>NC_084620.1:32308379-32393379 GCF_033978795.1 Nerophis ophidion | reverse complement strand
TGCATTCCTCTCAGTGGTATTGACAAAATGGAACCCAGCAGAAATTAAATAAACTGAGAAAATGGATTACCCCTTTTTCCACAGAAGTATGTGCCTTCAAAATAACTAGTTCAGTGGTATCAACTGGGAAAAACATTGGGGCCATAACATGAGTCTACCGTAATCACATTACACATTTGCTAATGATATAATATAAAAATGTAGTATTTTATATATATTTTATTTAAAGTTAGGATCAGGCAATTTAAATGTGTTCCAGTTGGAGACCTTAGGTCACACTTGGTTAAACTATTGACTACTTCCATGCAAACAAAGCTCAATGGCTTCCAAGCACTGTGTATTGTCTTTTAACCCACTTTTGTCATGGTTTTTTGTGAACCAACGACAGAATGACTTAGTTGCTTTTACAACACAGGCCCACCCATCAACCAGCATATCTGTCTTTTGACTATTGTATTGACTATTCAAAGTGTCAATCAATAAACTTTAATGTAATTGGCCTGAGCGACACTGATGTGTCTTTGCACATTGAAATTGTGCCACAGAAAACGGATTAAAACGTTGTTCCCAGTTCAGGGATCATGGCTGACGCATCCATGCTAGCCAAGATCACAGTCAAAATGCTCATCCAACAGATGTCTTTTTGGGAGAATATGACTTGGTGTAGAGTCACTATTTTACTGGAGTACATTTACTTGATCCATGTAAATGTAATTACTACAAGACTACAGGAGAAAGGTGTAGAACCACCTTGCTAACAACAACAATTCAAGGCAAGTGTGGCAGGGCTTAAAACAGCTCACCAACTATAGAGGGGTTCAGATGTCTCTACATTTCCCACAATGCATTGTCGTTGGCCATATTAGAAGGCTTTGTTTGTATCACGCTCATTGTTGTTGAACATTTGTCCAATGATAGTGATAACGACCAAGGACGCGTGCGATGGTCAACTGCCACAATCGAGGTGGAAAAATATTACTAGCTTTCATGGACTAGCCAAGCGTATTTGTGGACAAACGAAAGCGGCTGAACAGAAGAGTGAACGGCGAAGACAAGCATGGATCAATCACACCAACCGAAATGTGACGGGCTTTGTTAAGATAATTTCATTTCAGGTTATTAAAAAAAATTAAGTAGAAATTAATCCAAAAATGGGCTTCACGGTGGCAGAGGGGTTAGTGCGTCTGCCTCACAATACGAAGGTCCTGCAGTCCTGGGTTCAAATCCAGGCTCGGGATCTTTCTGTGTGGAATTTGCATGTTCTCCCCGTGAATGCGTGGGTTCCCTCCGGGTACTCCGGCTTCCTACCACTTCCAAAGACATGCACCTGGGGATAGGTTGATTGGCAACACTAAATTGGCCCTAGTGTGTGAATGTGAGTGTGATTGTTGTCTGTCTATCTGTGTTGGCCCTGCGATGAGATGGCGACTTGTCTAGGGTGTACCCCGCCTTCCGCCCGATTGTAGCTGAGATAGGCGCCAGCGCCCCCCGCAACCCCAAAAAGGGAATAAGCGGTAGAAAATGGATGGATGGATTAATCCAAAATGTATGACAGCCCCACTTTACATGAACTTGATGTGTTTGGTCAATTAACTTTGAAGTTGTATTAATAGAAAATAGTACTCAATTATTTCATCCGGACTGCAGCCTCCACATATAAAAAAAACAGAATCGATATGAGATCATTCTTCTAATTCTGCTTTAGTGGCGCAGTGGTAGAGTGGCCTTGCGCAACCCGAGGGTCCCTGGTTCAATCCCCACCTAGTACCAACCTCGTCACGTCTGTTGTGTCCTGAGCAAGACACTTCACCCTTGCTCCTGATGGGTGCTGGTTAGCGCCTTGCATGGCAGCTCCGTCCATCAGTGTGTGAATGTGTAAATGTGGAAGTAGTGTCAAAGCGCTTTGAGTACCTTGAAGGTAGAAAAGCGCTATACAAGTACAACCCATTTATAATTTATTAGATTACTTTAGATTAGTTATCCGTGATAATCCAGGGTGTCAAACTTGGGTCGGGTCGTTTTTGAAAGTGCATGACTCGAACCTTGACGACAGGATGTTGACTGGGTTTATACAGATGTACACAGATGTCAGGAAACAATTCACCAATAAAGCGGTCATGGCTTTCTTGACTCCTATACATTTGAAAATCCTTCAAGTTGTAAAATGGGCAGGGTCTCTACTTCACTTAGACTTGTCGATCTTGTACAGATCCTTGCAATCAATTGCGACTTTTTGCTCCTCATAATGATTAACAAATTTCTGATCTAATGACTCACATTACTTCTACATTGTAGCCTAGCCGGTGCAATGTTATTTTCCACTGAATAGTTAGTTCACGACGGCGGTAAACATAATATTTCCAATTACATTAGCCTTTCAATATAGCTTCTTGCAATGCATTGTGGGATATTCAAACCAATGTCCAAAGCAACTTTTCAGAGATGGTCAATGCAGACACCTCACTGGTAGGAAAACTAAACCACTTTTTGACCCGCCCCCCAGTGGCATTGACCCACACAAGCGGAGGGAGCGTCACTAAGATTCTGAACACGGCAAACCCACATAAAGCGGTGGGACCAGATGCAGTCCCAGGAAAAGTACTCAAGGCCTGTGCTGAGCAGCTGTCAGGGGTCCTAATGAGTATATTTACCACCCCCCTGAAACAGGCCATGGTCCAATCGTGCCTTGCAGTAGCCGCAATTGTCCCTGTCCACAAAAAACACCATAAGCAGCCTTAATGACTACAGACCGGTTGCACTAACTACTGTGGTCATGAAGTGCTATGAGAGAGCTGGCCTCCCCTACCTCAAGTCTTGCCTGCCCAGAATCCCCAACTTTGACCAGCACCAATTTGCCTAAAACGCAAATAGGTCAACAGCTGATGCTACCACCGCAATCCTTCACATCACTGCAAAACACTTGGAGACACAGAGGAACTATAGAAACCTCTTTGTGGACTTCAGCTCAGCCTTCAGCAGCATCCTGCCGAGCATCCTAGTCAAGAAGATGGCTAACCTAGATTTACCACAACTCATTGCTGAGTGGATAAACAGTTTCCTTACAAATCGACCACAAATGTTGAGAGCCGGGTCACACACATCATCCACCCTGACGCTGAGCACAGACATCCCCCAGCGCTGCGTAGTGAGCCCCTTCCTGTACGCATTCTACACACGACTGCTTTTCCTCATGCCAATCTTACATCATCGTAAAATTTGTTGACAACAACACTTAGTTGGGCCTCGTCTCCAACGGCAACGAGACAGCCCAGACGCTCAGCCCATAACCTCTTGCTGAACCCTGATATACTGGAGAAGGAAGAGAGGAGACCACGCTCCAATACAGAAAAATTGTGTCAACATGGAACAAGTAACATCTTTCAAGGTCAATGGGTTCACAGAGCTAACGTTGAAACAAAAAAAAATGTCAGCAGTCGTCAGGAAGCAGAGACTGCACTTCTTAAGGCTTCTTAAGAAATGTAACCTGGAGACAGCACTTCTGCTGACTTTCTATCACTCCGCCGTGGAAAGCGTGTGGCAGGGCTGGACAATTAACATAACGTTAAAGGGTATCTTTTACATAGAACAGGTTTTTACCGTACATACTCCCATTGTTAAACAAAATAAATAGCCTTTTTGGATTTAAACAAAAACAACATCTGTCTCTAGATCAGGGGTGTCAAACTCATTTTAGATCGGGGGCCACATGGAAAAAAATCTACTCCAAAGTGGGCCGGACTGGTAAAATCCCTGCACGATAACTTAAAAATAAAGACACCTTCAGATTGTTTTCTGTGTTTAAAAATAGAAGAAGCACATTCTGAAAATGTATAAATCATAATGTTGTTTTTTTACACTTACATGTTGCGGTTAATATTATTCTATCTTTATTTGTCGTTATTTATGTTTTCTGAATGAATGATGTGATAATGTTCATCAGTCAACTCAATGGTGTTCATTTTCAATCAATCAAGATAAAAAATATCGAAATCAAATTACAGTTTGTCATGTATGTAGTTTGATCATTTTCCTCGATTGATGTATTAACATCATGTGGTTTATTTTGTACATATGTACCATCATCTACAGCAGGGGTCGGCAACCTTTACCACTCAAAGAGCCATTTTGACCCGTTTCACAAAATAAAGAAAACTATGGGAGCCACAAGACTCTTTTGAAATTTAAAATGAAATAACACAGAGTACAACGGTTTTTTTTTTCGCTTTGTGCTATGTATTAACCAGGGGTCTCAGACACACGGCCCGCATCTTAATATGAAAATGTAATATTAGTGCGGCCCGCGAGTTTTATTTGAATGCCGCTTGACAACATCACATTTGCCAACCATCTCAATTTTTCCGGGAGACTACCGAGTTTCAGAGCAACCATTCTCTCAACTGTCTGTTTGTTTACACCCAAACAACAATAATAAGGGCGTGCTATGATGACAATGCGTTTAGCGCCCTCTACAAGCGTAACAAACAGCTTACCAGCCCATTCACATGTTGTATGAGGCTTCTGCAGACACACATAAGCAACTGCAAGGCATACTTGCTCAACAGCCATACAGGTTACACTGAGGGTTGTAATATAAACAACTTTAGCACTCTTACTAAATGCGCCACACTGTGAAAACACACCAAACAAGAATGCCAAACACATTTCGGGAGAACATCCGCACTGTAACACAACATAAACACAACAGAACAAATACCCAGAATCCCATGTATCCCAAACTCTTCCGGGCTACATTATACACCCCCGCTACCACCAACGCCGCCCACTTCAACCGAAGCACGTAGGGGTAGGGGGGCAAAGGGAGGTATAATGTAGCCTGGAAGAGTTAGGTATGCATGGGATTCTGAGTATTTGTTCTGTTGTGTTTATGTTGTGTTACAGTGCAGGTGTTCTCCCGAAATGTGTTTATCATTCTTTATTGGTGTGGTGCATATTAGTAAAAGTGTTAAAGTTGTTTATATCACAACCCTCAGTGTAACCTGTATGGCGGTTGAACGAGTATGGCTTGCAGTCGCTAGCGCGTTGAGTCAGCAGCCGCACACTAGATGTGGCCGACCAGCACTCAGATAGCATAGTATTAAAACGGACGCGACAACATGGTCGAGAAGACGTTAAAGGCATTGCCATCACGGCACGCCCTCAATATTGTTGTCCGGGTGAAAATCTGAGAATGTTATCCTCTGGAGATGTCTGGGAGAGGAACTGAAATCCGGAAAACCTCCCGGAAAAATGGGGGGGTCGGCAAGTATGCAGCTGAGCCACATCAAAGTGACCCAAGAGCCGCATGCGGCACCGAAGCCGCGGGTTGCTGACCCGTGATCTACGGAGATACAAATAATTGCTATTGCAACATCGAGGAGACAATTGTAGAAGAGCTGCTTCTTTCATTCAAAAATTTCAGGTTAATTTGTATACTAAGCAAACTCATCCCACAGGCCGGATAAAACTTGTTTGCGGGCCTAATCCGGCCCACAGGTTTGACACCCCTGCTCTAGATCATTGCATACTTCAATTTTAATTTCTCATCTACTCGATTGCATGCAGAGGAGAGATCACATTAATTACAGTAAATTAAATGTCTTTATATTGACCCAGTGGATTATCTTCCTACTCTGTCTCCGTGTTGGCCCTTGTGATGAGCTGGCGACTTGTCCAGGGTAATGGATGGATGGATGAATGTATTGTAAAAGTTTGTGAAATGTAGACACACATAATTAAAAAATATTGAATACAAAATAAATACAATTGTTATAAATTATTACATGAACAACAATTAATTCAATTATGACTAAATCCTATAATGTAAGACATACAATAAAATTAATAAATATATCCCATTTTTAAAAGGAAAATAAATGAACTGGCGTCAACATCATGGATTATGCATGAGGCATCCTTTTTCAAAGCACACAAATGATGCAACCTCATGTATGTGCAGGAAACACAACAAGCATTGCCAGTGATTACATAATAATCATCCAGATATTTAGCGGCAGAGTGGCAAACGCTTGATGGGAGGGGAAAGGAGGGACAGAAGCTCTTCTCAAAGACCTAGCTTGTTGCAAAACTCAGAACTCTCTCCCGACAGGAACTTACAAAGCACTCGGCTGCATCGTCCATGAAGCCCAGCTGGAAGCGCTGCTCGTCTTTAAAGGTCTCCGCCAAGGCGTGACGGAGGTTGTCCGAGGGCAGCGCTCGCTCCCGACTGTGCTGGAACTGGGAAAATATGCCCTAAAGAATGTAGAGGGGGAAATATGTTGGAATGTAGACAAAAACATGACAATTTTCACTGAATGCGCACCTTTAATGCGCAAAAAATGCACGACTCCCCCAAACAGAAGTGCCCAGGTAGCTGCCTCAAGCTGCGTCTGAAGATGTCCAGCTGCCATAGGACCTGTAAAAAAGACAAAACAAACATTTCCTACATTTCTGAGAGACAAGATCACACAAGAGCAGCAAAAATAACCGTTCGTCTCAAAACAGTGTGTCACTCTGAGTCATGCTGAGTGGAGCATGACCTCACTGACTGGAAACTAAGAAGTGAGCCACAGGCCCCACAAGTCAATCTTCAAGTTTATTTATACTGCACCCAGGAAGGGCGCTGACTAAGATGCGAAACCATGTTCTAAATGGGGATGGGTACTTCTAACATTTTGTCCGATTCAGTACAAATTCCCGGGACCTGAGAATCGATACCAGCAGTACTCAAAGGCAGTTGTCCCCAACCTTTTTGTATCCGCGGACCGGTCAACGCTTAATAAATTGTCCCGCGGCCCGGGGGGGGGGTCCTTTTTTCATTTATTTTTTATTTTTATTTTTTTTCTTCCCTGTCATGAAAAAGGGACGTTTTTGTCATGAAAAAGGGAGTTTTTTGTGGTTGGTGCACTAATTGTAAGTGTATATTTTGTTTTTTATGTTGATTTAAAAAAAAAAAATAATACTTTTTTTTTTTTTTTTTTTAAATAAAAAATTCTTCTGCGGCCCGGTGGTTGGGGACCACTGCTCAAAGGCACCAAATTTCGGTACTTTTGTGTGCAGTCATGTGTTAATAAATGTTAACTGTTCAATAAAAAAATCAAATTGTTCAATTTAACATTTAACACTGAGCTGTTAATGATAACTGTGCTGTCCAGTTACACTTCTGAGTATTATTTGTGTTGTGTCAAGTGTTAAATGGTAGACTTTGCATGCAATTGCAATTCCAAGACATTAGATGGAACTCGTGTATAGACTATAGTTTGTGTTGCCTTAGCCAGGAAGTATTTTCTTAAGTTGAGCCCAACATAGCGTTTGTACTGCAAGTACTAGATTTATTACACACCAGCTGTTTGATTGTAAAGGGCAACTTAGTTGTATTTATCCATTACCAAATTTGAAGGTGTTGAAATCACCATGTAAAATCGAAAAACCTGTTAATGTTGTGAGCCAGTTCCTAGTGTTTCAATTACTTTTAATCAGTTTCCAGCTTTGCAAGCGATTACCTTCACCACAGGTGCCGCCCAGGTGGCACCAACGTTTGAAGGTATGGTTATACATCACAATAAAAGATTACAACAGGATAACTTGAAACAGTGAAAAGTCAATATTTAATTGTCTCTAAGGAACAACCACACTTATTTGGCATCATCAATGTTCAACCACAAAAAAACAAGGTGGTATTGCTGAGGCAGAGAGGCAAGCTGAAAGGAACTTTTTGCAGTGAGACTTGCAAACAGAAAAGTTGAAGGATGCGGGGGCCCACTTTAATAGAATTCATCCATTAAAAGATACCAATACCAATAAAATATATAAGATAATAAAATATAATAAATATAAATACATTCAGGCTAAACAATCGGAACAAAACATCCACATCTTAGCTTTGTGTTATAGGTAACAAAGCAAATGTCTTCATTAGTATTTTTTCCACAAACGAAAACCTTTTTAAAGGCTACAGCACAACCGATAACTTACCACATCTTAAAGAAATTTGTACACACGTTCATAATGACGAGATGCATTGAAATCATCAAGTATCAGATACAGTAGGACAAGGTTTTTGGTCATTTTGGTTTTCAGGTCCCATTTTGGGGGATTTGGACATGCTCCATTTGTTTTGTGTCTGTGGGTGTGTGTAATATTTTATTACATGACGTGTTTATTTAATGTTCAGAATGTGTTTCCGGTCTAAATAAATCGAGCGGTGGGCCACAATTCGGACTCCCCTGGTTTACATCAATGAGCACCCGACAAAACAATACTGGCAGAAAGTAGTGCTCGGAACTTAAAGTAGGAGAAAGTTCAAGACCCCGAGTGCCAAATGCAGCGCTTGACTTGTTATAGACATCAAGGAATTTGACAAGTATTAATTTTAATGGTCTTTGTTTATTATCTTCACAAAGTCCAACTAATTTATTTTCTATGCATAATTAGTCTATTTTTAGCTTATAATGTATTTTATTATTTCAGCCTTTTTTACATTTGTATTTCCTTCTTTTTCTGATCACTGCACAACCTATAGTCTACACCAGTGGTTCTCAACCTTTTTTCAGTGATGTACCGCCTGTGAAATTGTTTTTAATTCAAGTACCCCCTAATAAGAGCAAAGCATTTTTGGTTGGAAAAAAAAGAGATAAAGAAGTAAAATACAGCACTATGACATCAGTTTATGATTTATTAAATTGTGCAAAATATTGCTCATTTGAAGTGGTCTTTCCTCAACTATTTGGAAAAAAAAGATATAAAAAAAACTAAAAACTAGTTGAAAAATAAACAAGTGATTCAATTATCAATAAAGATTTCTACACATAGAAGTAATCATCACCATAAAGTGCCCTATTTGGGGATTGTAATAGAGATCCATCTAGATTAATGAACTTAATTCTAAACATTTCTTCACAAAAAAGAAATATTTAATATCAATATTTATGGAACATGTCCAAAAAAAATCTAGCTGTCAACACTGAATATTGCATTGCTGCATTTCTTTTCACAGTTTATGAACTTACATTCATATTTTGTTGAAGTATTATTTACTAAATATATGAATTTATGATTTTTGAATTGTTGCTATTTTTAGAATTTTTAAAAAAAATCTCACGTACACCTTGGCATACCTTCAAGTACCCCCAGGGGTACGCGTACCCCCATTTGAGAACCACTGGTCTACACAGTCATTGTTTAACTATTCCCTCAATGACATTTTTTAACAACATCCTTTCTTTTATTTAATCAAGAAGTGAACAAAATTGACATGACAAAATGTAAGTAAACAAGATGTTTTAAGTCTCAATATGTAAAAGATATAGTGTGAATTAAAAGTCACTGCCATGGCAGTGGGATGAGCTGTTCCTATCAATCAATCAATCAATGATTATTTATATAGCCCTAAATCACTAGTGTCTCAAAGGGCTGCACAAACCACAACGATATCCTCGGTAGAGCCTCGGTAGTTCCTACCCATCTGCGGAATGTTGGATTGCGCAAATATATCTCTGTGATGTTCCGAATGTAACTCATTAATCATGTCTGATACAATTAGACAATACCATATCAAAAAAAGATATATAAAAAATTGAAAATGTAAAATATAGGACTTGACACTGTAATAGGTTGTAGCATGTATGTGACCCATGTGCATACAGGTAGTATTAGGACCTACCTGCACAGCGCTGTTGAGGAAGCAGCTGTTCTGACCTGGCTCGTTCAGCAGTCCTTTGGTGGGTGCCAGGGACAGCATACTCCCCGGCTGGTAGGACTTCCCCAGGTTGCCCCCCGGCTTTCTGAAGAACTTGGCCCATGCCATTGAGTAGTGGGTTCTGCCCCCTTGTGCAAACAGCTTTAACCAGAGATGCCGGATCGAAAAAAACAGGTGTAAGGCTCCACAAAAGAATTCTGGGCTTGCTAGGTGATTCCACAAGATACTGCAGATGCCCTGCTACACATGGGCCACAAGTCTGGGTCTGCACCGTATGCAGAAGTGGTCTCTCCAGGATCAGTAATGACTCTACGAAAAAAAAGTTTTTTTAAAGTCTTTGAAAGTAGAAGTTCGATGCCTTCACTTTATCATCTTGCTTCTCTCATAGGTAAATCCACCACATGTGATGTTGACATTCAGTGGTCTGTTGGAGGGTCATAGTATCTGCTTCAATCCAAATTCCTATTTGAGACAAAATTAAAATTAGTAAGGGATGCGTGGGAAACTTGTCCCAGCAAACTATAAAGATGTATACACGCAAAGCACCAAGCGGCGCAGAAGACCTACTGCTAATCGAGTCAGATAATCTCTTCTTGCCACTCATACACCAGTAACTGGAACAAATGCAGCATTTTTTCCCCCAACAAATGCTTCTTGAAAAATAAACAGGCCTGTAATTCTTAGCAGGATACAGTACATTTCAGGATTAAGTTTTGATATGTAATGCTTCAAAGCTGGTTAACTTCTTAGCAGTATATGTTACCAGTGTAACTAGCAAATATGACAACAGGGAGGTAAAATGACTAATTGTGTCCCAATTTTGACATGTTTACCAAATCACATTTAAATTTCAGTCGTTTGACAAATGAATGGCTGCATATTTACTTATTGAGAGTGAAGTGAATTTACACTGCTTTACACTAACTCCTTTATTAGGTATCATAGCATCATTTTTTAAGTGTTGCAAAATAGTATTAAAAAATACAGGCTGTCTTATATTCTGGTGGTAAAGAGACTTATAAACACAAAACAACACATGGCACCAATGCATTCTACCCAAGCGAGTCAGAGATTTCCTTCCTGTTACACACCAGTGACCTGAGGTCATTGATATGTCTTGAAAAACAGGGATTATGTAATACATTGTGTCAATAAATTAAATGATCAACATTTTCTGTCCTTTTATATTTCTTTTAGACCCATAAAAGTTTGTGTGTCGAGAAACCTGGGAAAGTGTTCCGCACTGGGCAGTTTAAGGAATGTCAACAAAGCTTGCACATTAACTTTTACAAACAGGCCAAGGTCGAGTTGAACTTCTACTCAGCAACTGCGGCACGCTATCGTCCCCAAAACTTCCACAAGAAAGCATTAATGAGAGCTGATTAAACTTTACAAAAACAATTATTGTCATTGCCAGTCACTGAGAAGATATAAAACGACAAAAAGTAGTTTGAAAATGTAACTAACTAAACATTATGTCGTTCATTAATCTTCACATGTTCATACCAGTAATCCACACATTTACAAAGCTAAACAATTAGCTTAAAAATTAGTTACCATATTTTCCCAGCTTTTCCTTTTTTAGTGCTTTTAAAATTCCACTTTTTTGTCTTACAAACACACATAAAAAAACGACCTAACCTTCCCCCCATACGAGGAGAGATGCAGCACAGAATATTATCGCAAGTCGCGGCAGGCGGCGGCATTGAATTTGAAAAATGTTCAGTCCGGAAGAGAAAAGTGCAACACTAGCTGACTTTGATAGCTTAGATCAGGGGTCACCAACCTTCTTGAAACCAAGAGCTACTTCTTGGGTACTGATTAATGCAAAGGGCTACCAGTTTGATACACACTTAAATAAATTGCCAGAAATAGCCAATTTGCTCAATTTACCTTTAATAAATAAATCTATATATATATATTAAAAAAAAGGGTATTTCTGTCTGTCATTCCGTCATACATATTTTTTCCTTTTACGGAAGGTTTTTTGTAGAGAATAAATGATGAAAAAAACACTTAATTGAACAATTTAAAAGAGAAAACACGAAAAAAATAAAATTTAATTTTGAAACATTGTTTATCTTTAATTTCGACTCTTTAAAATACAAAATTCAAACGAAAAAAATGAAGAGAAAAACTAGCTAATTCGAATTTTTTTGAAAAAATAAAAAAAATTATTTATGGAACAACATATGTAATTTTTCCTGATTAAGACTAATTTTAGAATTTTGATGACATGTTTTAAATAGGTTTAAATCCAATTTGAACTTTGTTAGAATATATAACAAATTGGAGCAAGCTATATTTCTAACAAAAACAAATAATTTCTTCTAGATTTTCCAGAACAAAAATTTAAAAGAAATTCAAAAGACTTTGAAATAAGATTTAAATTCGATTATACAGATTTTTTAATTTGCCAGAATTTTTATTTTTTTTATTTTAATCATAATAAGTTTGAAGAAATATTTCACAAATAGTCTTTATCGAAAAAACAGAAGCTAAAATGAAGAATTTAATTAAAATGGATTTATTATTCTTTACAATAAAAAAATAAATTTAAGGGAATAAGCGGTAGAAAATGGATGGATGGATGGAACATTGATTTAAATGGTAAGGAAAGAAGAGGAAAGAATTTAAAAGATAAAAAGGTACATGTGTTTAAAAATCCTAAAATAATTTTTATGGTTGTATTTTTTCTCTATAGTTGTCTTTCTGAAAGTTATATGAAGCAAAGCAAAAAAATAAATGAATTTATTTAAACAAGTGAAGACCAAGTCTTTAAAATATTTTCTTGGATTTTCAAATTCTATTTGAGTTTTGTCTCTCTTAGAATTAAAAATGTCGAGCAAAGCGAGACCAGCTTGCTAGTAAATAAATAAAATTTAAAAAATAGAGGCAGCTCACTGGTAAGTGCTGCTATTTGAGCTATTTTTAGAACAGGCCAGCGGGCTACTCATCTGGTCCTTACGGGCTACCTGGTGCCCTCGGGCACCACGTTGGTGACCCCTGGCTTAGATGAATGTTTATACTTTTGCTGAGTGTGCCAATAGGTTGTCATTACATTACAGAATGTTTGTTTTTATTATGCACATTTTTCATATACAGTGTTCCCTCGATTATAGCGGGGGTTAAGTTCCCTCTCAATGTACTCAATGGTAGGCGGAGCAGGTTGCTTTGCGGTTAGTAATGAGGTCAATGCAAAAGTCAGTGCAGAGATAAGTGAGGAGACTCCCGACAGTTGTGCTTGCAAGCACATTTCACTTCAAAGTTCAAAATATACCATAAAACAGCACGTACATAACACCTCTCACACAACACTATGCCAAAAAGAAACCACAATGAAACTGCCCTCATTTTGTGCAGATTTGCACGATTTAAGCCAAAACAAGTCAGACATCATTTGCCATCCTGGGATTGCAGACTCCTCGATGGATAATGATGATGATGAACAACCAACCATGTAACAGTAGATTGAAAAACTGTGACGTTCAGTGACCCACATTTACAGTCATCCAATTCAATTAAACACGTTGAAGTTCTCAGGCTTGTACTTTGCAGCGGGGCTCCATGGCAACAGGATTCCAAAGCAATCACTTAAGCTCAGAGTTGCTTAAGAGCTGCAAGTTTTCAGATTAGTTTTGGGGTCCAGCGAGGCGAGCAGGGAAAGTGGTGTAGTGGTGCTACTGTAAGCATCACAGCAACATTAGCAAACATCACTACGAAAAGTAAAAAGGCCCTGGATGAATTAAATTCTAAATCTCTGCAAGCGGTTCCATACTATATATTTGGTATGTAACGATATGAACACTTCATATCATGGTTACTGTGACCAAAATGATCACTGTTATTATTATCCCGGTGTTGTTGAATGTGCTCAAAAAGTAATTATACATACTCTGAAATTTTTAGTCGTATTTTTTTATTATTATTATTGCTAAAATAAATAGACACACTGTTAGAAAACCCATTATGTTGCATAATTTGGGTTTCTTATGCTTTATTTAAAATATTTTAGTCTTACTATTTTATCAGTTTTCATGGCTAACGTTATACTGCTTTGAAGGGGACCTATCACACAAAATAAACTTTTCTTAGCCATTGGTACCCGTTTTTGTGTATTTAGGATCCGCTAAGTCCCAAAAAAAGTCTAACTATGGAGGCATGGCGGATATATTTATTAAACAATCTTGCCTTCCTTTATACTTCCTCTAAATTGACATCAGTGGATACCTCCAAATATGGTAGAAATTTACCCGAAGAGATTCATGCGAGTCTGCCACTGGGTATCGACGCTGTAGTCAATAAGCTCCTTTTTTTTCTTTGTTATCTTGTTGTGGGGAAGATTGGCTCATACATGCACATGCATCCACTGCGGTTGTCATTTCTAATGCAAGTGAGTGTATAGTTGTAACTTATATCTGTGTAAACTCGGTATGAAAGCGCTAAAAACTACAAAATGGCTTGCAGAGAGAAGACGCAGTCGAAGTGGAGGCATGTAAATAAGACTATCCACAAAACGGCGCATCCGGAAGAGGCAATCAGAAAGCGGCTTGAATATGGCCTGTAAAGCATCTTCTATGCGACATTTAGACCAAAGAACCACCATTAGGAAGTGGTTTGTGTAGAAACAAATCATTACGGCAATGTTGTTCAGACAGTTTAAGTTGTGGTAGGTTGTTCCTTAATGGGGAAAAAAATCTCTTTGTTTCATGTTAGCAAGTGAGCTCGCACCAGTCAGTCTGAGTTTATCAAAGTGCAGTTATCAACTTCGGTTTTTCGATTACTTCAATTCAAAAATACTAATACTAAATGTTGGGAGTTTTACCGCGGTTATCATTATTACGTTTATTGTTACATCCTTATTCCACAATAATACAGAGGACATTCATTTTTTTAAATTTTTTTTTTTTATTAATTGCAAAAATGACACCCTTAGCTACAGCTATAGCCTGTTCTTTATCTAATTAAATAAATTACCAGGTTCAAATAAACATTTAAGACACACTTCATGCTGCATGTTGCTTTTCCCCATTAGGTAAAAAAAGTCATGAGTCAACAGAAGTTATAATCACAACACAGACATGGAATTTGTAAAGGCGAGTAATTGTGCACTTCAGGGAAAATACTATGATACCATATTCTAACACATAGGCTTCAGGGATAAATATATATATTTTTAAAAATTTATATTTATTTTTCAATGGAATTTTTAACACAATTTTGAAAACTTGTGCTCCAACCAGATTGCTAACCACAGCTCGAATGCCTCAACATACATCATCACAATATATTGATAGTATTAAAAGTGCTATCGAACAAATTTGTATCATACATCGTCTACAGTATATCGCACAACCGTTGAGTCGACACTGGAAGACGCACAAGTAAAGTGCTGCAACAATGGCTTATTTTAGTAATCCAGTATTGATTAATTTATTCAATTCGAGTAATCTGATAAAACACCCTTTATAGCCACAATGTGTATTTTTGGGAATGTACTTGAATCAAACAATGTTTTCCAAATAAATGCCCATCATCAACATTGACATTGGACTAATAAGTGTTCGTAATAACAGCAACATTCCGCCATGCGGTCGAGATATGAACTTTTAGTAGTTACACAAACGATTAAACCCCACAACAAAATACGAATCAAAGCTTCTTTTAAAATGCAATTATTCCCACTTGATCATGGCAGCTCTACATAGGTAATCAGCTGTTTTGGGTTGCAGGTGCCATTTTAGGGGGGGTTCTATGTTTTGAGTGTAATGTCCTAATGGTGTGTTAAATTCTATTTGTATACTGTATGCCGCAAGCCAATAAAAAAATTGAGCTGCGGGCCACATTTTGAACACTCCTGATCTAAAGGTTTATCATACGTAAATGTTTCTAATGATTGACAGTCCGACCGTCACAGTGATCACACTTCTTTCCCCCTTTATAGAAGTTTCCAGGACTTACTCTGCCACAGAATACTGACAGCTCGAGAACAAGCAGTCTACTAAATATGCAATAAAAAGAAACCATTGATCTCAGTGTGGAAATTGGGTCACTGAATCGTCAAAAAAAAGGAAAAAAAAAAAGCAGAACAGACCGCTTAAGAGGTGCACTATGAATAGAAGAAAACAGAATAATCAGGCAAACATTACTTAGTTTAACTTGGAATATGACAAGGCATTCACTTTCCTCCATGACTATCAGTTAAGTAAGTCTAAGTATGGCCCAGTGGCCATTTGCGGCTCGGCTGCTTTTTTTTTTTTTCTTCTTCTTCTCCTAATCGGTCCTCGGCACATCCTAAATTACAATAAAATTGATTGAAAAAAACAATAAAAAATGTTTGGGGGGAAAAAAAAACAGCAAAATTCGTAATGTAGCAAGAAAAACTTGACATGTTAATACTAATAACACAACTATACATACATAACTACAGTGCAATAGGCAACTTGGTTCTATCAGGGTTTCCCGTTACTGTATCTGATTGTGGCAGTGCGCCATGGGAAAATATTAGTCACCACACCTTAAAAATGTAGTTTTTTTACGTGAAAACAAAATAAAACTAATATAATGTATTGCGGCATCCAGAAGAAGACACACAATGACTGGCATCCTTTTTAACTTTTATTGCCAATCTTATGCTAACATCAGGCCCAATTATATTAAGTACTTCCTCCGTTCACACACTTCCGCCTCCGTGCTTCACTCCCAGACACACCACAACAGTTTCTCATTCTCCGCCAACACAATGTGTTCAAGACCATGGGAAAAATTAACATCAACACACAAACATGCTCTTTAAGACCAGCAGGTAGTAACAATATAAATGGATATAACTATATATTTTAATATTTCTGCTTTATTGACTCATTATGTACCAAAAATTACCATACCACTCATTCATACGTCATCAGCCTGATTCATATAAAACTATCCCGAAATGTGAAATACAGTGGTAAAACAAACAAAGTTCCTGAACTTTTGGTGGAAAAAGACATATTTGTGTGTACGGAATAAGTAAATTATTGTTGTATGTACTGTACATTTTACATTTTCTATTGTATAAATATATAAACACATTTTCATGTGCGAAATATATTTTTCCTGTGTTTTCATAATCAACTAACTCCAGGTAAATTCACAAAATTATTCAATGATCATGTCAAAAGTTTGCAATAAAGGTTCTGTAGTTACTTACTATAAGATCTACAACGAAGTGTCCAGTATCGCAAACGCCACCACACAATAACATTGACGTGCGACATGCGGTGTGATAAAGGCGGGTAAATGCAACTTTTTGCAGGTGTACCCTAATGAGGGTTTGCCCCAGATTACTATTTGGTGTTGGCGTATTTAATGTGATGCATATGTTTTCTTTAAAAAGGCTGTGATACTAGTAATTAGTAATAACTATGGCTGTCAAGCAATTAAAATATTTAAATCGCGATAATTGCATTTTGTTTATAATCAACTCAAAATGTATCGTGATTAATTGCAGACAGGTATAATTTTTCATCATTAATAAGTGAAGTGTACCCTAGACAAATAATTTTCGGAGGGGGCCGCTATCCCAACAGTAATCTGTGATCATTCCACCTGAATAAATGCTTCTGACATTCTGTATATTACATGTTGTACAACTTAATAGCATTCATATTGCTGCATGACAATGTTTTAACTTACTCAGTTTCCTGCAGCGCTTTGTTGCTAAGTCAGCTGCCTTAGCAACAAAGAGCCACCGCCTAAACTAAGGTCTTAACAAGATCAGCAATACGTGCGCATTTAAAAAACTATCTCTGTCCCCAAACAAACGCATCCACTGAGTGTCATAAGTATGCCAAAATACTGGGGGAGCTGTAGCCTAGGACTTAAGACCGTTTTAGCCAATCAGAAACGTCCAAAACGTTATTTCCGGAAGCGGCATTTAGCAAAAATAGCGGGTCACACCAAGAAAGAATAATATATGTAAACAGAGAAAAGTAGAGCTACTTTTAAGCATAATTCTGGAGTTTAAAGTTAACAAAACTCAAAGTGTTGACTGGGAAACTTGCCAGTCCAAGTAAGGCTGGGGGATATGGCCTTTTTTTAATATCTCGATATTTTTAGGCCATATCGCGATACATATCTCTCAATAGTTTGCCTTAGCCTTGTATTAACACTTGATGTATATAATCACAGCAGTATGATGATTCTATGTCCATCCATCCATTTTCTACCCCTTGTCCCTTTCGGGGTCACGGAGGGCCGCTGGAGACTATCTCAGCTGCATTCGGGTGGAAGGCGGTGTACACCTTGGACAAGTCGCCACCTCACTGCAGATGACTCTATGTGTCTACATTAAAACATTCTTGTTCATACTGCATTAATATATGCTCATTTTAAACTTTCATGCAGAGAGGGAAATCACAACTAAGTCAATTTATCAAAACTGTATTTATTAAACAGTTATTTAGCAGTGGCATAAACATTCATGTCATTTCAAAACAGAAAGTGCAAGATTGTCAGACGTTTTAAAACAAACTATTAGGGCACCTTTGTGCATTATGTCACTTAGATGACATATCAAAACAACACTAAATTAAAGTGCACTTTTTGTACAGAACGCCACTACAATAGTTCAAAACAAATAAAGTGCACTTTTTTGCATTATGTCACACAAGATATTTCAATAACTGTAAAATAAAAATGAGCTGCATGATTGGAAATCAAATAGTGTTCGTCCTTCGCTATGTGGTAGGTTACTGCGGAAACGACCATATTTTCCGCACAATAAGGCGCACCGGATCATAAGGCGCACCTTCAATGAATGGCCTATTTTAAAACTTTGTACATATATAAGGCGCACCGCATTATAATGTGCATAGAATAGATGTTAAAGTAGAGGCTGGTGTTACGTTATGCATCCTTTAGATGGAGCTGTGCTAAAGGGAATGTCAACAAAACAGTCAGATAGGTCAGTCAAACTTTATTAATAGATTACAAACCAGCGATCTGACAACTCCGTTCACTCCCAAAATGAATAAACAGCTGTTTAAATATTTTCCTCGTTCAATAAACACGTAAAAAACAGTCTGATACTGTTATGGTAAATCAAAAGTTAGTGCAATTACAATATGGTAACACTCGAAATAGTGCAAAGCAATAATATATCAATAACTCAACATTGCTCAAACGATAATGTCACACAACACACAAAATAAACATGTAAAGCTCACTTTATTAAGTTATTCCTCATCCACGAATCCCTCAAATTCTTCTTCTTCAGTGTTCGAATCAAACACTTGGGCGATTACGGCTTCCGACATGGCTCCGTTTCATCGAAGTCGTCATTAAACGAGTCAGTGTCGCTGCTGTTAATGTTAAATTCTCTCGCTGCTGCTCTATTCCCGTGTTCTACTGCATGACTGATCGCTTTGAGTTTAAACTCTGCGTCGTAAGCATGTCTCTTAATAGGAGCCATTTTGGGGTCTTTACATAAACACACAGAAACGGCACGCCTCCCGCAGTCATATATCCCAGCATGCACCGCGCGCTTCTTTTTCTACGAGGGAAAATAAGGTAGGGCGGCTGCTTACCGTAGAAGAAGAAGCGCACTTCTTCTTCTACGGGGGAAAATGAAGTTGGCGGCTGCTTAGCGTAGTTGCGAGACCTCCATTCATCCATTTCTACTGCTTATTGTGGCTCAATATTGGTCCATATATAAGGCGCACCGGATTATAAGGCGCACTGTCAGTTTTTGAGAAAATTTGAGGTTTTTAGGTGCGCCTTATAGTGCGAAAAATACGGTACCTCCTTTTGTTGTTGACTATTTTTTTCATACGGTGTTGACCTGGAAATGTTTGCCTCGGCATTTTGATGGTGTGGGCGTGAGGCACCGAATGGAGATGTTGACATGCAGAGTTAGCACTCTCTATTCTCTAGCGGGTGACTTTTCAAATGATGCTACATATTAGCAGTAATGCTACTTTTTGTTGAAACGTTATTACCCCACACGTGACATGTTACGGTTGTCTGTTCAACATATTCCTACTTGAAGCCAAACCACCACCAGACGATGGACCTCTGCTGTTTTTCTTGGGAATTAATTCTTCCTCCATTTGTTACCAGATTCGCACCTTCTTTCTCATTTATTACGGCTCGCATCACAGCTAACGTTACCCATGCTGCTACCTCTCTGCTCCACGAGGGTGTATACGGATGTGATGTATGACGTGACAGTATGTGATGTCTGTGAGAAGGAGAGACGGGAAAGAATGAGAAGAGCCTGTCGTGTAATGCCCGCAGCTAAAAGCAACTGCGTGAGAACGTATGCTCGATTATCACGATATAGTCATTTTCTATATCACACAGAGACAAACCTGATCGCTATATTGCCCAGCCCTAAGTCCAAGTATAGTGACAGTCTTACCGTATTTTGGAACGGTACAGACTTGGAGGGACATCGGAGGAATTTTCTAACCGGAAAGAGGACATCACAAAAACGCCTATCAACACTAAACTGGAAGTGATTCGGTGAAAGTACAGACAAGCAGTCGAAGCAGGTGGAAGAAGTGGTTACGGTAGAGTTGTTTTGCTGTACTTCCAACTATGCCAGCAGACCTGGGGCGGTTCTCCATCAACTACATCCATTCCATTTGTAATAGAAACATCAGATATTGACACAACCTCTGACAGGAGTTGGGATTCTCCATTCACCCTTGACAGCCTGGTCACAGACAAAGATATGCCGAATGATGTACAAGAGCAGCAAGATTCCAATGGGAGCAATCCACAATCTTCTGTGGTGAAAGATACTTCAGGTATGTGGGCGCTAACTTCATTGCTAGGAAGTAATATTGTTAAAAGGCAGATAGATGGCGCATCAAAACATTTTTATATGAACTGCACTGCAATTACAAATGCTCTCAGATGACCACTTTCAACAATGTGGAATCATATTTTGCCCATTTGTATGAATATGACAATTGTTTGACAACAGTGTGACAAAAATGCTTGCTTTGGAATCAAAAGTCAAGATGGCAAGCATATATTAAAGTTCAGCTGTTTTAGATGCATTTAAATAGGGTTGTATTAAACATGCTTTAAGTAGTTTATTGTAAGAAAAAATATTGAGTTACGTAAAGCTGCAGTTGCATTCAATGTTTTTTTTTCTATCAAAATTAAAAATACCTCGAAGTGCTTTATTGACACACATCGTTTCCCCACGATGTTGAGGGCCATTTGACATGTTGTAAATAACATGTCACTATTTTTACACCCGTGCTAATGTGGGTTTATCCCAAATAATGTATTCATGATTATTGAATGTCATTTTGTAAAAAACCTTATAAAAAGGACTTTTTTTTTCACTAGGCAAAAAATCAACAGCCACAAGCACGACAGACTAAAACGAAAACTTCCAATAGAGACAAAGTTGCTGAATGCAGTAGAAGAAGATGTCCGGATAAAAAAAAGACTTCTGAACATGATGGAAACATCCGAGAAGCAATCGTCTGACCATTAAGACGAACTAGCATCAGACTACTAAGTCAAAATATTGACTTACTAATAATGGCATACTTAGTTTCTCAGGTAACTAGGACTGTTTTGTGTTTAGTTTATACTTTACGGAAACAATATTGAGATATATATCGTATATCACCATTCTGCAAATGGAGCGGAAAACAACAACAAATTGTAGGCTTCTTTATTTCTCTGATATTTTTATTTATTATAAGATATTGTTATTTGGTTATTTTTTGATAAACAATGTGTTTAATGTAATCAGAGTCTGTAGTCTATTACCCCCCCCCCAATTTTCGGTGTTTATTATTGTTCATTTTTACCTGTGTCTAGAAAAAAAAATAGCACTGATGTTCTTTTTCAAGATGTATGTTTAAACAATGTAGATTTTTGAAAGATTAATCTTCATAGTTTGATGGGGTTGGAGCACGGAGGGCTGTATTTGCATCTAAATGGAAGGTCTCCACAAACAAACCACTTGCAACGATCAGAAAGTGGGTTCAAAATAAGACTGTGGAGCCAAATTTACACCAAAGCATACATAATACATACCTATAATCTAGACCACATTTAAGTTTATTAAATGTATCTTCGAATCCTCACAGTTCACCTTTAAAAATGTATATTTGCACATATTTTACCATAGAGGCATAGTGGAGTAGACATAAGACCAACAACAAAAGGCAGGTCTCCAGGCTCTGGAATTTCTTCTGGACAATTGCTAGCAATGACTTAAGAAAATAAATCAAATCAAAATGGCCCATGAATCAAGTTTGGACACCACTGGCTTAAACTATTACATCGACATTCTAATAAAAGGAATAGTCTATGCTCTCTCAACACTGTTTTACAGGCAAATACATCTGTTTTCCCTAAGGTGGTAGAGAAAGTCTGGTCTCCTACTGCAAATAAAGGTTTACTTAGACTTGTCAAGCAAAACAAAAGAAAGAAGAAAAACAACAACCCATTGCTTCTTTCTCTCGTCATTAAGAAAATGCACAAGCTAGCAACTCAGAAGCAAATCACCCGGAGAGGCACATCAGCAAGTCAGACGGGGGGCCAATGGAGTTACGAAGAAGAATATTTGGCTGCGGAGTGGTCAGGGATCGGCAGAATTTATTTCGATAGCCATCTGCTGATGGACTACCTTGTTAAGAAACAGCTTTTTTGTTCCATATAATTCAGAAATTAGCCCATGGAGTTATTTGTTCTAAGCATTGCCATAAGATTAGGATCTAAATCCATTTTCCTCTTACAACTGACCATGGCAAAATACAGCCCACGGGCCAGATACAGGTCAAAAAGTATCCCATGTTGTTTATATATACACATATATACAGTACATACATACACACACACATATATATTATACAAACATACACACCGGCCCTCAGACACTATTGTTTTCTCTCATTGTGCCCCCCAAAAGTTAAAATAAATGCCTAGGTCTGGCATATATCACTAATACTTAGTTAGTATTCATAGTTTTTCAAACAATTTTTTGTTCTCTTGTGGTTTAAATTTACTTAAGGGCTTTAATAGGAACATAATTGACTGTCAAAGTGACAAAACATTGACTTTGAGTGAGGTCATGCAAGCAAGCATCATCAAGTCATGATGATGTCATGGTAGTAGAAATTAACTTTTGATTATCACAGACATTCTCCATGTACACTTCAGGCAAGCCAGTTCCTTGAAAAATTTAACATTTTAAAATATACTGAGCCAAAATACAAATCAAGGATGAACTGAAGATATAATAAAGTACATGGCAGTGCATAGCAATTCACAGATATAGTAGAAGAGGTCATACAACAACTCGGAATTGAAAGATACAGGAAGAAATGTGCCTCCTACTTCAAAACAAAAAAACACAATCCTTTAGATTTTTTTGTGACGACATCGCGAGAGGAAGAATGTAAAAAAATGTATTCACATCCAAATTACAATTCTTATACATCACGATTCAGAATGTATCGAAAATTTTCAATAATCACTTTTTAAAAAGACGTTAAGGCCACATTCGCAGTTATTCACTACGCGTATGGTTTGTCAGGTAATTGCCTCTGTAGAGTTTTGTTTCAGTAAGTGGCGGGTCCGGCACGCTGCTAAAGTTACCGAGCTAGCTTTAGAGGTCCGTAATGTTTCTGTATGAAAGAAAAAAGAATACAGTGAGTCCCGTCTTTGCTGATTGCAAATGTTTGGGCACACTTTGGATTTTACAATTCTCCCCGACAAGGAGGAGTAATACAACTGTTTTTGAGGGAATTGGTCGACTGCCAAACGTTGATGTCGTGCAAGTTCAGTATAAAGAAATGTCATATTTAAAGTTGTGGAACTTATCAAAAACAACTAAGCATCCCCGGCAGAATTAATTTAGTGCAATATCAACTTGGTCATTTTATGAGTTACCATGGTTGTTAACAATAAATCGATGCGACCGGATATACAATACGAGAAGTGGCCGGTTCGGCTCTGGCAGTTACAAAAATTATGAGTTACAGTAAAAAAATATGAGTTACAAACTTCTGCACTGCCAAAGTTAGTATACATGTTATTGTTTTTACTGGTCAAAAAAGTATTTGTACACTTGTACAACCATTAGGAGCCATGCAAATTGAGAAAAATTGCTATACGAATTACTCAAGTGAAGCATGTTTGTTTTGGATTTTTACACTTGCATGATGGAACGTTAAAAAGCATGTTTTGTTATTTTTAATAAACTACGAATGACATCTTTTTACACCATAAAATAAATATTTTGACCTTTATTTTGGCGACGTTTATTTTTGCACGTTTGGTCTATTATAGCAAAACATACAGTACAACATACAGTAATAACTTTATTTTACTATATTGTTAATATTGTTCCTGTCATAAATTAGCAATATTTTAATGGCTACTACCACCTTGAGCTCTTGTGACTAGAAATTAGTGACCTTATAGTTTCGCCGTACTCACACAGACTGATTGACTTACTGAGGTAATGTTTACAAAGCTTAAAGTGCTCTTGCTTGGCATTTTGCAAACAAAACAGGTTCTCCAGCATGCCTCACTTTGTGCAGGAGAGAAATTATCCACAGTAGCCCTACAAATATATAACTAATGCGATCCAATATGAGAATATATTTAAACATAGTTTTATTCTTGCTTTATGCATTGGTGTAATGTAAAAGTGCACTGCATCATACTTGTTGGTGTTTCTAATATGTCGCTCCACCGAATACAAATAATAAGGCAAATAATAGACAAACCCTGTTTCCTTATGAGTTGGGAAATTGTGTTAGATGTAAATATAAATGGAATACAATGATTTGCAAATCATTTTCAACCCATATTCAGTTAAATATGCTACAAAGACATATTTGATGTTCAAACTGTTTAAGATTTTTTTTGCAAATAATCATTAACTTTATAATTTCATGCCAGCAACACGTGACAAAGAAGTTGGAAAAGGTGGCAATAAATACTGCTAAAGTTGAGGAATGCTCATCAAACACTTATATGAAACATCCCACAGGTGTGCAAGCTAATTGGGTGCCATGATTGGGTATAAAAGCAGCTTCTATGAAATGCTAAGTAATTCACAAACAATGATGGGGCGAGGGTCACCACTTTGTAAGCAAATTGTCAAACAGTTTTAGAACAACATTTCTCAATGAGCTAGTGCAAGGAATTTAGGGATTTTACCATCTACGGTCCGTAAAATCATCAAAAAGTTCAGAGAATCTAGAGAAATCACTGCACATAAGCGATGATATTACAGACTTTTGATCCCTCAGGCGGTACTGCATCAAAAACTGACATCAGTGAGTATAGGATCTCACCACATTGGCTCAGGAACACTTCATAAAACCCGTGTCAGTAACTACAGTTGGTCGCTACATCTGTAAGTGCAAGTTAAAAATCTTCTATGCAAAGCCAAACCCATTTATCAACAATATCCTGAAACGCCTCCGGCTTGGCTGGGCTCAAGCTCACCTAAGATGGACTGATGCAAAGTGGAAAGGTGTTCTGTGGTCTGACGAGTCCACATTTCAAATTATATTTGGAAACAGAGGACGTGGTGTCCTCCAGAACGAAGAGGAAAATAACTATTCAGATTGTTATAGGCGCAAAGTTCAAAAGCTATCATCTGTGATGGTATGGGGGTGTAATAATGCCCAAGGCATGGGTAACTTACACATCTGTGAAGGCACCATTAATGCTGAAAGGTACATACAGGTTTTGGAACATGTCATCCAAGCAACGTTATCATGGACACCCCTGCTTATTTCAGCAAGACAAGTGTTACAACAGCGTGGCTTCATAAAAAAAGAGTGCAGGGACTTTCCTGGCCCGCCTGCAGTCCAGACCTGTCTCCCATCGAAAATGATTGGCGCATTATGAAGCGTAAAATACAACAGCAGAGACCCCGGACTGTTGAACGACTGAAGCTCTGCATAAAACAAGAATGGGAAAGAATTCCACTTTCAAAGCTTCAAAAATTAGTTTCCTCAGTTCCCAAACGTTTATTGAGTGTTGTTAAAAGAAAAGGGGATGTAACACAGTGGTGAACATGTCCTTTCCCAACTACTTTGGCACGTGTTGCAGCCATGAAATTCTAAGTTAATTATTATTTGCAAAAAAAAAATAAAGTTTATAAGTTTGAACATCAAATATCTTGTCTTTGTAGTGCATTCAATTGAATATGGTTTGAAAAGGATTGGCAAATCATTGTATTCTGTTTATATTTACATCTAACACAATTTCCCAACTCATATGGAAACGGGGTTTGTATTTAAAACTGCTGATAGTAAGCATGTTTTGGAACACAACGTCAATCGTCTAATCAAGAAAGAAGAATTAGTGTAATTTTTATTTCAAAATGTGTACCTATTGTAATAGCTGCTCACCATCATGCATACTTTATCCACGTGATGACATCACGCCTCGGCAGGTGTCTTAGGCTAATTTAGCAAAGATAAAACTACACGTGACACATAAATCGCTTTGTTGTAAGCAAACTACAAAATAAAACATATTTGTTTCATTATTTCCTCATTTTAATTGATGAAAAAACATGTGGGCAGTTTTCCTCCCTAATTAGGTCATTACGATGGAAAATATGTACCTAATATAATGTCCGCTCATCATCATAGTGCAATACTAGTGGACTCTCACTATTATGTTAGAGCCACTATGGACTGGACTTTCACAATATTATGTCAGACCCTCTCGACGTCCATTGCACCGGTCTACCCTAAAGGAGGGTGGAGGGGTTACCCACATTTGCAGTTCTCTCCAAGGCTTCTCATAGTCATTCTCATCGACATCCCACTGGGTTGTGAGATTTTCCTTGCCATAATGTTGGCGCTGATCCGCGGATGACGTTGTGCCTTGTGCAGCCCTTTGAGACACTTGTGATTTAGGGCTATATAAATAAATATTGATTGACTGATTGATTGAATTTGTCCACATGATGACATCACACGAAACCTTTATCCTAGTTTAGGCTAATTTAGCCAAAACTGTCACTCAATGTTAGACTATTCGCCACAACAAACAAACTACTTAGAGTCATATTTGCAACTTTTCGGTCGACATAGCTTGCCATTAAACAACAACAAGCATGCAACATTACATGTGAGCGAACTTTCAGTAATATTAATGTTTTAAAATGTTTAAGTCGCTTTAAAACTGCTTTAGATAACAATGCGCGTTTTTAATACACCTACTGCTGATTTTTGAGGCCCTGACTGATTCTTTGACTTACCTGGGCTCGAGACCAGGTAAGGTAAGGTAAGGTAAGGTAAGGTAAGGTAAGGTTAGATAGATAGATAGATAGATAGATAGATAGATAGATAGATAGATAGATAGATAGATAGATAGATAGATAGATAGATAGATAGAAAGATAGAAAGATAGTACTATATTGATTCCTTCAGGAGAGTTCCCTCAGGAAAATTAAAATTCCAGCAGCAGTGTATAAAATTGAGATCGAGGTAAGTCAATGCATTGGTGTAAAAGTGCACTGCATCATACTTGTTGGTGTTTCTAATATGTCGCTCCACTTATTAAAATTAATAAGGCAAAGAATATATTTTAAACTGCTAATAGTAAGCATGTTTTGGAATGCAACGTAAATCGTCTAATTTAGAATGATTTTGTTTTATTGGCATTTGAAAATGTGTACCTAATTTAATGGCTGCTGACCCATCCATCCATTTCCTACCGCTTGTCCCTTTAAGGGTCGCGGGTGGCTGCTGACCGTCATGCATAATTTATCCATGTGATGACATCACGGCTTGGCAGCAGTCTTAGGCTATCCATCCATCCATCCATTTCTACCGCTTGTCACTTTTTGAGTGGGGGCGAGGGGTGTGCTGGAACCTATCTCAGCTGCCTTCGGGCGGAAGGCGGTGTTACACCCTGGACAAGTCGCCACTTCATCGCAGGGCCAACACACATAGACGGACAACATTCTAATTTAGCAAAAATAAAACTACACGTGGCAAATAAATCGCTTTGTTCCTTTCATTTGGCTTAAAGGGCAAACATTGTAGGCAACCTACAAAAAAATTGCATATTCGTTTCCATCCATTTACTACCGCTTATTCCCTTTGGGGTCGCGGGGGGCGCTGGTGCCTATCTCAGCTGCAATCGGGCGGAAGGCGGAGTACACCCTGGACAAGTCACCCCCTCATCGCAGGGCCATATTCGTTTCGATTCCTCTTTATAATTGATGACAAAACATGAGTACAGTTTTCCTCCCTAATTAGAGGTCATTATGATGGGAAAATGTATCTAATGTTATGTCCGCTCATCATTATAGTGCAATTTGTCCACATGATGACGTCACACGAAACCTTTAGCCAAGGCAGCTAGTTTAGGCTAATTTAGCCAAAACTGACACACACGACGGTATTTTATTCACGTTAACTCCCCTTTCATTGAATTTAAGTAGTTAATTAAGTGAATGTTGGTCTATTTGCCACAACAAACGAACTAGTTACGGTCATATTGGCAACTTTTCCGTGGGTATAGCTTGCCATTAAACAACAACACGCATGTGACATTAAAAGCGAGCTAACTTTCAGTAATATTAACGTTTCAAAATAACAATTGGCATTTTTAAGTCGCTTTTAAAACTGCTTTAGATAACAATGTGCGTTTTTAATACACCTGCTGCTGACTTTTGAGGCCCTTCCTGATTCTTTGACTTACCTGGGCTCGAGACCAGGTATTTCCTCACCGGAAAGCGTGGCGAATACTGCCCATCGAAAGAAAACGGGCAAAAAACAAAATTAAAAAAAACGTTTAAAGAAATAAAATCTTACCCAAAAAGGTTGTAAAGAAAAAAATCCGGATGTAAGGCGAGATTGCCCAAACCAGAGTTGCGAAATTGGTAGGGGGGAAAGTGGGAGGAACCATCCAATAGACAAGGTAGGAGACTTGGTGCTGCTTCTCAAGAGACGACCGCCCCGGCAGAAACAATATAAACTTCCCTTTTGGTTTGGAAGTACAAAAATAAATACACACCAAGAGTCCTCCTCTGGCGTTTGTTTTGTGCTGCTGCTGCCCCGGTAAGAGAATCGGCAGCAATGGTGGCTCGCCTCGTCCACTTTGTGTCGGCACCTGAAATATGTCAACTGGATCAGAGATGTTTTGTGCAGCGAGACGTTAAGCCACGCCCCTCCCTCAACTCTCTGTTTACTGCAGTGTGCCATGCTCGCTACACGACCGCGGACACGCACGCGCACGCATGCTCTCACGGTCTAACCGTTTTTTCTTTTTAAAAAGTTCCAAATTCACAAAATCTATTGCATTTAGAGATATTCAATAATTGCTATGACTGCACCACAGTGTCAAGGGAATGATTGAATTCGCATTTCTAATCTATATGTATTTATTGTGAAGTGTATTCATTGCATACATGGAGCGTATTTAATCATACTTGTAGCCGAGCAAAAATATTTAAATACGTAGATCAGGTGTGTCAAACCTACGGCCCGCAAACAGGTTTTATCCGGCCCGCGGGATGAGTTTGCTAAGTATACAAATTAACCTGAAATTTTTGAATGAAAGAAACAGCTCTTCTACATGTGTCTACTGCAGGGGTAGGGAACCTATGGCTCTAGAGCAAGATGTGGCTCTTTTGATGACTACATCTGGCTCTCAGATAAATCATAGCTGATATTGCTTAACAATAAATAATAAATAAATAACAGTAAATAATGAATAATTCCGCTGGCAATCACAGTGTCAAAAATAACATTCAAAATATAAAACATTCTCATGCATTTTAATCCATCCATCCAGTTTCTACCGCACCTGTTCAAGAAGTCGCATTAATGGTAAAGTATTTTATTTTTTGTTGGTTAGCTTCAGAATAACCATGTTATTAAAATGAATAAGAGACTTATTATGAATGTTGGTCTTACTTAAAAATGCACGCATTTAGTTGTACTCAGTCTTAAAAAAAATATTATATGGCTCTCATGGAAATACTTTTAAAAATATTTGGCTTGTATGGCTCTCTCAGTCAAAAAGGTTCCCGACCCCTGGTTTACTGGATGTTGCAATAGCAATTCTTTGTATCTCCGAATATCAAGGGTCGGCAACCCGCGGCTCCGGTGCCACATGCGGCTCTTGGGTCACCCTGATGTGGCTCAGCTGCATACTTGCCGACCCCCCCATTTTTCCGGGGTGTTTTCCGGATTTCAGTGCCTCTCCCAGAAATCTCCCCAGATAACATTCTCAGATTTTCACCCGGACAACAATATTGAGGGCGTGCCGTGATGGCAATGCCTTAAACGTCCTCTTGACCATATCGTCGCGTCCGCTTTATTACTATGCTATCTGAGTGACGGTCGGCAACATCTAGTGTGAGGCTACTGACTCAACACGCAAGCGACTGCAAGGCATACTTGTTCAACAGCGATACAGGTTACACTGAGAGTTGTGATATAAACAAGTTTAACACTTTTACTAATATGCGCCACAACAAAAAAGAATGACGACCACATTTCGGGAGAACATCCGCACTGTAACACAACATAAACACAACAGAAAAAAATACCCAGAATCCCATGCATCCCTAACTCTTCTGGGCTACATTATACTCCCCCCCACCCCCTCCCCCTCTGTGCGTCGGTTGAGGTGGGCGGAGTTTGGTGGTATAATGTAGCCCGGAATAGTTTGGGATACATGCGATTCTGGGTATTTGTTCTTTTGTGTTTATGTTGTGTTACAGTGCGGATGTTCTCCCGAAATGTGTTTGTCATTCTTGTTTGGTGTAGTTTCACAGTGTGGCGCATATTAGTAAGAGTGCTAAAGTTGTTTATATCACAACCCTCAGTGTAACCTGTATGGCTGTTGAGCAAGTATGCCTTGCATTCGCTTATGTGTGTCTACAGAAGCCGCATACAACATGTGAATGGGGTGGTAAGCTGTTTGTTACGCTTGTAGAGGGCGCTAAACGCATTGTCATCATAGCACACCCTTATTATTGTTGTTTGGGTGTAAACCAACAGACAGTTGAGAGAATGGTTGCTCTGAAACTCGGTAGTCTCCCGGAAAAATTGAGATGGTTGGCAAATGTGATGTTGTCAAGCGTAATCCAAATAAAACTCGCGAGCCGCGCTAATATTAAATTTTCATATTAAGGTGCGGGCCGCGTGTCTGAGACCCCTGGTTAATACATAGCACAAAGCAAAAAAAAAAAACGTTGTACTCTGTGTTATTTCATTTTAAATTTCAAAAGAGTCTTGTGGCTGCCATAGTTTTCTTTATTTTGTGAAACGGGTCGAAATGGCTTTTTGAGTGGTAAAGGTTGCCGACCCCTGCTGTGGATGATGGTACATATGTACAAAATAAACCACATGATGTTAATACATCAATCGAGGAAAATGATCAAACTACATACATGACAAATTAATTTGATTTTGATATTTTTATCTTGATTGATTGAAAATGAACACCAATGAACATTATCACATAATTCATTCAGAAAATATAAATAACGACAAATAAAGATAGAATACTATTAACCGCAACATGTACGTGTAAAAAAACAACAACATTATGATTTGTACATTTTCAGAATGTGCTTCTTCTATTTTTAAACAGAGAAAATAATCTGAAGGTGTCTTTATTTTTAAGTTATCGTGCAGGGATTTTACCAGTCCGGCCCACTTGGAAGTAGATTTTTCTCCATGTGGCCCCCGATCTAAAATGAGTTTGACACCCCTGATGTAGATGATAAGAGAGAGGGGAAGAGAAAAAAAGTGACAAAAGTAATGACAGGATCTTTGCCTTTGCTTGAACCAAACACCCATAGAAGTGGTGCAATTTAAATGTTTTACTTTAATATATGTTACATGCATAATTGAAAATGTATTTAAATGTTTAAATTTTATGCAGATTAAAAAAATAATAATAATGATGTTTAATTGCACACATATTTTAAATATATTTGGTCAAATTTCATGACCGAAAAGGTTTAACCTATGTAAATTGCTAGTTGAAAGGCACCAATTACTTAAAACTAATCAAATTTGCAGATGATAGTATGTTGCATTATGTTCAGGGGATGACGCATTAAGAAAACAATCACACAATGTAATGATTGGAAATAAAACAATACAATACAAACAGGGTCTTAATGTATGATAAAATGAGCAGGGACTCTCACATTAAATATGGAAATCTGTTGTTCTCTAGTAACCATAACTGAATTATTGTGTGGACATATAGATTAATAGTAATTAAGGGTGCACAAAACAATTGATTCACATCCAAATGGCATATAGCGTATTTAATCATACTTGTAGTCTAGCTACAATATTTAAATACGTAGATGATAAGAGAGAGGTAAAGAGAAAATAAAGTGACAAAAGGCTCTTTGCCGTTGCATGAACCAAACACCCATAGAAGTGGTGCATTTAAAATTATATATTTTAATTTATTTTAAATGCATAATTGAATATATATTTAATTGTTTCACTTTCATGCAGATTTTAAAAAATATATTTTTATCAGCACACAGATTTTAAATATATTTGGTCAAATTTAAGGACCAAAAAGTTTTAACCTATATAAAATGCATGTAGAAATGCACCAAATACTTAAAACTAATCAAATTTGCAGATGATTGTATGTTGCATTATGTTTGAGGGATGATGCATTAATAAAACAATCACACAGTAATGATTGGAAATAAAACAACATAATACAAACATGGTCTTAATGTATGATGAAATGAGCAGGGACTCTCACATTAAATATAAACTTACTCTGTTGTTCTCCAGTAACCATAACTGAATTATTTTCAAAAATCTGTCCTTAGTCTTTCTCCATGCAATGAGAAGTTTTTCCTACCTGCAACCTGTTTCAAAAAATTAATTGTAATTATCGTACCAAATAATACATTGCGAGTATCATTTTGAATTGAGAATCGTGTTAATTCGAGAACAAATTCTGAATAGAATCATTATCCCAGGAATTGGAATCGCATCAAATTGTTAGGCGGTCACAGATTCACACCACTAACATTAATTACCAAAGTGCTTTTACACTCGCACTACAAATGTCAGCCAAGCTATTCCATAATGCTGGTTATGGAGAAAGCACAATTAATTAGGTCACTTAGTCAGTTATGCAAATTCTAGTCCAATTCGCAACAACCACCATAGTTTATGCACAAAGCAAACAACAACCTGCTATCCAAGGATATACGACACATTCTCTCAACAAGAGAGGAGAAATATAACCTAAGGCAAGTTGTAACTCGAAACTTTTGTACACAGGCCCAACACAATAGGATAAATTATGGAACAGACTTAGCAAACTCCAAAAATCTGCTAACGAGTAATTTTAAGAAACAGTATACAAGCAAGACATTTACAAGGTATAAGGAAGAAGAATAACGCTATCATCTTTGCCAACGTTTCATACTCTGATTAATAAGACACACACAATTCTTATTTCCTATTCTAATAATTAATATTTGTTTTATGCTGTGTTTAATTATAAGACATCAACTATCATTGTCTGTCAATGCATGGGAACATATTCATTTATATCCAGCAATTGATTGTAATAGAATTGATATGGTAATGATAAAAAAGGTTATTGAAAAAAATTCAGAACCATTAATGTACAGTGCATCAGTAACCTGTCATATCAAATAGGCATTTTTCCCAAAAAGAAGGACAATAGTTAAAGTTGTGCCGATTTATAAGACTGGATACAAACACTAGTTTAAAAATGACAGACCTGTTTCCTTACCGCCAACATTAACTACAATTATTTAAAAAAAACTATAAAAAAAAACAGATTGGACAAATTCCTAAAACAAAATGTATTAGAACACTTGCGGAGAACCAACATAGATACAGAACCTGTATTTCAAAATGTATGGCATTAATCAAAATAACTGCAGACATTACAAATGCATCCATCCATCCATTTTCTACCGCTTGTCCCTTTTGGGGCAAAGGGGTGCTGGAGCCTATCCCAACTGCACTTGGGCGGAAGAGATAGATTACAAATGCAATAGATGGTAAACAGAGAACACTCAAACCAATTTATTTATTCAATCAAAAATATTGAAATTCAATGATTTGGTGACTTTGCAAACAACTAAAATTATGCATAAAGCAAACTACAACCTGCTGCCCAAAAGAGGAGAAATATAACCTTAGAGCTAATCACAATTGAAAACAATTTGTGTGCATGTACAACACTGAAAACCTTTAGTATATCAGTATGTGGAGTTTAATTGTAGAATGGATTAAGCAAAGAGGTCAAACAATATAGTTTAAGAGGATGTTTAAACTCAAAGTGTTTATAAACACATTATTATTCTTCTTCTTTGTACTTCGTATGCAAAGTACAAAGTAGAAGAATAATGGTGAACATCTTGAATGTATTAAAAATCAGATAATCTCATTAATCTCCCTACGTGAGTTACAACTTACTTTACTGTTTATTTTGTTTTTGCTTTTTTAGAATTGGATTATTTATGGAGTAAATTGTGTGCAAATAGAGAGAGGGATGTGAATACAAGTGTTAGTAATTGCTATGATATGAAAAAGGGGTATGATTAAATACGCTCTGATTCTTCCTACTCCTTTTTGAACATGTTGAAAAGAGAAACTGGGAATTGTCACATATCATGTTGTGACTGTTTGCATGTTTGAAACAAATCCAAACCAATATACCATTTGTATACAAAGTTATAACTGATTTACTAATTCATTTACGAATGATTGTGTTTTTAAGTCTGTTTTTTTCCCGCCCCAGTAACGTTCAACCTCAGGGCCTCAGGCTGGAGAAGACCAGGAGTAAAGCCACGCACCCATTAGGAGACCAGGGGAAGCTGAGGGCCTAGCACAAGACCAGCACTTCTGGAGGGAACTAGTCAGCTGATTGGCTCTCCGCACGGTGGCATCCCTGCTGACCCTTACAAGAGCTCCAATGAATAATACATGAATACTGAGAGGCAGGGTTATATCTACTTTTGTTGAACGCATTGTTATATGATGATCCACACTACTCTATTTTACTATAATTTTTACCACATTTCGCAGCTTCCATCTCTTTCAAGCATGCCATTCAATAGTGCAGCAGATGCGTAAAAAATTTGTTCAAATGATGATATAAGCATGAATATTAAGTCTAGATCTAAATGTTGAATCTAAATATAAATGTTAAATCTAGAGTACAGGCTAAAAGTTTGGACACACCTTCTCATTCAATGCGTTTTTGTTTTTTTTTCACTTTTTCACACACTCTTGGTATTCTCTTGATGAGCTTTAAGTGAAATGGTTTTCACTTCATAGGTGTGCTTGAAGCTCATCAAGAGAATGCCAAGAGTGTGCAAATCAACAATTAGAGCAAATGGTGGCTATTTTGAAGAAACTAAAATATAAAACATGTTTTCAGTTATTTCACCTTTTTTTGTCGAGTACATAACTCCTCATGTGTTCATTCATAGTTTTGATGCCTTCAGTGACAATCTACAATGTAAATAGTCATGAAAATAAAGAAAACGCATTGAATGAGGAGAAGGTGTGTCCAAACTTTTGGGCTGTATTGTATGTCTAAATCTTGAATTTGATACATGTAATCTTCAGTTTATTTCTTGTTTTTTTAAACCCCTGGCTTTGCAAAAAATTCAAGATTATCCAAGATGGCCGACACGTCACACCGAGCTCCGTTGAAATTGGTTAAAAGATTGAAGAAAGGGAAACAGCAAAAGTAGTCTCTGGTGGACACTATAAGTATTTTCAGTAAAATGCTTTGCCTATTTCCTTCAGTAACACTTATAGGACCGTTGAGACATGCAAAGTTTTCCAATAAGATTAGGTTGTAGCTGATAAAGATTGAATAAAGCCCAATACACACTATTTGCTATCCCAAATATATTATGTACAATATTTTCCCCATTTGTTTGTTTATTTAAAACACGTTAGGCAGACAAATTAGGTTTATATTAGGAATATATTGTTGTACTTAGTGTTGTCCCAATACCAATATGTTTGTACCAGGACCGAAATTATTTAAATAGTTTTTGGTACTTTTCTAAAAAAAAACGTGGACGAGAAAATACTGCATTAGCGGCTTTATTTTAACAATAAATCTTACGGTACATTAAACATATGCTTCTTATTGCAAGTTTGTCCTTAAATAAAATAGTGAACATACAAGACAACTTGTCTTTTATTAGTAAGTACTTTTCAGAGGCTGTATAGTAACGAATATGATTCATTAGTATCGCGGTACTATACTATTACCGGTAAACGTTACAACCCTAGTTGTACTATATGTAGTATATATTCTTTGACAAAATTTACTTTTTAAACATAAATGAATCAAAATATATTCATTCAGCAACATAAGGAAAGCAAATGCAAGGGAAAGTAAAACCTAATTCATTTAATGTGTTTAGAATCCATGATTGTTATAAATTAATGTTTAATTAATCATCTGATGATTCATTATCCAATATCATTATAAAATATTTTCATATGTACTTTTTGTTTGTACTTTTATGCAGGCTATTCATGCTAAAATATTAAAGGGGGACTGCACCTTTTTTTAAACTTTGCCTTTCATTTACGTACATCCCCATGTGAGACAAGAAGATGTCTTTCTCTTTTTGAACGTTCTAAATAATGAAAAACTGCTAGCAAGAGGAAGCTGAAAATGAAAGTTTAAAAAAAGTGCGAAGAGGCGTAAGAGAGGAGATTTGAGCGCTACAGAAATTTGGTGCAGGTCGGCAGAGAGATTGGGGGAGTCGGAAAAGGAGAGCCTCCTTTTGGATATGGAGCAAGAGGGAGGAGGCAAGATGGCAGCCAAAAGGTAGTAAGTAGTAGCTGACCGCCACTGCTGACCTGCCAGGAGGAGGGTGTTATGATAAAGAGTCAAAACACCAAATGTGTGCAAAGCTGCATGTAACCATCTGTTGACACAACCTTCTTGCGAAAGGCTGCAGTCTTTATGTAATTACGAATAGGTGAAGCATCACAAAAGATGTATCAATAAGCCCTTTACTCGTGTTTTTATATAATGTATTTTTCCAAATGTGGCTATTTTTAATTTTTTTATAAAAAAAAATATATATATATATATATTTTTTTTTTTCATACTAACTTGAACATATCGCCATTTTATTTGCTATATACTGCAACAAAAACACTACTCTTTAAAAAGCCGCACAATGAATATTATTGCATTCAAAATATGTATGATATGTATATTATTGGTTTAAAACGGGCTGCACAAAGCAAAAGAAACGGCAATCAGTGTTTCAGTGGGTGTGCGATGGAGGGCTCTCACAATGTATCAGCACAGTCCAGCATTTCCCCAGGAAGTACTTGAAAGGCCCCCAACTCCATTTAAAGCTGTTTCCTTCCACGCACATTTCCTTGGGGGACGTAAAAGACTTCCTTTTGAAATAATTACAAGTTTGGGAGCGTGGCAATCGGTTGACTTGCGGGATGGCAGCTTTAAAATAAATATGTTAGTGAAATTGACTAGTCTTTATTTACAATGTATTTTAGCGCATTTTTTGTGTGTTTTAAACATGTTTTATCATAACATTAACTTGCTGTTCAATCAATCAATCAATCAATGTTTATTTATATAGCCCCAAATCACAAATGTCTCAAAGGACTGCACAAATCATTAAGACTACAACATCCTCGGAAGAACCCACAAAAGGGCAAGGAAAACTCACACCCAGTGGGCAGAGAGAATTCACATCCAGTGGGACGCCACTGACAATGCTGACTATGAGAAACCTTGGAGAGGACCTCAGATGTGGGCAACCCCCCCTCTCTAGGGGACCGAAAGCAATGGATGTCGAGCGGGTCTAACATGATACTGTGAAAGTTCAATCCATAGTGGCTCCAACACAGCCGCGAGAGTTCAGTTCAAGCGGATCCAAGAGAGCAGCGAGAGTCCCGTTCACAGGAAACCATCTCAAGCGGATCAGCAGCGTAGAGACGTCCCCAACCGATACAGGCGAGCGGTCCATCCTGGGTCTCGACTCTGGACAGCCAGTACTTCATCCATGGTCATCGGACCGGACCCCCTCCACAAGGGAGGGGGGGACATAGGAGAAAGAAAAGAAGCGGCAGATCAACTGGTCTAAAAAGGAGGTCTATTTAAAGGCTAGAGTATACAGATGAGTTTTAAGGTGAGACTTAAATGCTTCTACTGAGGTAGCATCTCGAACTGTTACCGGGAGGGCATTCCAGAGTACTGGAGCCCGAACGGAAAACGCTCTATAGCCCGCAGACTTTTTTTGGGCTTTGGGAATCACTAATAAGCCGGAGTCTTTTGAACGCAGATTTCTTGCTGGGACATACGGTACAATACAATCGGCAAGATAGGCTGGAGCTAGACCGTGTAGTATTTTATACGTAAGTAGTAAAACCTTAAAGTCACATCTTAAGTGCACAGGAAGCCAGTGCAGGTGAGCCAGTACAGGCGTAATATGATCAAACTTTCTTGTTCTTGTCAAAAGTCTAGCAGCCGCATTTTGTACCAACTGTAATCTTTTAATGTTGTCATGTAAATCCAACATATTGTTTGATATACTCCAATTTAAATGTTTTTTTCTTTGTTAAACTTTAAATCTCACCTAATGTAGCCTATTTGTTTGTACAAAGTACATTTATTGTGATATTTATATTTAATTGTCCAGGGTCCGAGGATGAAAAATAGCTATTTGTCTTATTATGGTGCATTTGCAGCAATGGTAATTGCTTTCCTTGTCAAACAAAGCGATACATGAATCATTGCCACTCAGGGAGATTCCGAGCACTGGCTGTGTTCATAGCTGTACAATGTTGAAAAAAAAAAGAAGCATTCAGTCTGTCGTAAACGTGTTTGCTTAGTATTGTTGCAATCTTTCCCAAAAACCTCTTTTTCAGCATGATACTACTAACTGTACATCCATTTTCTACCACTTATCACTCTCCGGGTCACTTGCACCAGACAACATTCACACACTAGCATGTAATTGTATTTTATATGACATTAATACGCAATCAAGCAACTTTTTTGTACAGTTTCACTCACTTTTTTCACCTTGACAGTCGGCAGTCTATCTTAAAAATTACTGTTTTTCTTGCTAATATCATTATTATTGCAAACCCGGGATTTCCTTTGTATGACTTCACATGACCATGTGCTTACAAATCTTAGTGTATTGGTGCAAATGACACTTTAATGCATTTCCAGTCTGAGACTCCCACATAAACCGGAATTAATTGATAATAAGCAACAAAATTAAACATTTTGTAAACTTCAAGTGCTACCTCTGCAATAACAAACCCTTTGGGAGCTTTGAATTTTGGGAAATAACACTGTGGAGGGAGACGTGGTCGGCGCGCCTCCTGCGGAAGGGAGTGTGTATGGCCCGGCTTCGAAGTCCAAGCTGACAGGTGAGTGGATTGCCCAGCTGAGGCTGGTCGTCTTATCAGCAGCTGGTCGTCTTAGCAGCAGCTGGTCGTCTTAGCAGCCATGACAACGGGGAAGAGAGGAGACACACGAGAGCGCAAACACGAGCGAGCAAGAAGCCGCCAGCGAGACAGCACTGAGCTGAAAAGAAGAAAAATAAAATACTTTGTTGCACCTTGGACTCCGCCCACACCGATTCTATCAGACTACAGAAGCCCACACACAAAGAGATTATTACAAACACAATAACAATATTAACAATAATAAAAGTCAGGTTACTTTGCTTGTTTTCTGCTGGCGGGGCATACTTAGTGTCCATTTATCTTTATTTTGATCATCACCTTCGTGGGGGAGGGCGGGGAAGAGGGTTCCCACATATGCGGTCCCCTCCAAGGTTTCTCATTGTATCCCATTGGGTTGAGTTTTTTCTTGCCCTGATGTGGGATCTGAGCCGAGGATGTCGTTGTGGCTTGTCCAGCCTTTTGAGACACTTATGATTTAGGGCTGTATGAATAAACTTTGATTGATTGATGATTGACACTAATATCATTGTTATTGCAGACCCGGGATGTCTTTTGGATGACTTCACACGACCATGTGCCAACAAATCTTAGTGTATTGGTTTAAGTGACTCTTTGTTTCCCGAATGCATTTCCAGTCTCAGACTTCAAGATAAACCGGAATGAATTGATAATAAGCAACAAAATGAAACATTTTATAATCTTCATGTGCTACTTCTGCAATAACAAACCCTTTTGGAGCTCTGCATTTTGGAAAATAACACAATAGCAATATTAACAATAATAAAAGTCAGGCTACATTGTTTGGTTTTCTACTGGCGGGGCATACTTAGTGTCCATTTAGCTTTATTTTTTTTGTTTTACTGCAGAAAAAAAGAAGATGACATCAGCATAATTCCTCCCTTTGGCACTTGACCATCTTACTTTGGTTGTGGAGCGCAGCCAAAAGGGGTGACGGTGAAAAATGTCTCTATGCAGTGTTGGCCTCAGTTGCCACGGTAGCTACAAAGGGCAGAGGAAGAATGCAATGCTCAAGCTGCTATCGCAGGACGCACTGTTGTATTATTGTGGCAAGGTATTGTTTTTTTCAGTATATTTTAACTTTTAAATTAACTAATAATTACATTGTTTTGTGCATGTGTGCGTGTGTTTGTGTGAATTACAGAGGCCCTTAAAGACAAACCACCATTGTAACTCACATTCACACCAATGGATAATTTATTTTCCAATTAGCGCAACATGCATGTTTTTGGGACTATTGGGAGGAAGGAAAGAATACTCACTTGCAAACTCCACAACGAGATTCCCCAAATGACATTCGAATGCATCCTGACTGTAAAAAAGCTGACATGCTGGCCACTAAGCCATTATGCAACCTGCAATACAATACAATAAAACACTTTAATTTGGGTACAAACGAAGACAATACAATACAAGGAAATAAAAAACAATGACAAATTTGTATTTTTTTAGAACTGGCTGCAGAATTTAGGAAAATTAAATATATTACAAACCTAAGCAACAAAAAAACACGTACAGGCAATATAAAATACAAATAAATCACATTATGTCATGCAGTTATTTTTTCAAATCATCAAGCAGGCCAAAAGCTTTAAAAATTGTCACATTAATTCCAATATACACCTGCAACTCTTGCATTTTTTATAAATAAAGAAAAGCAAACATTCAGTAAGTAAGTTGGGAGTTGAATTTTCAGAAGTACACAGAGAGAAGTCTCTAGGTGACGATAGCGTTTAGTGGTATGACTCTAATTGGTCTCTGGAGCATTAGAACACAGTCTTGAAGGTTCTGTATTTTTACACTGTACGTCGGACTGAACAACCTGCCCATTCACCTCATTTTAAAACCCTCTACTCACCCTTGGCAACTCAACACCACCCCGCTGGCCTCTGAGGGTTGCATGGCTTGTATCCTTTCTGGTATTTTTAGATATCCCATAAGAGTTTGCACCTTCCCGTGAGAACCAACACCTGCTGCGGCCATCCATTTACCCGAAGCCAGACAACATTGCCTTCTAGAGCCCAACATTAGAAGGTTGAATGCCACATCCAGACATGTTTAGGACTTCTAGGATCTGCTTAATCAAGTGTCTGACTGTGCCCTTCCAGCTTTGACTCCCTTTCACCAAACAACACGCAATGTGATGGTTTATCCGCCGTCAGCACACATGGGGCGCTGGCTCGGCGCTGTGTGCGCAGATGGGAACCCGAGGGACTCCAAACAACGACACAGGACTGCTGATGGAGCGACTGGAAAGAACAGCTGCTTCTTTGGCGACATCAACTAATTGGCATCTCGTTGACTTTAAAACAACCTGCTTAACCTGTTTGAGCGCAAAGGAGTGTTCTTGCGACATAACACTAAAATAACCTACATGTTGAGTATAGAGTAGGGTACATACAGTCGCGATCAAAAGTTTACACACACAACGTTGATATATGTTTAATGAAGCGTGATTATGTGCATGAGTGTATGTATATGTACTTGTATATGTACAGAATGTGTATATGAATGTTTGTACAGTAAATGTATATGTACAGTATATGTATGTTTGTACAGTGAATGTACATGTACAGAATGTGTATGTTTGTACCGTGAATGTGCATGTAGATGGACAAACTTGGAGTATGTAAGTATGTACTGTATTTGTACCTATGTATGTATGAATAACCGTGTATGTGTGAGTATATGTGTGTTTGTATGTACAATATATTCGACTCCCAGTGTGCATGGGAGCCAGAGTACGGTCCCAGCCGCCCAGAGAGCTCAACCCAAACAGCAGGTGTGGCAACCAGGGACCACCGGCCCCACGCAGCCAGGCCGGCCAGCGACAGGAACCCCGGAGCCCGGCCCAATGCGCCGCCCGGAAGAGCCAGCAGCAGGCCGCAGACAGACGCGCCCGGCAGAGGACAGGGCACGAGAGAAGCAGCGGATGGCCAGACCCCAAGCCAGCGAGAGACAACCCCCCACACGGGCAGAAAGGCGGGACGCCCCGCCCGGGGAGACCCAGAGACTCCCCGCAACTGGATGGCAAGACCGCCCCCACCCCACTAGCACCCGGGCCCCCACGACCCCACCCCTCACCCCCAGGGAGCACGGTGCGGTCCACACCAGGCCACCCCACCCAAATCGGCCGCCACAGGACCACCAGGCGCAGGGCCATGGGAACCACCCACCCCACCTGCAGGGACCCCAACGATGGAGATGGAACAACCAGCAACCGCCCTGTCGGAGGGGGGAAAAACAAAAACAAAAAACATAATAATTAATATATAAAAAATATACATATATACATATGCGTAAATAATATATATATATATATATACATATATATACATACATACATACATACATAAATATATACACACATACATACATGCATATATGCAATATAGATATTCATACATACACATACACACACACATACACAGATACATGCATGTATGCAATACATATATGTATATATACACATACATACATATATACGTATACACATACATACACACATACATACATATATACATACACATACATACATACACACACACATATATATATACATACATACATATATACACAAATAAACATACACACACCAAAATGGATACATGGATGATACAGCAGAGGATTGGGGGAATGTAATGTGGTCAGATGAAACCAAAATATAACTTTTTGGTATAAACTCAACTCGTTGTGTTTGGAGGAAAAAGAATACTGAGTTGCATCCCAAGAACACCATACCTACTGTGAAGCATGGGGGTGGAAACATCACGCTTTGGGGCTGTTTTTCTTCTTAGGGGACAGGACGATTGATCCGTGTTAAGGGAAGAACGAATAGGGCCATATCGTGAGATTTTGAGACAAAACCTTCTTCCATCAGTGAGAGCTTTGAATGGTTGACCAAATACTTATTTTCCACCATAATTTACAAATAAATTATTAGAAATTCCTACAATGTGAATTCCTGGATTTTTTTTCACATTCTGTCTCTCCCAGTTGAAGTGTACCTATGATGAAAATTACAGACCTCCGTCATCATTTTAAGTGGGAGAACTTGCACAATCGTTGGCTGACTAAATACTTTTTTGCCCCACTGTAATTCACTTATTTATGAGTCCAATTTTTTGCAGTGTATTTGAGTATTTATTTTGTAATCAGCCTGGCCTAAACCTTGATGTTAATCTATGTGATTAACACATGCTTACATATCATTTGACAAGGTTTATCCTGTTAAACTGCAAGTAGTTTAGACATAATAATTTAATACAATTAAATTCAACAGGCAGCACAGTGGAAGAGGGGTTAGTGCATTTGCTTCACAGTACGAAGGTCCTGAGTAGTCCTGAGTTCAATCACGGGCTCTGTATCTTTCTGTGTGGAGTTTGCATGTTCTCCCCGCAACTGCGTGGGTTCCCTCCAAGTACTCCGGCTTCCTTCCACTTCCAAAAAACATGCACCTGGGGATAGGTTGATTGGCAAAAACTAAATTGGCCCTAGAGTGTGAATGTGAGTGTGAATGTTGTCTGTCTGTCTATCTGTGTTGGCCCTGCAATGAAGAGGCGACTTGTCCAGGGTGTACGCTGCTTTCTGCCCAAATGCGGCTGAGATATGCTCCAGCGACCCCCTGCAACCCCAAAAGGGACAAGCGGTAGAAAATGGATGGATGGATAAAATCAGCGGTAAGATATAGTGGAAAAGATGGGGCCCTGAGATGAAACATGTGAAGAACCCCTGGAGAAGAATATACTGTAGTAGAGTACAGTAGAGTAGAGTACAGTGAAATAGTGCAACGTGGAGTAAAAGTTAATCAAAGTAGTTAAATATATGTACTTACAGTGACAAGAATATTTTTTTCCGAACAAAAACAAATAAACATAAATTACAGTAATGTGATTATTGTGAAATAAACTGTATATTTGATCTAAATGCCTCAATTAAAACAACAAACTTCCCCTACTTGGTTTCGAATAACACAATGCCATGTTCATGTTGAATTAACCACACCAGAGCATACAGTTTACTTTAGTGTGCAGCGTTGGCCTCGTGCCGAGTGAAAACAAGCCTGAGGGGAAACTAGTTAGACACTCATAATCAAATTGTCTGACTCTCCCCCTCCACTATAGCCTCTACTAGCCGGTGCCAATATTACTTCCAACTGGTGCCATGTGATAAACGCTCCAATCAGAGTGCAACTGGAGTTCACACACTACTAATGAAGAGAGGCACTATTTATTTAGTGGGCCATTTGGCAGCGTTGCTCCATTCGTCATTCTTCATGCAGTGTCTTCCGAAAAGTCGACCACTGACAAGAATTCAATGCGGTCTGGGGGTGCGGGCGGTGTGGGGGGAGGGAAGGTGTGGCCACATTCCAAGCGGTCTCTGACTGAGGCTTGGAATGTTGATGCTGGATTTAGTCACATGTTAGCAGACAATATGACACATTTGTGCTGATATCATGAACAGTCAAAACACAAACATAACAGGGAAGGGATGGGTTGGATAATCCAATCCAATACAATCCACTTTATTTATATAGCACATTTAAACAACAAAATGTTTCCAAAGTGCTGCACAACAATATTAAAAACAACATTCAAATACTATCCTGAGCTCCACCAATGACTGAATAAAAACAAAAAAATAAAAATAAATACATATAAAACCAATATAAAAACAATATAAAATAACAATGATTAAAAACGATTTTAAGGGTGAATCCAATTAAAACAGTAAATAGAAATCAACATTTTAAAACACAGAGGACAACAGAGGACCACACAACTCACGTAGTGTTAAAAGCCAGAGAATAAAAATGGGTCTTAAGACGAGACTTAAAACACTCCACTGTGGGAGCAGTTCGAATATGGAGGGGCAGAGTGTTCCAGAGCTTAGGGCCGACCACAGAGAAGGCCCTGTCTCCCCTGGTCTTAAGTCTTGTCTTGGGCACCACGAGTCGGAGCTGGCTCTCGGACCTCAGAGCGCGCGCAGGAGTGTAAATTTGGATGAGGTCGGAGATATAATGAGGTGCCAGTCCATGTACAGCTTTAAAAACAAAGAACAAGATTTTAAAATCAATTCTAAAATGAACAGGGAGCCAGTGCAAACTCTCAAGGATTGGGGTTATATGCTGGCGTTTCCTGGCCCCTGTTAAAAGTCGTGCTGCCGTGTTCTGGACTAACTGCAACCGGGAGAGAGCTTTTTGGCTAATGCCAGCATAAAGTGCATTGCAGTAGTCCAGGCAACTTGAAATAAAAGCATGCACAACTTGTTCAAAAAGGGTAAAAGATAAAAACGGTTTTACCTTTGCAAAAAGACGAAGATGATAAAAACAAGCTTTTAAAACGCCTTTGACTTGTTTGTCAAGTTTAATATCACTGTCTATAGTGACGCCAACGCTGGTGACCTTGGTATGTACATCATTTTGCAATGGTCCCAAGTCAGTGAGGGCTGGACCGGAAACTAAAATTTCAGTTTTTCCCTCATTCATTGTTAAAAAATTCTGGGCTAACCAAGCCTTGACGTCGCATAGACAGTTGAGAAGGGGTGTCAGGGGGCTGTGGCCTTTGAAATCGGCATATACATTTCTCACGTACCCCTTGGCAGATAACAGAGCGCAGACATTTTATTTTCTATTTTACTGTAAGATAAGTTCTTTATACATTATTTAAAAGTCACTCATTTGTTTATATATTCGAGTCACATGTGAGCGACAGTATCTCGACTGACTTGGGGCAAAAAGGCGGTGTACACCCTGGACTGGTCAACAACCAATAACAGGACATCCATCCATCCATCCATTTTCTACTGCTAGTCCCTTTTGGGGTTCGCGGGGGGTCACTGGAACCTATCTCAGCTGCATTCGGGCGGAAGGGGGCGTACACCCTGGACAAGTTGCCACCTCATCGCAGGGCCAACACAGACAGACAGACAACATTCACACTAACATTCATACACTAGGGCCAATTTAGTGTTCCCAATCAACCTATCCTCAGGTGCATTTTTTTGGAGGAAGCCGGAGTACCCGGAGGGAACCCACGTAGTCACGGGGAGGACATGCAAACTCCACAGAGAGAGATCCCAAGCCCGGGATTGAAATCAGGACTGCTCAGGACCTTCGTATTGTGAGGCAGATGCACACCCCCCCTCCACCGTGCTGCCTAAAAACAGGACAGTTGTAGAAAAAAATAAACTCACACTTGTGGAGAACATGCAAATTCACACACTGATGTTCCAAATTGTAAAATGAACCCCCAATCCCTGTGAAGCAAACATGTTAACCACTCGACCACCATGTGGCCATTTAAGAATCCGACTAAAAATGTCTTGTGATCATGGACTTCAGGAAAGTCACAGCCCTACAATCTCCCCCTCACCTTGATAGACTCTCCCACCGCCGTCTCCATTGTGGACTCCTTTCGTTTTTTGGGCACCACCATCACCCAGGACCTCAAGGGTGCAGTTTTATTCAGCCATCATTGAGTCCATCCTCACCTCCTCCATCACTGTGTGGTTCCCCGGCGCCACAGTCCAGGATAAGCATCGACCTCAGCGCATCGTACGTGCTGCTGAGAAGGTGATTGGCTGCAAGCTCCCATCCCTCCAGGACCTGTTTTCCTCCAGGACCAGGGGGCGGGTGGGGCGGATCACAGCTGACTCTGTTCACCGTGGACACAAATTATTCTCCCCTCTCCCCTCAGGTAGGAACTTCGGTCCATCCAGACCCACACCTTCCGCCACCTGGACAGTTTTTTCCCCTCGGCCATCAGACACATGAACAATAACAATATCAGATAGTTCAGTTACAGCTCATGTTATTCTATTCAGTGTTATATGTGTTTTATGTGGGAGAGTGGCCGTGCACAACCCGAGGGTCCCTGGTTCAATCCCCATCTAGTACCAACCTCGTCACGTCCGTTGTGTCCTGAGCAAGACAATTCACCCTTGCTCCTAATGGGTGCTGGTTAGCACCTTGCATGGTAGCTCCCTCCATCAGTGTGTGAATGGGTATATGTGGAAGTAGTGTCAAAGCGCTTTGAGTACCTTGAAGGTAGAAAAAAGCTCTATACAAGTACAGCCCATTTATTATTTATTTATTATTATTATTATTATTATTATTATTATTCGGGCGGCATAGCTCGGTTGGTAGAGTGGCCGTGTCAGCAACTTCAGAGTTGCAGGTTCGATTCCCGCTTGTGCCATCCTAGTTACTGCCGTTGTGTCCTTGGGCAAGACACTTTACCCACCTGCTCCCAGTGCCACCCACACTGGTTTAAATATAACTTAGATATTGGGTGTCACTATGTAAAGCGTTTTGAGTCACTAGAGAAAAAGCGCTATATAAATATAATTCACTTCACTTCGATGGCAGCATATGTTGTTCCAAAACCTGTAATTATATTTATATAGCGCTTTTCTCAAGTGACTCAAAGCGCTATATAAATATAATTCACTTCACATTATTATCTTGCACAATTGCACCAAGAAAAATTCCTGGTTTGTGAACCCGTTCTCAAACAATGGCAATAAAAGCTATTCTGATTCTGATTCTGATTATGAGGTTTTTGGTCTTTTCTGACAAGGCTCGAGACTGGCGTTAAACAAAACCAAAGCATTAAATCATAAGGTTCATGCAGTTTGTTGTGAGCTTTCAGACGGTTTTTAGTTGCCTCTGTTTGCAGGGTTTTGTAGTCTGGCTATGTCGTGACGTCAGAGCGAGGCGGACTCACTTATTTGGAAATTAAGTCAGGCCCTCAGCTAGAGGCCGGGAAGGTAGGATAAAACATTATTTTCATCTAATCTTGGCATGCGCATAGTAACTATGCATCTGCTTTATTCGATTGGTGAGTGTGCAGGTGTACCTAATGTTGTGACCGGATGAATCTATATAGTGTTTATGGTGTTTATTTTCAGTGGTGTCTGGAAATAAATAGCCGCAACATCTTCAAGATATATTTTTAAACATTGTATATTTTCAAAAGATAAATTATTCTTTCGGAGCGAGTGCACAGGGCAGAGTATCCTGGCCGAGTCATACCAAAGACTATAAAAATGGGACCCTTTGCCTCCCTGCTAGGCACTCAGCATCAAGGGTTGGCATTGGGGGTTAAATCATCAAAATGATTCCCGAGCGCGGCCACCCCTGCTGCTCACTGCTCCCCTCACCTCCCAGGGAGTGAACATAAGGATGGGTCAAAAGCAGAGGATAATTTCACCACACCTAGCGTTTTTGTGACTATCGTTGGGACTTTAACTTAACTTTTAATTTGCAATCTGGGAACAGACGACAGACTCAAACGAGGACAATGGAACATCATTTAAAGCAAAACACATCTAAAAATATTACATAGGCCACAAGGAAGTGTTTTAAATGTTGACTAAAATCATCATAGTTCCCATTTAATATAATAGAATAGAAATAAATCCAAGTAATACGCAGTGAAATTATGTGAAGTGGAATAACTACAGTGGGTTGCTACATTTGTTAGTCTACTATGCAAAGCCAACGCCATTCATCGACAACACCCAGAAACCCCGCCGGATTCGCTGGGCCCGAGCTCATCAAAGATGGACTGATGTAAAATGGAAAAGTTCTGTGGTCTGACGAGTCCACATTTCAAACTGTTTTTGGAAACTGTGGATGTCGTGGCCTCTAGAACAAAAAGGAAAAGAACCATTTTGTCACGTTTATGCGGCGCACTTGCTGCGCGGAGCCGCCACTTCGTGGATGCACACACGACCAGCCAGCAGGACCGCAGGCAGGAACAAGCCTCAACACAATAAAACAAAAGAACACCGGTACAAAAGGGGGAAAAACAAAGCGCGTGCCAATGCACGGAAAGCTAAAGCTAAAACGTAGGAGGAAACAGAAAACATTAAACGACGTGCCACACGCACGTGAAGCTAAGGCGGAACTTAGCACAAAATAATCTATGATACCAAATACAAACCGTGACGTGTTGCGAAAAATAAAATAATGGACCGAGGACAAACTAAGGAATCAGGTGGGCCTGAATACACAAATAATTATTAGAAACAGGTGTGTGACAGGAGCCCGCGAGGAGGAACACAATACGTTGCCATGGTGACTAACACAAACAAGGAAGTGCTCAAACAAGGATCGGCAGAGTCCAGAAACAAAACATGAACAAAGACATATAAAAAGGGCAAAACCATAAACGATCCGAGTCACGGATCGTGAGACATCTGGACTGTTCTAGGGTCATAGTGTAAAAGGCAGCATCTGTGATGGTATGGGGGTGTATTAGTGCCCAAGGCATGGGTAACTTACATATCTGTGAAGGCACCATTAATGCTGAAAGGTACATACAGGTTTTGGAGCAACATATATTGCCATCCAAGCAACGTTATCATGGACGCTCCTGCTTATTTCAGCAAGACAATGCCAAGCCACTTGTTACGACAGCATGGCTTCAAATGAAGGAGAGTGAATAAGAGTAAAGGGAAGTGGCATAAAATAGAGTCGCACAAAGTGAAGTGGAGTGGAAGAAATTACAGGAAAGTGGAGTGAAGTAAAGTAAAAAGGAGTGAAATAAAGTGAATAAGTGGAGTGCAATGGAGGAAAGTCGAGCAAGGTGAAGTAAAAGTTGGGTCGAGGAGAATGAAATGGAGTAATGTGGAATGAAATAAGTGGAATGGGCAATAATGCATTTGACATTATTTTATTGAGCAACTCCCCCCAAAATAATTGACATTATACACTACTGTATTTTTTATTTAAACAAAGCCAATGTTAGCTTCAGCATGACAGGTTCAGAGGTCATCCGACTCAGGTGGCTGGCAAAAGTCGGCGGAGAGGGTGACCAGAGGGTCTGTGGACGCCCATCCCAGGGCGGATCTGTTAAAAGAAGGGCGACACGGCGCAGAGTCCACTTGGAGCTCGGGGTATTCGGGCATGGTGAGCTCCACCTTTTGCGTCTTTTTGGGTGCAGGGCGGGGCGCTTTGGAGAAGCCACCGAAGGGAGTCGCCACTCTGAATGTGATTAATGATGGCGCGACTTCAATTAGACATTGTTTTGATCAAACAATAGTTACAAATCTCTCGGATGGACACGAAAGAAGACAGTTGATATTCTCACCGATTGAAACTTTTGTAGCTTGGCAGGTCTGCCGCTGCTTCCGGCTCGGACAAGTAGTTGATCAGGGTCTCAACCAAGGTCGGGTCACTATTGATGGCCTGTTCCCACGGTGAGTGGTATGACTTTGGGACGGCTGTGCTATTGAACTTCTCTGCTGGGATGTCTTTTAAAGGACTGCCGTACCCTGGGATGGTCGCATGGCAGAAACAGAGGTCAAACATGTTCGTAAGTAATTCAAAAGGAAATTAAGTACCGATTAGTAAATAGTTGTATTTGATATCATATATCACATTTGATTAGGTATTAGAGAATTTACATCTTACACTTGCATCAAAATCTTCTTAACTTCTATTTGAATTTACAATATCGGTTTTAGCACATCTTAGCTGTTGCTTCCTTTGTTGGTTTTTCTAAAGTGCATATTAATGCTAGGAACACAATTTAGTACGATTCAACTTTTTGTTTTGTTTTAACCCTTATAAGCATCTGTACACACTTGTTTTTATTTCTTTCTCTATTGCAGTGGTCTTCAACAGGGGGTCTGCAACCTCACAAAGGCCTACAGAGGTGCTGCATGGATGTCATGACATTTTTGGCGGTTTAGACTTGTTTTTCAATACATGGTTTTATATATACACTATATTGCCAAAAATATTTAACCACCTGCAAGTGCCATCCCATTCCTAACCCATAGAGTTCAAAATTATGTATGCCCACCTTTTGCAGCTGTTACAGTTTCAACTCTTCTGGGAAGGCTGCCCACAAGGTTGCAGAGTGTGTTTATAGGAATTTTCCACCATTCTTCCAAAAGGGCATTGGTGAGGTCACACACTGATGTTGGTCGAGAAGGCCTGGCTCTATGTATCCGTTCTAGTTAATCCCAAAGGTGTTACATCGGGTTCAGGTCAGGACTCTGTGCAGGCCAGTCAAGTTCATCCACACCAGACTCTGTCATCCATGTCTTTATGGACCTTGCTTTTTGCACTGGTGCACAGTCATGTTAAAAGAGGAGGAGGCCCGCTCCGAACTGTTCCCACTAGGTTGGGAGCATGGAATTGTCCAAAATGTTTTGGTATCCTGGAGCATTCAAAGTTCCTTTCACTGTAACGAAGGGTCCAAGCCCAACTCCTGAAAAAGAACCCCACACCATAATTCCTCCTCCACCAAATTTCACACTTGGCACTGTGCAGTCCGAAATGTACCGTTCTCCTGGCAACCTCCAACCCCAAACTGGTCAATCAGATTGCCAGATGGAAAAGCGTGATTTGTCACTACAGAGAAAAAGAGCCATCAATCTGTCAATCCTTTCCGTGTCCGGGCCAGGTAAAGATCCCCCTGATGAGTGAAATTAAGCCCCAGGCTCCACTCCTGCGGCTTAATTCAGCTGCTTAGTGTGCAGTAAAAGATTCTATGAGAAGACACATTTGACAACTTTGACTTTAGAGTCCAGTGGCCACGTACTTAACACCACAGCATCCCACGCTTTGCATTGATTGGACTTGATGTATGGCTTAGATGCAGCTGCTCGGCCATGGAAACCCATTCCATGAAGCTCTCTGCATTCTGTACATGAGCTCATTGGAAGGTCACATTGAGTTTGGAGCTCTGTAGCAACAGAAAGTGCAGAAAGTCGACAAACTCTTTGCACTAAACTCTTCAGCATCCACTGACCCCCCTCTGTCAGTTTACTTGGCCTACCTCTTGGTGGCTGAGTTGCTGTTGTTCCCAAACTCTTCTATGTTCTTACAATAAAGCTGACAGTTGACTTTGGAATATTTAGGAGCGAGGAAATTTCACGACTGGATTTGTTGCACAGGTGGCATCCTATGACAGTTCCACGCCGGAAATCACTGAGCTCCTGAGAGCGGCCCATTCTTTCACAAAAGTTTGTAGAAACAGTCTCCATGCCTAAGTGCTTGATTTTTTCACACCTGTGATTAGGACACCTGATTCTGATCATTTGGATGGGTGGCCATATACTTTCGGCAATTTAGTGTAATTGTAGATATTTATACTTTTCCCTCATGAAAATGTGTTTACAAAAGTTACAAGATAAATGGGTCGTTAACAAGCGAGTCGCTCCACTTCATTATATCTGAACATCATAAAAAGCTCAGAGGATAACATGGCCACCAATATTAGCTGTGAATGTGTTACCTATTTCTTGACTATCGTGACCCTGAACGTCATTAAAGACAAAAACTATTAATTTTCATGAAAATTATAGTGGTTGTTGATATCCTGCTTTTACAAGCTGTGATCAGAGAGCGGGAGGTTATAATTTTTCATGAGCCTGGGACAATATTTTAAGAGGGTAGCAATGCCTAGAAGACAACAACAGGGGTTAAATAAAGTAAAAGCTACTGCAAATCAACCACAGTGACAAAAGCAAGTGGGACTGAGGGCTTTCTTTTTTTCTCTCATTTAGTTCAATGTAGTCCGGCAAGATGTAACACACAGTAACACACAGTAACATACCGTACTTTTGTCGTGAAGCTTGTTTCTTTGGAACCCTTGACGACTGTAATATGTGACGTGACGGCGAGAAAGACATAGTTGGATGGATTGTCTCAGAAAAGTGGCTCACATTAGAAGTTTTTTTTTTTTTATTGTGGTTTCATTACAATCTTGTGTTTAATCTTTTTGTTTATTTTATATGTCCTTTGTCCCTTCAATCAATCAATCAATCAATGTTTATTTATATAGCTTTAAATCACAATTTTGTCAAAGGGCTGCACAAGCCACAAAGACATCCGCGGATCAGCGCCCACATAAGGGCAAGGAAAAACTCACAACCTAGTGAGACATCGATGAGAAAGACTATGAGAAACCTTGGAAAGGACCGCAGGGGAGACCCGTTTACTGGACGTCGAGTGGATCTGACATTATATTGTGAAAGTCCAGTCCATAGTGGATCGAACATAATAGTGAGAGTCCAGTCCATAGTGGATCTAACATGATAGTGAGAGTCCAGAGTTGGACATTGAATACATGCCTTCTGTGTACAATGTGAGTAACTCAGGCATTATTGTATGTAATTTATGCATAAGACCTGACTTACACTGTATAACTCGGCTTACATAAATGTCTAGGAATGGAAGTTGTTCATAACTTGAGGAACACCTGTATTCACCTAACCCTCCATCAAGGACCGGCGAATATTGGGATAGGTACCTCTAGGACGGGGGTCAGCATGTGGCTCTTTAGTGCCGTCGTATTGGCTCCCTGGAGCATTTTTTAAAAAGGATTGAAAATGGAAAAAGGTGGGGGGGAAAAATATATATATTTTTTGTTTTAGTATGTGTGTGCATGCTTCACTGATGAGTATTTGGTGAACGTTCGGTGACAGATATATGTTAGAACTATACGGTATTTGGTAAATCGTTTTGTCCTGCAAATTTCTGCGGTTCTTGAACTCACCATACTGTGGACTGTGACGCAACAGTTTGTTTACATGTAAAGTCTTCCACGCACTCTGTGTCTCATTTTGTCCACCAAATGTTTTATGCTGTGCGTAAATGCACAAAGGTGAGCTTTGTTAATGTTATTGAGTTGTTGGAGTGCTAATCAGGCATATTTGGTCAGTGCGGGACTGCAAGCTAATCGAAGCCAACATGCTATTTAGACTAGCTGTATGTACATATTGCATCATTATGCCTTGTTTATAGGTATATTTCAGCTAATTTAATAAACTTAAATTTTATTGTATTTGTATCTATTTTATATTTGCATGTCTCATGACAAATTATCTGTATGTAATACTGGCTGCATTTCAGATTGTTGTTTGTGTGCCATGTTGTTCCAGACCACAGCAAAATTTACCCAGCTAGCAAAGATTGTAACAAATCTATTAGAATAAATCAGCCTGCCATTTCCTTTACCTTGGACAGACTCATCTATAGGCTTTGGCCATTAAAAGCCAGTAATTTCCAGGAGTTATCTCACCTTCGGAGTAGCTTCTGATCTATTAATGTTTTGTAATGTAAAAATGTGTAGAATAAATATTAAGTTTCAACATTTCTGTCAACGAAGATTTGCTTCAGCCTGCAACACATAGTCATTTTGATAGTAGGCTATTATAACTAATATAGACACTTACATCATGTGTTGTCTTCATCATAAAACTAATATACGTCTTTTAATTTTTTGCGGCTCCAGACAGATTTGTTTTTGTATTTTTGGTCCAATATGGCTCAACGTTTTGGGTTGCTGACCCCTGGCCTAGGACTAGTTCAATTTGAAACATTTTATGCAAGATTTATAAGTAGGGGTCCCCGCTTCATCTCTACTCCAGTTTGGGGGTCCTTGGCCTGCAAAATGTTGAACATTAGGAACTTACACTTTCACAAATATACTTTTTGTGTCTTTTTTTTTCACATCATAACATCAACAGAACTTGCCTTTTTACTGTTAAATGTTTGCAAATGTGCATAGTTATACTAATTACCACCGAGCCAAGTCGTAGCAGCCAAAACGTAGCCTTTTTACAACTAAACTTTTGATTGATTTGTTTTCAAACTTGTTAGTGTCAGTTCATCTGGACTAACCTTTCTTACGCTCGCCTTGGAATCAACCATTATGTCTAGCGCAGTGGTTCTTAACCTTGTTGGAGGTACTGAACACCACCAGTTTCATATGCGCATCCACCGAAGCCTTCTTTAGTGAAAAATAAAATGTTTTTCAAATTCAAGACAGAGTTATATGATCTTTTACTGGTAAACAATCGTGCATGAACATCACCTTGTTAAAAGAACAAAACCAACACAGTGCATGAACTCGTAACAAATTACACACCGGCAAATCAGTTCTGATTCCGCTGTTGCTGTATCCCTAATATGCCAATAGGGAGAAGTTTTTATGTGCACGATGAGTCGGGTGTGGCTTGAGTGGAGGCTCCACCGAACCCTTTGAGGCTGACTCACCGAACCCCTAGGGTTCGATCGAACCCTGGTTAAGAACCACTGGTCTCGCGTAACTACGTTGATCAAAGCCAATTTGCATTTGAAGTTAAAATTAAGATTGTTGTCATCTTTTACAACCTCTTTAGCATCAGCATGCTTCAAATATATAGTCGTATACAGTATGCAAGGACATTGCAAAGAGCAGAACATTTCCGTTCTGTACAGTCTTATTAAGCAAAACCAACTTTTCTTACCTAATGATACCTGTTGTTGTGTATTTCGTATCTGCATAAGTCCCGAAACATTTAAATCAAACCATGGAGATGTGGCAGAGATATCCTGCCTACCATCATACTTACTTCAAATGAGCCGTTTAGAATTTGCCGTAGTAGTAATTTTCTTCCCTAATTATGACGTCAGTGGGTATCTCCAAATATGGTAGAAATTTACCCAAAGTGATTTGCGCACTGTAGTCAGTAAGATCCTTCTTTTTCTTTGTTGTCTGGCACATGCACCCTCCGCTGCTGCCATTTCTAAAACAAATCATTGTAAAGCTCTAACCTATATCTGTCAGTAGGCCCGATATGAAAGAACAAACAACTACAACACGGCTAAAGGGGAGAAGACGCAGTGGAAGTGGAGGCATGTAAAAAAGACCGCCCACAAAACGGCGCATCCTGAAGAGATGGGCAGACAGCAGCTTGAAGATGGTCTGTAAAAATGTGTCTGTAAAACATAATCTATGCACAATTTGGATGTTATGTAGACCACAAGGAAGTGTTTTAAATGTAGAAAGATAAATCATAATACAAAACCTTAAAACAGAGTTGTCAAACTCATTTTAGATCGAGGGCCAGGCCACATGGACAAAAATCTATTCCCAAGTGGGCCGGACTGGTAAAATCATGGCACGATAATTTTAAAATAAAGACAACTTCAGATTGTTTTCTTTGTTTGAAAATAAAACAAGCACATTCTGAAATTGTACCAATCATAATGTTCTTGTTGTTGTTTTTTTACAATTACCTGTTGAGGTTAATAGTATGTATACTATATTCGTCATTATTTATATTTTCTGAATAAATTATGTGATCATTTTCATCAGTCAACTCATTGGTGTTAATTTTCAATCTATCAATATAAAAATTCATATCAAAATCATATTACAGTATATTATTCATATAGTTTGATCATTTTCCTTAAGTGGTTCACTAACATATGTTTTTTTTTTCTTTTTTACATATGTAGCATCATTTACAAAGATACAAAGAATTGCTATTGCGACATTTCAGGTAAATTTTCACACCTAGCAAACTCATGCCGCGTGCCGGATAAAACCTGTTTGTGGGTCTGATCCGGCCCTCAGGCCATACATTTGACACCCCTGCCTTAAAACAAGCGTTGGAATCTTCTTCGATTTGGAGTCGATCGAAACTAACACTTTTATTCCTTAAGAATTTACTCGTTTTACTTTTTTTTTTAGCATCAGCACATCTCCCTGCATTTGGCTGATTCCTTTTAAGATGTCCGATAATATTGGACTGCAGATATTATTGTCCAATAAATGCTTTAAAATGTAATATCGGAAATTATCGATATTGGTTTCAAAATTATCGGTATTGGTTACTAAAAGTAAAATGTATGACTTTTTAAAACGCCCCTGTGTACACAGATGTAGGAAGAAGTACAGAGCGGCAATAAACCTTAAAGGCACTGCCTTTGCGTGCAGGCCCAAATGCATAATATTAACGACTTTTCACACACACACTAGTGATTGCAATGCATACTTGGTCAAACAGCCACACAGGTCACACTGAGAGTAGCTGTATAAACAACTTCAACAGTGTTACAAATATGCGCCACACTGTGAACCCACACCAAACAAGATTCCGGGAGAACATCCAATCACTGGAACACAACATAAACACAACAGAACAAATACCCAGAACCCCCTACCCCCTACAACCCCCCACCCAGCTCAACCCCCCCCTCAACCTCCTCATGTTCTTTCAGGGAGAGCATGTCCCAAATTCCAAGCTGCTGTTTTGAGGCATGTTAAAAAAAATAATGCACTTTGTGACTTCAATAATAAATATGGCAGTGCTATGTTGGTGTTTTTTACCATAACTTCAGTTGATTATTTTGGAAAACCTTGTTACATTGTTTAATGCATCCAGCGGGGCATCACAACTAATTTAGGCATAATAATGTGTTGATTCCACGACTGTATATATCGGTATCGGTTGATATTGGAATCGGTAATTAAGAGTTGGACAATATCGGAATATCGGATATTGGCAAAAAAGCCATTATCGGACATCTCTACTTTTAGGGGTTTTTCTGATGGACATAATTAAGCATTGCGTTGGAACTGCATCAAACACAACTTACTTTTAAATCTATGACCAAACCCTTTTTTAAAAATATTTTAAACTTTTAGCATCAGCTCTTGTTGTATCCAGCAGCTGTTTTCTATTAGGTACAGTAATATGCTCGCATCAGAATTTACCATTATATGTTTTTCCGATCTTTTAAGTGAGATTTAAGGCGTGTGACATCCCCAGCAAGCATTTCCTGTTTGCTAATGTTGCTTGACATACGCTACACGTGCATTAGAGTCAGACCACTTCAACCATATTCTTTGACCTCAAATGACCTATTTGGTTGAGATCCTTTCCGTAAAAGAAACCAAGAAGAAAAGAAAAACGTCCCCTCAGGTTTGTTTGGTCTCTACGTATTCCCCCTGAGGACAAAACATAAACTCAGGAAGGGGAATTGTTCATTGTGAGAGGTTTGGACATGACACGACGCCCCACATTATGTAACGCACCAGCTCGGAGAAGGATAGGCCTCTTGTTTGCAATCATATGTGGTTTAAAAGGATGTGTTGATGCAGTATTCTAATAATACACATGGTAATGATAATAATATTGTCATTATCTTTTGGGACTTAGATAGCACACTTAAAAATACTTAAATAAATAAATAAAACAACAAAATAACAATTTATATCTGTTTATATTTTATAATTATATATATTTAAAAACAGTTGTATTCATCTACATAATAAAAAAAAGAAAAAATACAACTCCATTACAATATTGTATTTGTGATAAAAAATTGCATAAAAAATATTATTAAAAGACCCTTTAAAAAAGTGACATTGTGTGTATCCATAAAGGAGCATTTGAAATAATCCAAAAATAAAATAAATAATAAAGCTAAAATTACCTTAGTCTTGATCATCAATACAATATATCCATCCATCCATTTCTACCGCTTATTCCCTTTGGGGTCGCGGGGGGCGCTGGTGCCTATCTCAGCTACAATCGGGTGAAAGGCGGCGTACACCCTGGACAAGTCGCCACCTCATCACAGGGCCAACACAGATAGACAGACAACATTCACACTCACATTCACACACTAGGGCCAATTTAGTGTCTTTGGAAGTGGGAGGAAGCCGGAGTACCCGGAGGGAACCCACACATTCACTGGGAGGACATGCAAACTCCATACAGAAAGATCCTGAGCCCGGGATTAGACCCTGACTACTCAGGACCTTCGTATTGTGAGGCAGACGCACTAACCCCTCTGCCACCGTGAAGCCCAATACAATATATAATGAAGTGAAGTGAAGTGAATTATATTTATATAGCGCTTTTCTCAAAGTGACTCAAAGCGCTTTACATAGTGGAACCCAATATCTAATTTTTACATTCAAACCAGTGTGGGTGGCACTGGGAGCAGGTGGGTAAAGTGTCTTGCCCAAGGACACAATGGCAGTGACTAGGATGGTGCAAGCGGGAATCTAACCTGCAACCCTCAAGTTGCTGGCATGGCCGCTCTACCAACCGAGCTATACCGCCCCCCTATCACCTCATATATGAGAATATTTATATTCATGTAATTCAAATACAATTATTTGATTTTTTGTATCCTTTTTTATTTAAATAAAACAAAACCAAAACAAAACAAACAAAAAAAATAAAAATAAATAAATAAATAAATAAATAAAATAAAATACAATGTAATTAAATTGAATTAAATACAATTTTATATCCATCCATTTTCTACCACTTATTCCCTTCAGGGTCGCAGGGGTCGCTTGAGCCTAATATTAAATAAAATGTAATAATATCAAATACAAATAATTACAATTAAATAAAAATGTAAAACATTAAATACAATTAAATTTAAAAGGGACTTATTATACCAAACCAATTTTTCTTATCTATAGGTCTTTGTGTAGTTGGGACCTGCATAAGTCCTGAAAAATTGAAGTCAAACCATGGAGACAAGGCAGAGATGTTTATAAAACAATCTTGCCTTTCTTCACACATGCTCCAAATGATTGAATGAATTTTCCTCATCTCTCAAGTTGTTTTCCCCTTGGTGACGTCAGTAGATATATAGAGCTGAGTCCCTCATTGTAACCCGATGTCGTAGTCAATCATTTCCTTATTTTTCCTCTGCTCTCTTCTTGTGATGCGGACTGGCTCGAACATTCACATGCATCCTCCGTTTTTTGCTATTTACAAAACAAATTAGCGTATAGTTCTAACTTATATCTGTCAGTAGACTTGATATGGAAGCGCTAAAAACAACAACATTAATGACGGGGAGAAGACGCAGTCAAAGTGGAGGCACGTACATTAGACCCCCTACTAACCGCCCCGACGAGACGTCAAAAATCTGCTTGAGCATGGCCTGTGAAACATTGATGTAAAAATTTGACCAAAAAATCCCATCATTACATATCATGTAATTATTTCAAATGTATAAAAAATCATAATATGACCAATTTAATAGAATTTATTTTAATTTGATGCTGATAATTTCTACCGCCAACACAGATAGACAGACAACAGTCACACTCACATTCACACACTACCCAGGCCTGGTTTAATTGTGTGTGACATATTTTTTTAAATTAAGATAACTTATATTAAGTACAAAAGAGATTCGGAAATAAAGCTAAATAAATAAAGTCAAGAATAGTTGTTTGTAAAATCAAACAGAAGGTATTCAGTTGCAGGCGACGCATTTTCACTTATTTCCGATGTTAGCGTAACAGTGTACGTAAGCGAATCAGAAGGAGAGTTTGGATGCTATTAAAATTAAAAAGAAATTACAACAACATAAAAGCTCCTGGTGGTGTATTCCAACCCAAGCGTAATAATGTATGTAAGTTGTAAGTTTATGTATGTTAAAAACAACAAAAAGCCATGATTGTAGATTTAAAAATTACGTCATAAAACACAGCTAATGCGGTTCCTCGAGGCCTAATCAAAGAGTGTAATGTTGATTAGGTATTTTACTTTAGAGAAAAAAACAGCTGAATGTATTTCAAATGTGCTGGTACAAGTTTTGAAAATGACAAAAACAGGGGTTAGAAAATAGAATCAATGGTAGTAATTGAACATTTTAAGCCAGCATCTGTGACATTATGGTTGTGTATTAGTGCCCAAGGCATGGGTAATTTGCCCATCTGTGAAGGCACCATTAATGCTGAAAGGTACATACAGGTTTTGGAGCAACATATGTTGCCATTCAAGCAATGTATTTTTCATGGACGCCCCTGCTTATTTCAACAAGACAATGCCAAGCCACGTGTTACAACAGCATAGCTTCACAGTAAAAGAATGCCGGTACTAGACTGGCCTGCCTGTAGTTCAGACCTGTCTCCCATTGAAAATGTGTGGCCCATTATGAAGCCTAAAATACCACAACGGAGACCCCAGACTGTTGAACAACTTAAGCTGTACATCAAGCAAGAATTGGAAAAAATTCCACGCGAAAAGCTTCAAAAATTGGTGTCCTCAGTTCCCAAACGTTTCCTGAGTGTTGTTAAAAGGAAAGGCCATGTAACACAGTGGTGAAAATGCCACGGTGCCAACTTTTTTGCAATCTGTTCCTGCCATTAAAATGTAAGTTAAGATTATTTGCTCAAAAAAAATATATTTCTCAGTTCGAACATTAAATATCTTGTCTTTGAAGTATATTTAATTGAATATAGGTTGAAAATTATTTGCAAATCATTGTATTCTGTTTTTATTTACGATTTACTTAACGTGCCAACTTCACGGGTTTTGGGGTTTCGCAATCCTTCCACATTTTGTATGCTTATTATGAGTATCAGTAACATTGTGTTTTATAACGTGTGTTGCCTACCAGGAGCGATACTGTCTGGATGTGGAACCGTTTCAGTGGCTTCTACTGTGCTCTCCTGTTCCTCAGGATTGTTGTTTTCCGTGGAATTATCAGTTTGAGCATCCACCCCATTCTAGAAGAAAGAAGACCAGGAAGAAGTCAACAACATTAGGGAACACTCTGGCGCAGCTTTCATCCCCATGAAAGATATTTATGATGATTTACTCCAGAACTTCCTGAGGATGAACTTGAAACAAAATTCCACTCCATTCGCCCGGCGGCAATAAACAAAGCAAAAATATGCGAGTCACTTAAACATAGGAAGGGAAGTTCAAGGAGGGGGGCTTCCGTCTTGTGTAATCATCACTTGTAGAGACATCAAGAGTCACTTAACGCTGCAGAAGCGGTCCTTAGAAGGTCCTGTTATATGGAGGCTCATTGACACAACACAAACAAGAGGTAGTCATAATACATATTATACATACATACATTCATGCGTGTGTTTTTGTCATTCTGGACGCTCTCATAGGTGTATTTTTCCGACCGTCTCTGGCGCATCTTAAAGAGGCGGGATCCTCGATTGGAGGCGAGGGACAGTTCTTCCAGCATGATCTCCTTGGGCACGCTCACCTTTTTCCCCAGATCCATCTGCACGTCTGCCCCATAAAAGCAAGAAAAAGAGGCAACAAGAAGTTCATAGCGCATATTCATTTTGCCATCCCGCTTCTGACACCAAAAGTACAATACTGTACGTTTGAGTGCAAAATGGCTTGGTTACTCTCGAAGATACAACTTTTGACAAGTGATTGAAGCCCGTACCCGCTTATCCATTCACGTTTTGCTTTTAGCAAGGTAACAAGTATCTCTCAGCTGTCAGCCGTTTTCAAGTGCGTCCGCTGTTGCCAGACAGCAGTTGCCCTCGCCTCAAATAACGTGTTCAAAACGACAAAATGGATTGGTTACATTGGGCCCTAAAAGTATTCATAGTCAGGGTATGTGCAAGTGTATGTGTAAGTGAGTATGTGTAGGTATAGAAAGGAGTTGCCTTGAAATCGTATTTCCCTTACCAAAAGTATACTGTATCAAAGTAGCTAAAAAGATGAAAAGTCCTAATAATTGTAATATTAATATAATATTACCTGATGTTAGCTACCTCTCTTTCTTTACAATGTACAGTATATTTTCTGCTGGATCTACTCTCTATTTTATTAATATTGTACATGGTAAGTGGGATTTGTTATATATTATATAATAATATAATATAATGTAATAATATATCAGTATAGAATATGTACTGTATACATAATGTGTAAATATTACATATATGTTATATTTTCTATTGCTACTATGGTACATTTTTAGTGTACTTTATACCTTTTGTTATAGCTCTTTTTGTGCCCTTGTATGCATTATTCTTTCCATCCTTTGTAACTGAGCTACTGTGTGGAACAATTTCCTTTGTGGATCATTAAAGTTTGTCAAAATCTATCTATCCATCCATCCATTTTCTACCGCTTATTCCCTTTTGGGGTCGCAGGGGGCGCCGGCGCCTATCTCAGCTACAATCGGGCGGAAGGCGGAGTACACCCTGGACAAGTCGCCACCTCATCGCAGTGTCTAAGTCTAATTTACTAAATTATAAAAGACAAATCTTCTCTGCAGCCCCGAACACTATCAGTATTTCTTCTATAAAATTGTATTAAATGTAACTTAGACAAAGGGTTTCACTATGTAAAGTGCTTTGAGTCACTAGAGAAAAGTGCTATATAAATATAATTCACTTTGCTTAATTTACAGAACAGTATTCTCAGCAGTCTATTATCTCCATTTCACAGTGTGTCTCTTGGCAGCATTTCTTCCAATTAGATTCTAGCTACGGTGTTGCCAAGTCAAGGTAATCCCCTGAAAGCCTTCCGAATCAAGGGTCCCGGCCCATTACAACCTAAACTATATTAGAAATTAGTCTGTTTCTTTAACAAAAAAATACATTTTGGAGTAGCTTCTCTGGGCCTGCATGCAGGTGTACAAAAACGTCAGCATTTTTCACCCTTTGAATGGTTAATGACAGCAGAACTGCCCACAATGGCTGACTTCTGGAAGAAATTGACCTGGTGTCAGACATTCTTAGAAATCCATTTTCAAGGTGAACTATAATAAAAGGGATACTTTTGAAACCTTGTCTTTTATATCTTGGTAAGAATTGCCCATATGAGCTACATAAGTGCTGGCACCAACAACACCCGTTGACTTCCTTCGTCCTCCTATTTCGGACACCAGAAGCATAACAAAGTGTGTTAAAATGGCGTCTTACACACAATGCTGGTACTATTGTCAACCACTATTGACCATATGAGGTGGGCCTGCCTACATCAGTGTCGATGGAACCCTTTGCAATCCTATGTCTGACCCCAAAAGTATATTTAAAGGCCTACTGAAATGAGATTTTCTTATTTAAACGGGGATAGCAGGTCCATTCTATGTGTCGTACTTGATCATTTCGCGATATTGCCATATTTTTGATGAAAGGATTTAGTAGAGAAAATCCACGATAAAGTTCACAACTGTCGGTGTCAAGAGAAATGCCCTGCCTCTACCGGAAGGCGCAGACGATGACGTCGCAAGTGTGGGGGCTCCTTACATATTCACATTATTTTTAATGGGAGCCTCCAAAAAAAAATGCTATTTGGACCGAGAAAACGACAATTTCCCATTAATTTGAGCGAGGGTGAAAGATTTTTGTATGAGGATATTGATAGCGACGGACTAGATAAAAAAAATAAAATAAAATAAAAAACGAGTTAAAAAAAAAACGCGATTGCATTGGGACGGATTCCGATGTTTTTAAACACATTTACTAGGATAATTCTGGAAATCCCTTATCTTTCTATTGTATTGCTAGTGTTTTAGTGAGTTAAATAGTACCTGATAGTCGGAAGGGTGTCTCCACGGGTGTCTTGACGCCAATGTCTCAGGGGAGTCGACGGCAGTTATGGACGGCACAAGCTCAGCTTTTCTCCGGTAAGAACTGACGTTTTAACCACAATTTTCTCACCGAAACCTGCTGGTTGACATACGGTAGGGATCCATGTCTGCTTGACCGCGCTCTGATCCATAGGAAAGTTTCACCTCCAGGAATTTTAAACAAGGAATCACCGTGTGTTTGTGTGGCTAAAGGCTAAAGCTTCCCAATTCCATCTTTCTACTGTGACTTCTCCAATATTAATTGAACAAATTGCAAAAGATTCAGCAACACAAATGTCCAAAAAACTGTCTAATTATGCCGTTAAAGCAGACGACTTTTAGCTGTGTGTGTGCGTAGCGCTCATACTTCCTAAAAACGCGTGACGTCTTGCGTACACGTCATCATTACGCAACGTTTTCAAGACGAAACTCCCGGGAAATTCAAAATTATAATTTAGTAAACTAAAAAAGCCGTATTGGCATGTGTTGCAATGTTAATATTTCATCATTGATATATAAACTATTAGACTGCGTGGTGGGTAGTAGTGGGTTTCAGTAGGCCTTTAAATAACTCAAAAGACAAAATGAGCCAGTTTCTACTGGCTGGATAAAGTATATTAGTGTAAGTGGAACTCTTTGTAATTCCTAATTGTGATACCAAAAGCATATCTATATGACTCAAAAGAGAAATTGGCTTTGTACACTCAAATCTTACGTTTTTTGTATCTTTTACAACAGTTATTGACCACATAAGGTACGTTCGGGGAAGTGGAAATCTTTGAAATCCTACTCCTGACACTAAAACAAATCACCTTACCTGAAAGTGAGGAAATTAAACTACTCTACATGAAGACAAATGGAAGACGGGGGAATGCTACTACCTTCCAGGGCTTGCACCTCTCTGCAAATCGCCTCCGCCTGAAGTTTCCTTTCCCGGGTCGTCATGGTGGAGAACAGCGACATGGCTGCACCTGGGATTTGCAATTGGGACACATTATAAGTACGCCTTACACAACACAATGCATGTGTGACATCAAGCACATGCAGTCCAAGTGGTGAGTGACTGAAAAGGGCAAGGTTAGCACATCTCTTAAAATAACCTCGTCCTGTTAAACTGCTTGCACAAACTTATCAAGACACTTCTAGCGACTGTGTCAAGACCCTAGAGCAGTGGTTCTCAACCTTTTTTCAGTGATGTACCCCCTGTGAACACTTTTTTAATTCAAGTAGCTCCTAATTAGAGCAAAAAAAGAGATAAAGAAGTAAAATACAGCACTATGTCATCAGTTTCTAATTTATTAAACTGTATAACAGTGCAAAATATTGCTTGTTTGTAGTGGTCTTTCTTGAACTATTTGTAAAAAAAGATTGAAAAATAACTAAAAACTTGTTGGGAAAAAAACAAGTGATTCAATTATAAAGAAAAATTTCTACACATAGAAGTACTCATCAACTTAAAGTGCCCTCTTTGGGGATTGTAATAGAGATCCATCTGGATTCATGAACTTAATTATAAACATTTCTTCACAAAAAAAAGAAATCTTTATCATCAATATTTATGGAACATGTCCACAAAAAATCTAGCTGTCAACACTGTATATTGCATTGTTGCATTTCTTTTCACAGTTTATGAACTTACATTCATATTTTGTTAAAGTATTATTCAATAAATATTTTTTTAAAGGATTTTTGAATTTTTGCTATTTTTACAATATTCAAAAAAAATCTCACGTACCCCTTGGCATACCTTCAAGTACCCCCAGGGGTACGCATACCCCCATTTGAGAACCACTGCCCTAGAGCAGTGGTTCTCAACCTTTTTTCAGTGATGCCCCCTGTGAACATTTTTTAAATTTGTGTACCCCCTAATCAGAGCAAAGCATTTTTGGTTGAAAAAAAGAGATAAAGAAGTAAAATACAGCACTATGTCATCAGTTTCTAATGTATTAAATTGTATAACAGTGCCAAATATTGATAATTTCTGGTGGTCGTTCTTGAACTATTTGGAAAAAAATATTTAAAAATAACTAAAAACTTGTTGAAAAATAAACAAGTGATTCAATTATAAATATAGACTTCTACACATAGAAGTAATCATCAACTTAAAGTGCCCTCTTTGGGGATTGTAATAGAGATCCATCTGGATTCATGAACTTAATTCTAAACATTTCTTCACAAAAAAAAGAAATCTTTAACATCAATATTTATGGAACATGTCCACAAAAAAATCTAGCTGTTAACACTGAATATTGCATTGTTGCATTTCTTTTCATGGTTTATGAACTTGCATTCATATTTTGTTGAAGTATGTTGAAGTAGTGATTTAGGGCTATATAAGTAAACATTGATTGATTGATTGAAGTATTATTCAATAAATATATTTATAAAGGATTTTTGAATTGTTGCTATTTTTTAGAATATTTTTTAAAAATCTCACGTACCCCTTGGCATACCTTCAAGTACCCCCAGGGGTACGCGTACCCCCATTTGAGAACCACTGCCCCAGAGAGTCAATATATGGTGAATTGGTGGAATAAAATAAAGTATCGTATTACTATTTCAAGTACTTTGCGAAGGTTCTACACAGAACTTGCTTAAAACATTTGGAAAAACAAACTAAAACATTCAGAAAATGGATAAACGTCTCTGTGGAATTTTGCTTACCTGCACTGAAGTACTCTGGATATCAGAGATGGGTCTGTCCTTTCACCTTCAGGGTGCAGGAACTAGCAAAAGAACCTCGATAGTGGGTACACTCCACGGCATAGGGGGCCTCGCTGAATGAGTGGGTGGGTGGATGGACGGGTGGGTGTCACTGTATCGTAGGTATTTACTGTAACTCATAAGCGCCTAAATTTAGAGCGCTTCAGTGTCTTGGCTGGTGTTGCAATACAGTAGCAGGGTGAAAAGTTGTGTCGTGTTGCAATGGAACAGGTGCCAGGTAGGTCCCTCCCTTTGACCTTAACGAGGATGTAAGAAGCACATATTGCGCTATTGTTGTATTTATTTTACGAGAAAGGCTGCATGTTAAATCACAAACAGGTCAGTTCATTTATGGGATCATGGTAAAATCATTGTCGCCATGCAAAAAAGAAGCAACCACTAAAAAAAAAATGTCTAATAGTACTCTAAAAATAAGTCTCACTGTGTTATTTTGTTTAATTAAGGCATGCAAATGAAACTAATTCAATGTTTTAAAAGGTGTGTTCTACTGCTTCCAACTATATTTCGTGCCATAAACAGACTTGGATGTTTGCTGCCCCACAGATGGCGCCCTATGAGGCTGCCACTGTCGAGGCAAGGACCCGTATCCATCACTGGAGACGCCACCTCTACTGTGACCGCAGGGTTTTTGCGGGGCTTGGTAGGTCACCCTTGCCTTCCACTGGGGCGGCGGCTCTGGGACCATTCTGCACTGTGCGACCAGGCGGACATTGGCAGCCAGGCTCTGCTCAAGATCTTGGACAGTGAAGGCTTCATCCACCAGACCCAGCGGATGGCGGGACGCGGCCTCCCACGGTGTGAGTGGTTTGGAGGCCTTCTCCCTCCAGGAGGACATCTGCCTTGCTGTCTGGGTTGGATGACGATAGGCTGTGGAAGACCCTCTGGCAGGGGGGGAAAGAGAGTAGCTCCTCCCAGTTATCTGAAAACCACAAATTCATTTTTTTAGTTAATATGTGGCTGCAATATATGAGTTCTAATTTTCCCTCCTTATGCATGAACAAACATAAACGTTTTTGAAGCCAAATGAGCTTCTTGTAAAGCACATGCATGAAGTGCAATGCTACCATCTTGTGGTCAAAAATATAATTACAAGAGATACAATGCTTAGGAGTACGTCAAATATACAGTCTTGGTCAAAAGTTTACATACACTTGTAAAGAACATAATGCCACGGCTGTCTTGAGTTTCCGATAATTTCTACAACTCTTATTTTTTGTGATAGAGTGATTGGAGCACATACTTGTTGGTTGCAAAAAACTTTCATGAACTTTGGTTCTTTTATTAATTTATTTTGAGTCTACTGAAAATGTGACCAAATCTGCTGGGTCAAAAGTATACATACAGCAATGTTAATATTTGGTTACATGTCCCTTGGCAAGTTTCACTGCAATAAGGCGCTTTTGGTAGTTTTCCACAAGTTTCTAGTTGAAGTTTTGACCACTCATCTTGACAATTGGTACATTTCAGCTAAATTGGTTGTTTTTTCTGACATGGACTTGTTTCTTCAGCATTTTCCACATGTTTAAGTCAGGACTTTGGGAATGCCATTTTAAAACCTTAATTCTAGCCTGATTCAACCATTCCTTTACCACTTTTGACGTGTGTTTGGGGCCATTGTCCTGTTGGAACACCCAACTGCGCCCAAGACCCAACCTACGGGCTGATGATTTTAGGTTGTCCTGAATAATTTGGAGGTAATCCTCCTTTTTCATTGTCCAATTTACTCTTTGTAAAGTACCAGTTCCATTGGCAGCAAAACAAGGCACAGAGCATAACACTACCACCACCATGCCTGACGGTAGACTTGGTGTTACTGGGATTAAAGGCCTCACCTTTTCTTCTCCAAACATATTGCTCGGTATTGTGGCCAAACAGCTTAATGTTTGTTATATCTGACCACAGAACTTTCCTCCAGAAGGTCTTATCTTTGTCCATGTGATGTCAGATGAAACAAAAATGTAGCTATTTGGCCACAATACCCAGCAATATGTTTGGAGGAAAAATCAGTAAATGGGACTATGAAAAAGGAGGATTACCTCCAAATTCTTCAGGTCAACCGAAAGTCATCAATCCGGAGGTTGGGTCTTGGGCGCAGTTGGGTGCTACAACAGGACAATGACCCCAAATACATGTCAAAAGTGGTAAAGGAAGGACTAAATTAGGCTAGAATTAAGGTTTTAGACTGGCCTTTCCAAAGTACTGATTTAAACCTGTGGACAATGCTGAAGAAACACGTCCTTGTCAGAAAACAAACAAATTTATCTGAACTGCACCAATTTTTTTTTAAGAGGAGTGGTCAACAATTCAACCCGAAGCTTGTGGATGGCTGGCTACCAAAAGCGCTTTATTGCAGTGAAACTTGCCAAGGGACATGTAACCAAATATTAACATTGCTGTATGTATACTTTTGACCCAGCAGATTTGGTCACATTTTCAGTAGACCCATAATAAATTCATAAAAGAACCAAATGTCATGAATGTTTTTTGTATGTGCTCCAATCACTCTATCACAAAAAATAAGAGTTTTAGAAATTATTGGAAACTCAAGACAGCCATGAAATTATGTCCTTCACAAGGGTATGTAAACTTTTGACCACAACTGCACAAACAGAATTTTAAGTTACATTTAAAGTACCAACGATTGTCCCACACACACATTAGGTCTGGTTAAATTTGTCCTCTGCATTTGACCCATTCCCTTTATCACCCCCTGGGAAGTGTGGGGAGGAGTGGGCAGCAGCGGTGCCGCGCCCAGCAATCATTTATGGTGATTCAACCCACAATTCCAACCCTTGATGCTGAGTGCCAAGCAGGGAGGCAATAGGTCCCATTTTTTTATAGTCTTTGGTATGACTCGGCCAGGGTTTGAACTCATGACCTACCTATCTCAGGGCAGACGTTCTAACCACAAGGCCACTGAGCGGAACTCAAAAGCAGTCTGGAAAAGTCTAAAAATATACTTTATATTACATCTTTGCAGAGGCGCCGTTGAAAAATGACAGGAAATATAAGGAAAAAATCTGCCACTCTACCGATCTCAGGGCGGACACGCTAACCCAGGGGTCACCAACCTTTTTGAAACCAAGAGCTACTTCTTGGGTACTGATTAATGCGAACGGCTACCCACCAGTTGGATACACACTTAAATAAATTGCCAGAAATAACCAATTTGCTCAATTCACCTTTAATAAATAAATCTCTATATATATATATATATAAAAAATGGGTATTTCTGTCTGTCATTCCTTCGTACATTTTTTTTTCCTTGTACGGAAAGTTTTTTGTAGAGATTAAATGATGAAAAAAAACACTTAATTTAACGGTTTAAAAGAGGAGAAAACACGAAAAAAATGAAACATAGTTTATCTTCGATTTCGACTCTTTAAAATTCAAAATTCAATCGAAAAATATGAAGAGAAAAACTTTTTGAAAGAACTAAAAAAAAGAATTTATGGAACATCATTAGTAATTTCTCCTGATTAAGATTAATTTTAGAATTTTGATGACATGTTTTAAAAAGTAGCTGAGATATTCGCCAGCGCCCCCCGCCACCGCGAAAGGAAATAAGTGGTAGAAAATGGATGGATGTTTTTAGAAGGTTAAAATCCAATCTGCACTTTGTTAGAACATATACCAAATTGGACCAAGCTATATTTCTAACAAAAACAAATCATTATTTCTTCTAGATTTTCCAGAACTAAATTTGAAAAGAAATTCAAAATATTTTGAAATAAGATTTAAATTTGATTCTACAGATTTTTTTAGATTTGCCAGAATAAATGTTTTGAATTTTAATCATAAGTTTGAAGAAATATTTCACAAATATTCTTCGTCGAAAAAACAGAAGCTAAAATGAAGAATTAAATTAAAATGTATTTTTAATATTCTTTACAATAAAAAAAAATACTTTAACATTGATTTAAATTGTCAGGAAAGAAGAGAAAGGAATTTAAAAGGTAAAAAGGTATACCGTATGTGTTTAAATCCTAAAATCATTTTTAATGTTGTATTTTTTCTCTAAAATTGTCTTTCTGAAAGTTATAAGAAGCAAAGTAAAATAACAAATACATTTATTTAAACAAGTGCAGACAAAGTCTTCAAAATATTTTCTTGGATTTTCAAATTGTATTTGAGTTTTGTCTCTCTTAGAATTAAAAATGTCGAGCAAAGCGAGACCAGCTTGCTAGTAAATAAATAAAATTTAAGAAATAGAGGCAGCTCACTGGTAAGTGCTGCTATTTGAGCTATTTTTAGAACAGGCCGGCGGGCGACACATATGGTCCTTACGGGCGACCTGGTGCCCGCGGGCACCGTGTTGGTGACCCCTGCTCTAACCACTAGGCCACTGAGTAGGTTTTACTTTGTCAAGTAAATCTATTCTTACATGTTTTCTACCAGTGACGTGCAGTCAGGGGCGGCAGGTGAGGCCATCATGGAAAGAAAAAAATGTAAAAAGAAAAAAAATAAATGTTATTGTTATATGTATCCAGTGATTATACTATAAAGTTATTTTTCATTTAACTTCACCAGTTTTGAATTTTTGAAAAAATTCAAAATCACTTAATTTTTGCATTTGCCGTTCAAATACTGAGAATTACTTGCGGTGAGTCACAGCCAGCTGAGCCTCCCATGGATTGCGCAATGACTTGGCTAACTGCTGTCTGCTGTGCAGTGAGACCGTATTGCTATATGAATTATGTTATACATTTCCGTAGTGAATGTTGTCTGTCTATCTGTGTTGGCCCTGCGATGAGGTGGCGACTTGTCCAGGGTGTACTCCGCCTTCCTTCCGAATGTAGTTGAAATAGGCGACAGCGCCCCCCGCAACCCCAAAAGGGAATAGGCGGTAGAAAAAAAATTCCATAGTTTAGTTAGCTGAGGTATATAATGTACAGTGTTTGTATGTTCTCCCCGTGAATGCGTGGGTTCCCTCCGGGTACTCCGGCTTCCTCCCACTTCCAAAGACATGCACCTGGGGATAGATTGATTGGCAACACTAAATTGGCCCTAGTGTGTGAATGTTGTCTGTCTATCTGTGTTGGCTCTGCGATGAGGTGGCGACTTTTCCAGGGTGTACCCCGCCTTCCGCCCGATTGTAGCTGAGATAGGCGCCAGCGCCCCCCGCGACCCCAAAAGGGAATAAGCGGTAGAAAATGGATGGATGGATGTATGTGTGTAACGTATTTCTTGTGCTGGGGAATCATAAAACGGCTGCGAAACACGTACAATGTGAGGCTCCTGTTCTCCAGCCTCCTGGTGGTAGAGGTCACTAGTGATCCCAGAGATCATTCTTGCACTACTTGGCTAGGCCAAAGCCAGTATGTTTTAAAGTTGTCGTTTGCCTGCATATCGTATAAACAACCGTCCAACATTTTACAACTAATTGTAAACTTATAGGTGCCAACCATCAGGGCCGAGTTGCGACGAGAGAGTGTGTCGATGTTGATATATTAAGCTGAGTTGGTAAGTAAATTTGTTTGCTAATAGTAGCTACTAGCCGTACCCATGTATTTTCTATGGGCGGTTAGCATCGGGTTTTAATCCCATTTCCTCCAATGTTTCTGATCCGATTGAATTTATATTTATGTCGAGTCTTTATTTTGGGTACTTAAATAAGGTGACTGAGTATTGTGGTGTTTTAAGGCCATCTGCATTTTTTATGCTACAGTAAAGACAATGAATGAACACTAACGCTGGAGCGCGGTTACACCTGTCATAGTAACAACACTGTGTACTGTCGTGTTTGTTATTTTCTACATACATGTGGTTATTTAATATTGTTAATGTTAGCAGTATTATCGGTAATAATGATAATAATAAGTGTAATTTATTTATACTATACTATACTATACTAGCTAAAGTACCTGCTACATTAAGTTAAAGTACCAATGATTGTCACACACACACTAGGTTTGGTGAAAGTTGTCCTCTGCATTTGACCCATCCCCTTGTTCACCCCCTGGGAGGTGAGGGGAGCAGTGAGCAGCAGCAGCCGGGAATCATTTTTGGTGATTTAACCCCCAATTCCAACCTTTGATGCTGAGTGCCAAGCAGGGAAGAATGCTGGTATGAGCTTTTAAACATAACCCGTTAACTGCCGCCAATCAAATGTTGAATAAGATACTCTATAGGGTTCATATGTTTATAAATCAGACTGTGATGAAGTCAGTGCCTCACCAGCCATGAACCTCACCGCACGTCACTGATTTCTACATACATTTTGTGTTTGTGGTTATTAGTTTTCAAGTGGTAGTCTTCAGTGTTCATTTATCTTTGTTAGTTGTGGATGTAGTCGTCATTTTGTGCTGTATTTGTTAATAGTTGTAATGAAAATAATAATTGTGTTTTTGTCGTACTATGGTTGTATTTGCAGCTTTTTACAGAACAAGGTGAACGTTTAGGAATGTACAGCTTTAGTCAATAGTTTAGACACTTTCTCATTGAATACAATGTGGAAGTATACACTTTTGACTGGAACATACTTGGTATGCAGTAGATGCAAAAAAATAATTATCAAAATGTATTTTCTTCATAAAACTGTAAGTATGCTAAATTTGTATTTCGATGAAATATTTTATTAAAAATATAAGTAATATAGAATAGCACAGGGTGTAAACAAGGAAAAAGCATGGGAAATGAAACAAAGGAGAAAGTATACAGCAAAGACAACAGAAGAGACAAAAGGCCAAAACAAGGATAACATTGTTTTAATGGCACTGCAGTGAATGGTATACAGGAAAGTGCACAGTGAAGAAAAAAAAAACACATATAGGAGGAAGCAAATGGAGAAAAGGACAAAAGAAGCCACAATCCAAACATAAATAAATTACATCTATTCATATGAAGACCATTGCAGAGATAAAGCTACATGGTCGATTAGTTTTGGCTCAAGTTGAAATTTAAGCTTGTTATGTGTCAACCTCGGTTTAAATATAACACCCGGCATGACGCAACAGCTGACAGAAAAAAAATAAGCTTAAAATAAATTCACTTGACGAAGGTGCTGCAGGGCAAAAGACAGCAAAGTAACGAAAGGATATTATTATTATTATTATTGTTTACTAACATTTAGAAAAACTGTTTTTACATTTGAAGCTTTTAGTGCTGTCAAACTTTGTTACACCAAGTACCACCTTTTTGAAGTATTCAGTATCACAGTTCCCCCCTCCCACGGTTGTAGCTTTGAACACGCCGCTTGCACTTGCATGTAATGTAAATCATCAGTTTAGAATTCAACTCCAGCTAATTTTGGTAAGGAATTTTCATTCCTATTACTTTTTTATCAATATCAATATCACAATACGCAGACAAGGCCATCCATCCATCAATCCATCCATCTTCTACCGCCTGTCCTTCTCGTTGTGGAAACTTGTACCACAGTTTGAGAATTCATGGTATTTTTACTTTTCCAACATTTTCTTCTGTTAATTCTACATAATCCTGTTTTCACATAGCGTTAAAACATAGAATCATCTGTCTTGCTTTTTCTTTATTCTGTCCTATTTTATCCGTGATAGCCCTCCACATTATTTGAACTTTAAGGCTTTAAAACGACATGAATCCTTCCTATAAACATAATTTGATCCCACCAGATTCACTCTTTCTCAACAATAGTGGGCTTCCAAACCTGAGCTGAGCTTTTTTTCGCCATAAATTTAGGTTTCGGGGCGGAGACAGGGTTGCCCCCGGATGTGGACTCTGGCGGGGAAGCTATTGGGAAGCTAGTGTGAGGCTGCTGGTAAGCAGGTGAAAGATAAGGAGGACTAGCAGCTGGTTGGTAGGGGACAGGACAGGGTTGGTACTGGGGATTGAGCTGTTGGTTGCATGTTGCCCAGTCGGGACCACCTGAAGGCTGTTGATAAGGATCAGAAGGGGGTTGAGGGTAGGTTCCATCATGCGGCACAGGCTGCATGGACCCGTTAGCCTGTTGGGGGGGTGGAGGACTTAAGGTCCCAGCTGGTTGATCTGGGGTCAATTGCTCATATGGAGGTGGAAGGTGGCTAGGAGGTGGACAACTAGGTGTGGGTTCTTTGGTGGTCTCTGCTGCAGGACCGTATGTAAAGAGTGAGGCGCTAAGCTGATAAGGTTGATGCTTCATGACATCGATAACATTGAGTGGTTTTGGAGCAGGTTTGCCTTTTTTCTTTGACTTGGACAAGGGACCACTGGAAGGAGGTTGTTTTGATGCAGCTGGGGGATAAGAAGGAGAGTGAATAGGGTTAAAACCCCGAGAAGGTGGTGCACGTACATTAGGGGTGTACTTCCACTCATTGGGTAAGGAAGCGGCGGGCGATGTCGATCGGCTCGCTTTGTTGGCTTGCACCGTCTCCGAATCCACGACATACTTCTCCATACGAGATTGACGCTTGGCAAACATGTCGGCACCTTTTCCCTTGACTACTGGCATCTCGAAAGCCGAGCCAGCAGACGAGGGGTTCAAGACTGTGGCCAAGGGGTTTATAGGTGAGGAAGCTCTGTGACCCATGGCAAAGGTACGCTGCGGAGCATGTAGGGATGGAGGAAGACCGCGGTTGTGCTGCCAAGGTTTTAGCGAGGGGTGGGTGTTGGTTGCAGGTTTTTGCTGGGACTGAGGTGCCCATGTATTAATGGAGGTCTGAGGTTGAGCTGCAGGCCATGCGTTCATTGGAGGCTGCGGTGGAGGCTTCGGAGGTTGCCAAGTGGGCTGTGGTGACGATTGCGGATGAGGTGGCTGAAACCAATGTGGCTGCTGTTGGGCCTGATCCTGAGCTACTCCCCATGAAGGAGTGGCATGCTGGACCTGTTCTGGAGCCTGTTGAGTCCACTTTGGTTGGGCAGGAGCTGGGGCCCAAGTACTCAAACTGACTGGAGGCTGTGGTTGGGCTGCTTGGGACCATTGAGGTTGTGACAGAGGCCAGCAATCAATAGGAGGTTGGTGCTGCGGCTGAGAGGGAATCCAGTGTTTATCTGGTGCTACGTTTTGCGGCCAGTCTTGTGGTGGAGCCTGATGCTGTGCGGGTTGAACCCACGATGGTTCTGGCTGAACCCAAGATGGCTGAACTTGGGCTTTATTCTGCATCCATGCCAATTGAGACTGTACTTGCGGAGGCTGTTCCCAGGAAGACTGCTGTTGCTGCTGCATCGGATTGTGTGGTTGTCCCCTGGTGGGTTGTGCTTGTGGATCTTGTGCCCAGGTTGTTTGTGGTGTTTTTTGAGGCGGACTCCAGGATGGTTGGGGAGGTGGCTGTGCTTGCTCTGGTTGGGTCCAGGATGTCCGCCAAGTATTGGCTGCTGGTGGCTGAGCCTGGACATTGCTCGGAGTAGTCTGATGTGTCACCCACTGTGGTTGAGAAGGGGATTGACTTGCAGGTAGATCCTGTGGCTGCTGTACCTGGAATCCAACTGTGGATTGTTGGGCAGCTGCGTGTATTGGAGCTACATCCCACATTCTTTCTGACTCAGGCTGTGGTGAGGAACTGGCTTGAGCATTCATCTGTTGCACTTGTGCCATTTGTTGTGTTTCTGGCACTGAGGGAGGCCATGTTTGTTGATCCTCTGCAGTTTGAGGGAGAGAGGTCTCAGGGGCAACAGAGTTTGGCTCTTGGTCTGTAGATGGGGTGGTCTCTGTGGTGGGGGCCGCAGCAGGTGGGTATGCTCTATTTTCAGCATGCTGCAGAGGCATGTCCTGGCTGTCAATCTGTGGAGACCGGGGATCGGTGCTAGGGTTAACCATGGGTTTGGGGGCCACAGGTGGAGGAGACTTGTATTTGAGTCCTGCAGACTGCAGGAAATTACAAGCCTCTGCCCCCAGGCTCAGGTAGTCCTCCTCAGCTCCCAATTCAATCCCAGTCTTCTTATCCCTTCTCATGTTAAGAAGGTTTAGCAACTCAGGATTGGGGGATACCTTTGGCGCCTCCTTAAAAGTGAACATCGGCTTGCCGGCATTTCTTCTTTTGGAATCCAGGAGGCCGGTCCTGATTGCTGGCGTGGAAATGCGTTCATCGCGGGAGGCAATTTGCTCTCCATGACCCATCGACTCTTGATCGGCACCACTCATGGCGGCAGAGTAAGGAGTGGCGGCCATGTTTTGTACCAAAAACGGCTTTGCGGTACGATTGCTAAAATAACTCTGCATTTCACTGTTTTGGTGTTGGACTGAGCCATTGTGAGAAAATTCCTGATGATGCATTTGTTGCTGATACTGCTGCTGATACTGCTGTTGTTGATCGTAGTACTGCTGCTCTTGGTACTGTTGATACTGCTGCCGCTGGTGTAAATTCACGTCCATACATGCATGGTCCTTCGTGGCGGACTGCATAAAGGACGGCTCTGCCACTTTCTGCTGTTCCTGCACTCCTTGTACTTGAGTTCCCTGGCGCCGGAGCTCTTCATGCTCTGCAGCTATCTCGTCCATCCTCTGGCGCCGCTGGGCGAACATGAGAGCGCCTTTTCCCTTGGTATCCGGTAGACAGTCCATCTTCTTCTGTCCAAGGAGATCTTTATCCTGGAGGCTGATGGTTAGCACACCTTTGCCACCTTTCCGGAAATGCTTCTCTAAATTGGTGCGGTCCTGTGCTGCGAGTGTGAACTCCAAAACATGTATTCCACTTTGATGGCTTTCCAATTCAATATCGTCGTCTTCTGTGCTGTAGTCCTGCTCGTCTTCGCCGGTGCCGTAGCTCACAAGGGTGTACTTCTTGGCTCTTTGCCGGTGCTTCCTGAACATCAACAGCCCCTTGTTGTTGGGGTTGAGTGGCGCGGCAGAAAGAAGGAGGGCGATCCGCTTACATTTGGACTTGGCTTCCTTCACTTGCTTCTCGGAGAGACTTTCGCTACGCCTAAGCCCTGAGAGGAAAAAAGAGGGAAACGCTTTGGTTGACAGCTTGTCGTAAAAGTTATAACAGCAAAAATTCCACCAGGAGGAAATATAGACATGACATTTGTGGTGCCGACTGTGGGTTGTGTTAAAAATGCTTTGGAATACATGTTTGTGTACATGTAATACAGACATCCTCAAAGTACAATTGTCATTGGACAAAGGGACAATAACATATGGACAATTAGTTGCTAAGTCCTGGGGGTGCCCCTGTAAAAGCATATTTGCATTATGGTAGCCATGCTTTTCAAACAATCTTGCTCAAATTTTACAAACAGGTGCTTGTTCATCTTATAAAGGTTTTGTAGGAAAATTCAGGCCCATTCAGAGGGTGTGAGAAATTTTAAGTCAATCCTACTTTTGGGGTCAAACTTGGGGGTTCAATAACAGCGCTGCCATGTGGTGTATTTGGGGAAAATAGCGCAGGCAACACATTTAGACACTCTTCCCTTTAATGTGAAGCATTTTTGGTAGTAGAATTAGAACACAAATCGTACATGCAGTCATGTGACAAAATGACACCCATAAACTAGCCTCATTTGCAATTCATACATCCGCAAAAGCAATAAAGGAAGTCCCTGACCCGTGTCTATTATCGTAACAACACACTACATTAAACCAGCAGGATTAAAAATTGGTTGCAATGAATTCAAAATGACCATAGACATCAGAGCCATGCAATAACCAAAAAGCATTCAAGGTTTTCCTTCAAGACTAACCTGAGGGCGGCAAGGACTGCAAACGGTGGGAGTGAGCGTACTGACTCTCCTTTTTTTTTTTTTTTTTAGCTCAATTCGAGAGGAGGATCAGGTAACGGCCCGAGCAGCACATGCACATGCTGGTGTCTGTCAAAGCGCCACTCTTCTGCAGGCATCAGTGGGTATATTTAGCCCCCTCTCGCCTAAAAAAAACCTTGGGAGTCTACAGTTTTGCCTTTCAAAATAATTGTACGTCTCCAAGTCAAATAAGGCCGTATAAGCATTCACGTGTCATCAAATGACCCTTATAGAATAGTACTCACTGGCGTGCTTTGCCCGGTGCCTGTTGGGTTTCCCTTGGTCAGAATCCTCCTCCTCCTCCTCTGCGGGTGTTCCTTCATCTGAAGGGAGTTCGAAAGCAACTCCAAAAGATCCAGGACCCTCACAAGGACCTCCCCCGTCTTCTGCTCTGCTCTGGGAGCTTCCCAGGCTCCTCCCTGCTGATGCTGATGATATCATCCCTTGGACGACTCCATGGTGGCTCAGTGGCTGTCGAATGCCGGCTGGCGCCTCATTTGTGGTGGTAATGGTGGACCCTCTGGTGGAGCAATCTCCTAGGATGCCACGGGCACCTCCAAGAAAGGTACAGTCCACATCTACAGGGACACCCCCGATTCCTTGGTCGCCATCAGACGATTCATCCTGGGATTCGGCTATGTGGAGCTCCCTTGGATTGTTTCTACTGTGCTTTATGGAGCAGCTTGTTGAAGCTTCACTGGTCACAGACCTGTCACAGAAAACAGCAACAAGAACATCTTAGCAATTTTCATACAAAACAGTATGAAAAGGTTTTGGGAAAATGTGGAGAGGGGACTATTCACATACTTTTTGTTTGTTAAAAAACACAATTTTAAATGTATTATAGTACACGTGTGTACTGTTTGTATAATACTCAAATAAATTGTATGTACACGTGCTGATTTATTTAAATTTCTCAGTTAATTAGGCATGCATCCTAATTCATGAATATATTATTTTGTGTTATTTTTGATGAAAGACAATCGTGTGACAATGAAACGTGATTGTATATCAAAAAATCAATTATTTAAAAAAATATTTTTTCTGAATTTCTCCGTCAATTAAATGAAAAGGTAAGATTAATATAAAACTCCAATTGTCGTATGTGGTGTTTTGTTGTTAAATTCAGTTTAGTACGGCTTACTTTGGTTTACAAATTATTTTAGTTTAGTTCAGTTGTCCTGTAGTTGGGTTGAGTTTTGTTGTCTAGTTGGTTTAGTTTGATTTCGATGACTTGAGTTTAATTCTGCAGTTACTTTGCGTTGATATTTGTCTACTTTAATTTAAATTGGTTTCGTGTAGTTTTGTTGTTTAGTGTAGTTGAATTTATATTAGCACAGTTTAGTTTGGTTGTTAAGTTGAGTTAAACTGTGTTCTGTTTAATTTAGTTCTGTTGTATGGATTTGTTGTATTGTTTAGTTTAATATTGTTTGATTTTATTTAGTTTTGTTTTGAGTTGAGTTGAGTTGAGTTTGTGTTTAATTCGAATATGCATGCATATAACATGATACATCACAATTTCCAGTTTCTCTATTCAACATGTTTGAAAAGGAGTAGGAAGAAACAGAGTTTTTTTATTTCTACCCCTTTGCCTTTACACAGCAGTTGCTAAAACTTTTGTTCACTTCCTGTTCTCAATTTATCCACAATATTCTCCAAAAGTAATAACAATAAAAATAAATAAATAATAATTAGTGAAGTAAGTTATATTTTGTATGGTGAGATAAGTTAATTATCGAGAAAATGAATAGATGGATGAAGTAAATTCTGAATGTTTATCATGGTTCTTCTTCTTTGTATTTTTTAATCACTTTAAGTTTGAAGAGTTTCTTAAAGTGGATTAAATTATTTTTTTTTTTTTATTATTTCTTTGCTTAATCCATTCAATAATTTAATTTCACATACTGATATATTGAAGGTCTTATGTGTTGTACTTGTGTACAAATGTTTTAAATTACATTTTCTCCTATATTATATTTCTTCTCTTTCAATGAGAAAAAGTGTTGTATATTACTGGGTAGGAGATTGTAGTTTGCTTTGTGTATAATTTTAGCTGTTTGCAAATCCACTGTCGTGAAATTTCTGTATTTTCGTTTCAATGAATAAAGGGTTTGAGGTCTACCCAGTTTTATTTCTAGCTTTGCCTAGCGCCCCAGTTCATGTTTTTGATTGGTTTCCTATTTTCCTTGCGTGCTTGTTTACGCCACCGTCGCCTTCTGTTGTCTGCTTTTGAGTCCCCTCGCAATAAAGAGAAACACATATTGTTTGCAAAACATTCCACCTCAGCATTTTTTGGGATCCATACCAGGCTGTAACACAATGTATGTGAATGTGTGAATGGTTGTCTGACTCAAGCTGGACAAGTGGAAGAAGATGGATAGATGGATGGATAATGTACAAAACCCAAAACCAGCGAAGTTGGTATGTTGTGTAAACCGTAATCAAAAACAGAATACAATGATTTGCAAATCCTTTTCAACTTATATTCAATTGAATAGACTGCAAAGATAAGGTCTTCGATGGTCGAACTGAGAAATGTATTTATTTTTTTTGCAAATAATCATTAACTTAGAATTCAATGGCAGCAACATATTGCAAAAAAGTTGGCATTTTTATCATTGTGTTACATGACCTTTCCTTTTAACAACACTCCGTAAACGTTTGGGAACTGTGGAGACAAATTTTTGAAGCTTTTCAGGTGGAATTTTTTCCCATTCTTGCTTGATGTATAGCTTAAGTTGTTCAACAGTCTCCGTTGTGGTATTTTAGGCTTCATATTGTGCCACACATTTTCAATGGGAGACAGGTCTGGACTACAGGCAGGCCAGTCTAGTACCTGCACTTTTTTACTATGAAGCCACTCTGTTATTACACTTTGCTTGGCATTGCTGAAAAAAGCAGGGGTGTCCATGATAACGTTGCTTGCATGGCATCATATGTTGCTCCCAAACCTGTATGTACCTTTCAGCATTAATGGTGCCTTCACAGATGTGTAAATTACCCATGCTTTGGGCACTAATACACCCCCATACCATCACAGAAGCTGGCTTTTCCACTTTGCACCAATAACAATCGGAATGGTTCTTTTACTCTTTGTTCCAGAGGACAAGACGTCCACACTTTCCAAAAACAATTTGAAATGTGGACATGTCAGACCACAGAACACTTTTCTACTTTGCATCAGTGCATTTTAGTTGAGCATGGGCCCAGCGAAGCCAGTGGCGTTTTTGGGTTGATAAAGTTGATAAATGGCTTTGGCTTTGCATACTAGAGTTTTAACTTGCACTTACAAATGTAGCGACAAACTGTGGTTTTCTGAAGTGTTCCCGAGCCCATGTGGTGATATCCTTTACACACTGATGTCACTTTTTGATGCAGTACCACCTAAGGGGTTGAAGGTCCGTAATATTTTCCAGATTCTCTGAACCTTTTGATGATATTACGGACCGTAGATGGTGAAATCCCTAAATTGAAAAATGTTGTTCTTAAACTGTTCGACAATTTGCTCACCTATTTGTTCACGAAGTGATGACCCTCGCCCCATCCTTGTTTGTGAACGACTGAGCATTTCATGGAAGCTGCTTTTACACACAATCATGGCACTCACCTTTCCCAATTAGCCTGTTCACCTGTGCGAGGTTCAAAATAAGAGTTTGATTAGCATTCCTCAACTTTCTCAGTCTGTTTTGCTAATTGTGCCAGCTTTTTTGAAACATGTTGCAGGCATCAAATTTCAAATGAGCTAATGTTTCTAAAAAATACAATTTTCCAGTTCGAACGTTAAACATCTTGTCTTTGCAGTCTATTCAATTGAATATAGGTTGAAAACGATTTCCAAATATTGTATTGAATTTTTATTTACGATTTACACAACGTGCTAACTTCAGTGGTTTTGGGGTTTGTACATTATGATCATAATAATTAAAGTTGCCCTATCATAGCCAGAAATACCATCCAATCAAATTGCAGTGATGTCAATCAAATGCCATTCATGGCCACAAAAGGCATGTTAACATTGTACAGGGGGATTTTTGCTATGATATGCTTTTATATATCAATTAAATTCATGTGCTTTGTCCATGCTTGTAAATTAACATGATATCATTGACACATTTTGAGGGAATGTCGAGTCATTATTGAGCTTCTGTACCTTTTGATAAGTAATTGCAGGCAGTTACTACATGTGTCCATGAGGGAGTGGGCTTGTAAAAGGGTGACCCTCGCACACGGCTCTTTGTTCAGCGACACCACCTCGTCTCCTTCCTTTAATCCGGCTTTGAAAGCGCGACTCCCTTCTTCTACCTGTGGACAATCACACACTTATTCTCTAAAAAATACACAAATGTTTTAACTGTGTGTTTTACAATGTGGAGTGTCTCGTGATAATACATGCATTTGAAAGGGCATTGTTCCATTGATGGATGGCTTTTGCTGCCCTGTAATTGCTTCTCGCCGCCCATAAAATGGTTCATTAGGCTAATTAATAAGACGGTTTCAATTGGAAGAAATGTTCCATAAATTTTGTACAAATTACAAAGTTTGTGAAACAATGCAATTAATAAAAAATAAAAAAAACACTACATTTACACCAGTCAAAAATCTTCAATTTGTTGTTTACTGCAAAAACACAAGGTGGTAAAATGAGGAGAAGTGAAGTGGGGCGTGTTGCCACTGACATCACTCCTCGCTGTGTCAGGAAAGGAATCCCTGCATGGACTTGACAGGCAAACATGCAACAATAAACAAACACTGCTTGATAACCACACATGGCCATGACTGAGCCTAGCATAAGCAACACCTCAGCTAATAAAATGAGCTGTCTTACATATAAAATTTATTTTATGAGCTGACTCCATCTCCACAGGCCGTATAAGGCTACTAACTAAAGTAAATCTCTGCTCCAAAAAAGGATGTCACTACCTGCACCTAGAAGTTAAAAGTTAAACTCCAATGATTGTCTCACACACAGACAAGATGTGTTGAAATGAGTCCTCTGTATTTGATCGATCCCCTTGTTGAGGGGAGCAGTGAGCAGCAGCGATGGCCGCGCCCGGGAACCATTTTGGTGATTTAACCCCCAATTCCAACCCTTGATGCTGAGTGCCAAGCAGGGAGGCAATGGGTCCCATCCTAATAGTCTTTGGTATGACTCGGCCAGGGTTTGAACTCATGACCTACCTATCTCAGGGCGGATGCTCTAACCACAAGGCCACTGAGCAAAGCTCAAAAGCAGTCTGGAAAAGTCTAAAAATATACTTTATATTCCATCCAAGCAGAGGCGCCGTTGAAAAATGACAGGAAATATAAGGAAATAATTTGCCACTCTCATAATGATGTATCCATCCATCCTTTTCTACCGCTTGCGCTGGAGTCCATCTCATATATTTCTTTATCATCTGAAAGGCTAAATAAACGTCACAGGCATATGGTCTTTAATGAACATCGGACACAGTTGCATTTTGTTGATGTTATTTTGCTGACATTTGTACCGGGATAATATCACGAGGCCCACTGTTGTGCTATTCAGCCACGACCATCACCCCACGCTGCAGCACGATAATGTGCGGCCCCACGTTGCAAGGATCTGTACATCATTCCTGTCATCTGATGCATGGTGCAGTATGCTGACAACTAACACTGGACATGTCACTTACTGCGCATGTTCGGGATACCCAGGATTAGCGCATACGGTGTCAGAGACAAATGGTTGTCACACCAGATACTGAATGTTTTTCTGACCGCCTCAAACTTCCCCAATACATTAATACTGCACATTTTGGTGTGGCTTTTTATTGCCGCCAACCTAGGGCACACATGTGCACTATCATGCAGTCTAATCAGCATCTTGAAATGTCACATCACTAGAAGGGATGTATTATCTTGGTAAAGAAAAAAATACGTACAAACAAATAGCATCCTCAGGGACTCATCCCACCCAGGTCACCACGGGCTTGAACTCTTGCCCACATGGAGGCGCTATAAGACCATCAAAGCAAGGACAAATAGACTGTAAAACAGTTTCTATCCTAGAGCTGATGTTGCCCTAAACGCTGCACTTACCTGAACACACACTACTTTATTAACTTGCCTAACTCTGATAGAGATCTGCTGTGCAATATGTTTTAAAAATGTTTATTATGTTTATAAAATTGCTATTATTGTTTGTTGTCTTAAGAGTATTTCATGTAGGTTGTTTTAAAAGCACTGAGCTGGATTGCTGTTCAATTTTGTTGTTTCCATGCAATGACAATATAGGTATTCTGATTCTGATACATGAAAAATGGGGGCAAAACAAAGTTTTACATTTATATATTTGCTGGGCGTGTACCTAATTAAAGACAAAGCCTTGTA
>NC_084620.1:32240879-32300879 GCF_033978795.1 Nerophis ophidion | reverse complement strand
GAAGAAGCTACAGTACAAAATTTTTTTTCAGTTATTTCACCTTTTTTTGTTAAGTATATAACCCCACATGTGTGCATTCATAATTTTGATACCTTCAGTGACAATCTTCGATGTAAAACGTCATATAAAAAAAAAAACAGAGAAAGGTGTGTCCAAACTTTTGGCCTGTCAGACTCATTTATTACTTTTAATTATTATTTAATGTAGATTATTTTTTTCCGAGAATATCCTAAATTTGCAGATTCATGGTTGATGTGTGTGGGCTTCCTCTCTGTGCGCATATTTTAGTATATATTCAATGATTTAACTTTTAAATTGTATATTATACTATGTGGTTATTTTTATTTTATTACAGTATTTTTCATTGTTTGTATTTATTCATCCCCCCCATCCATTTTTCTACCGCTTGTCCCTTTTGGAGTCGCGGGGGGTGTTGGAGCCTATCTCAGCTGCATTCTGGCAGAAGGCGGTGTACACCCTGGACAAATCACTACCTGATCACAGGGCCAACACAGATAGACAGACAACATTCACTCTCACATTCACACACTAGGGCCAATTTAGTGTTGCCAATCAACCTATCCCCAGGTGCATGTCTTTGGGGGTGGGAGGAAGCCGGAGTACCCGGAGGGAACCCACCTAGTCACGGGGAGAACTTGCAAATTCCCCCTATAAAGATCCCGAGCCCGGGATTGAACCCAGGACTACTTAGGACCCTCTTATTGTGAGGCACATGCAGTCATGCACTAACCCCTCTCATCCACCGTGCTGCCCTGTATTTATTCATATTAAATAAATTATTCTTACCTTTTGAAAGGTATTTGATTGTAATAGCAGTAAAACATATATAAAATGTTGTTGTTGCTCTATTTATTTTATCTTATATTTTACTATTTGAGGGCTTCATGGTGGCAGAGGGGTTAGTGCGTCTGCCTCACAATACGAAAGTCCTGAGTGGTCTCGGGATCTTTCTGTGTGGAGTTTGCATGTCCTCCCCGTGAATGCTTGGGTTCCCTCCGGGAAATCCGGCTTCCTCCCACTTCCAAAGACATGCACCTGGGGATAGGTTGATTGGCAACACTAAATTGGCCCTAGTGTGTGAATGTGAGTGTGAATGTTGTCTGTCTGTCTGTGTTGGCCCTGCGATGAAGAGCGACTTGTCCAGGGTGTACACCGCCCTCCGCCTGATTGTAGCTGAGATAGGCACCAGCAACCCCCGCGACCCCAAAGTGAATAAGCGGTAGAAATGGATGGATGGATTTTACTATTTGATTTAATTATTTTGTACAGCTTATCACTTTGTTTATTTTAAATTAAATTACATTTCATTATGCACAGTCAAACACACATATGCATAATGTGACTGAAATTCATCGTCTGACACATTTTTATTTAAATTGAGCATAAAATACCTATTTATTTTAGAGAAAGAACGAGTAATGTTAATTCTGGTGTGTACTCTTTCTGCGCAGGCGTACTCTGCCATGGCCATCAAGCTGAATAAACATGTGTAGGGTTTCCGCCCAAGTTGGGCTGCCACACATCAAAACAAAAGCACATTTAACCACATTTACTTGGTTTTAAAATCTGATAAGTAATATTTGGCATTCTAATATACATATGAATATTCAATAATAATGTAACGCTTATCCTCATTTATGTTTTATTTAAGCTATTTATTGGCCCCTGATGGATTAACTGTTATTTTGAAAACGGAAAATTGTAGGATGTTTCCCTCCTCCCCTTTTTCCTCTTACGTCACACAGACCGGCGCGTTGGAGGAGTTTGACGTGGCAGTCTGCATTGCCAACAACCAACACACCAGGCGAACTCCACCCCGACACACAGGTAAATAAAAAACGACAACATGTATTTGTCACTTCATAATCATAATAATAATATTAATGATAATAATAATTGCGTTGGACGCCGTTGTGTTCGGACGTTTTGTGTACTTTCCTCAGTAGATGTGTTTCTAAACTAACTAGCTAGCAAAGATGCCCTAGTGTCAACATTTCATTCCCTTTTTGCTTTTTTTTGTATTGCAATGTAACAAAATTAAGCTTATCTACAATGTATAGTGCAATGCAAAAGGGGATTGTATCCTCTATAACAGGCTTTGACGTGGCAACTATCCGAGCAGAAATGGAACCATAAGAGTTTAAAATACAACGTGACGTATTGACAATGTAAATTTCAACTTAAAAGTGTCAATTCTGTTAATTTGTTTCACCCTTACATAGATAGGAAACCCACAAAGATAATCTTATCTGCTTCCTAGCAGCATCTCAAAGGTCCATAACATGTGCACATTATTGCATGAGGTCACTATGAGTCACTAATCACTATCGTTTTTAGTTTTTATTTCAGTGATGATCCTACATTTGCTTTCTATCCTACACAGGCTGTCCGTAAACCTACTTATTGTGGCATGAGAAGAGCATCCGAATGAGTCAACAGGGTTATGTCGCTGCACCCCCTTACTCCCAGGCCCAGCCGGGGATGGGGGGCTATCAAGGTGGATTCAGGCCCGGTCCTGCGCAACCCAATTATGGACACTATGGAGGAGGAGCACCGCCGACGTTCCAAGGACCTCAGACAGGTGAGTAATGAATGTGAAAAGGTAAACCAACAGAGACGGAGGTTGCATTGACACTAGTTTTGTCCTGATACCGGTGCCAGAATTATTTGAAAACTTTTCTAAATGAAAGGCACCACAAAAATTGCATTATTGGCTTTATTTTAACAAAAAATCTTACAGTACATTAAACATATGTTTCTTATTGAAAGTTTGTCCTTAAATAAAATAGTAAACATTCAAGAAAACATGTCTTTTATTAGTAAGTAAGCAAACAAAGTCTCCTAATTTATTCTGCTGACGTATGCAGTAACAAATTATGTCATTTATCATTCTGTTATTTTGTCAACATTATTAAGGACTAGTAGTGGAAAATAAATGATTAATCTACTTGTTCATTTACTGTTGTTATCTGCTTACTTTGTCTTTTAACATGTTCTATCTACACTTCTGTTAAAATGAAATAATCACTTATTATTCTGTTATTTGATATTTTACGTTAGTTTTGGATGATACCACAAATTTGGGTATCAATCCAATACCAAGTCGTTACAAGATCATACATTGCTCATATTCAAACTCCTCATGTGTCCAGGGACATATTTCCTGAGTTTATAAACATAATATACATTTTAAAAAAAACGAAACTAGATATTGTGATGCCAAAAAATATCAACGTAATCTTAGTAGTATCGACTAGATAAGCTACTGTAATTGGTATCATTACAGTGGATGTTAGGTGTAGATCCATCAATGGCATTTGTTTACATTTTTGACACCGGTGAGCTACGGTGTGTAGTGAAACAAGTTTAACTATTCCTCGTCCTGCAGGGATGATACTTGTAAGGATCATACTTTGTCGCCATGGAGGCGAGGATTAGTGATTTAGAAGTAGCTAAAACACTGCCGACTGGTATTTAAAAATTGCATACTTTCTATGTGTTTACCCTCAAACGTATACTTATGTCCTTAAAAAAATTGACTTTTCAAAATCAAAACTAATGTGAATAGTTTAAACAACTCCACCTTCAGCGTGTGTGGAGCAGTAAAACGGTTGTGTCATACAAAAATGTGCAACAAAATGTCATGTTTTTAAACCTTAACAGAACAGAACATAAAATGTTCTGTTCTGTCGGTGTATGTGCTTTAAACCGCGCACAAAAATTATCCATGATCTTTCCTGGGCTCCATGTAAGTGGCTGATTTTTAAATGTAATGTACATTTATTGTACATCTAATAGATCGCTATATTGATGAACAGAGGCGTTCTAATGCCACAAGTGTTTCTTTTTCATTTTGTGAAGGAGCAAATTCCGTGCATGCGCTTCATAACACGCTCAGGCGGTAATATACATGTCATTGTACATCTAGCCTAGCGCAGAGACGTTATAAAACTGCCAGGTAAACTGTGGCTGCGGTATCTGGGCTTCTGATTGGAAAATGTGTGGGACAGAGACTGTTTTGAATCTGGACTTGTGTGGATGGAGTTTGATTCAACATCAAAAAGGCTTTTTTTTTTTAAGTACTGAATAGGTGGCCGTGTGGACATGGCTTTGGATGCAATTGAAAAATCATGAGGGGTGTAACGTATGTTATAGCAATGTGCCTCATAGTACTGTTTGTTTTTCAGAGTTTCCATGTGTCATTAAAAGGCATTAAAAGCAATGCAAAGGATTTTTGCCAAAATTAAGTCCTTTTAAATGGCATTAAAATACATTAAATTCGATGTCCAGAGGCATTAAAAAATCTTGACGCGATAAAGACCGACAACAGTTAATGGTGCCATGTATTCGTATATATTTTTAAAAATACATATTTATATTTGTATTTAATTTAAACACACATACACACTGGCCCCCAAACCCATATTTTGCTCACAATGGGAGTCAAAATAATTGCCCAGGTCCTGGTCAGACAAATGGGCCAGTACAAGGTTAAATACCAAAATATAAATCCTTACCATGTTTTAGGTGGGATGAAATCGCCGCCTCCAGTGTCCACTCCTTACAGTCCAAATAACCAGCAGAATGGGGCTCATCCCCAAAGGTAAATGGAAGTAAATGTATTTTTTGAATTAATTCATACATTCATCGATTAATTGTTTAAGTGATTTGTTATACCTAAGGTACCCTGGTGCTTACGGACAACCGTTGCAGTCATCAGCATACGACAGCAGGGCCACTTCTGCCCCGCCCCCAGCCATGCAGCTGTCCAATCAGATGAGTGCATTGAACATGGGAAACTATGGTAAGCTATGCTTAACATAAACCAATACTTCAACGACCTCTCTAATGAACCCATTTTTTCCTCATTAAAGCTTCGGCACCAGTGCACCAGAACTCCCCCCCATCTGCGACAAGCCTCCAGCAACCTTTCGGTGTACCCCCTCTGCCTCAGATGCCCTCGGGACCGCAGTCGCCCAACATGCAGCCCCAGTCGAGCATGCCCATGAGCGGCCCTCCAATGGGTCAACCCTTCCCTGGAGCACCGCCTCCTCATCCTGGTGGTTCTGGAGGCTTTCAGCAGCCTGGTCTTGGGCCTGCGGCTCCACCTGGATACCCACAGCAAGCAGGTAGGTCAACTGTTCTATTGTTACATGTGTAAAAGAAGCTATTACGATGCAGAACAATACCGTCTTTTAGTAGTATTTTATAATGTTTGTATGCTGAAATAAGGGTCGCAATAAGCTGCTTCACCACACTTTTCATCTTTGGCATTACCTGTGCCCTTTCAGTGCTAGCGTCACAAAAAAACACAAGAGGCATTTTTTTGGGGAGGAGGATATGCACTGCAAGCACATACAAGGGATGTAATGATTACCAATATTACCGCATTACAGACGGTTAGTATTACCATTTTACATTAGGATTATCGTAAAACCGTGATTGATAACCAACTGCACTTTGGTAAACTCAGACTGATGATGCTGTTTTTTTTTACTGGAGAAGCAAGCGAACGCACTAGTTGCTAGTTAGCTTACATGACTAACTTTGAGGTACACTTTGGGAGGTAAACACTTTAAAATCATTTTGCCAATGCCTTTGTTTGCATTCAGCTCCATTTGGAGGCCACATGGCGGGACCCCAGCCAGGACCAATGGGCTTCCCTGCTGGTCCGCCTCAAAAGAAACTCGACCTGGACTCTATTCCCAGCACAGTGCGTACTCTAGAATTGATTTAATGGAAAGTGCTATAACATGCTAATTCGTATGTTTTTTGTTTTTTCCAGACTCAAGTCATTGATGATGACCAAGCCAAATATGGAGGACAAGTTTTTAGCACAAACACCAGAGGACAAGTTCCACCTCTGGTCACCACCAACTTTACAGTACAAGACCAAGGTATTATCCCATTAACATTAGTTTGTTGTTTGCATTATTTGATTTACTCTAAATTTGATTGGATTTAGGTAATGCCAGTCCCAGGTTTATGCGCTGCACCACTTACTGCTTGCCGAGCACTTCAGATCTAGCCCAACAGTGCCAGGTCCCCTTGGCGTGCATTGTCAAACCGTTTGCCAGCTTGCCAAAGAACGAGGTAGGACGGTATTTCCTCAGTTTCCCTTAATTGCCAAAAAGTTAACATACTGATTAACATGATAACCCAAAAATAAGATGACCCTGAATATAAAAGCAAGCACACTTTCTCACTGTACTGTAAATCCCTAAACCTCGAATATTTAACATCAGGTTTTTAGGGCCATTTTGCAAAGGAAAACTACCTAATTAGTCTGATATTAGGACCGATATGTTAAATTAGCAAGTTACCCAATAAAACCCCCACTAATAAGATAGTAATTTTATATAATTAATATTCTTTTGGATTATTATATATTTATGTGTGTGTGGAGAAGGGTATTTTATTTATGGTTGAGAGATTCACATTGAGGGTTTAAAAATAACAGTCAAATACAAAAAAAATGCGAAAAGTCAAATTGGTTAAAACAAGTTTCAAGAACGCAAATGGCCGCAATGAGGTTGGACTGTGTGGCTTGCTCTAGCGGTTTATACACTATGTTTACAAGCTAGACTAGTAAACTAATTAATGCCAATGCTATCACCGATAAAATAACAGAGGATTTTGATCACTGATTTTTATAGATTTTTAAAATAACAATTATATTGATTTTGTTATTTTTTTCTCCAGTGAGTGACGGAGTTGTGATGCAGTGTTCTGTGTGAAAATATTGTGTTGAAACTAGGGCTGCAACAAACGATTATTTTGATAGTCGATTAGTCAACGATTATCTTAACAATTAGTCGACTAATCAGATAATAAAACGTTCACATATTTAATGGCTATAAATATACAGTTTAAGTTATTTTAGGAATGTGCCTAATAACAACAAAGATGACTAATTCCTTCATAAATATTTATTTGTACTGTAACTGTGCTGCTCATTCAGCTGTAACAAAAATTTAAATGACAAATAAAATGTCCATTTATAAGAAAGGAAAGGTAAAATGCCCAAAAAAAACAATTAACTGCGTTTCTGTATTAAAAGACAGTTAAAATAGCAATGAAAACAAACAACAAAATTTAACTTCCTCAAAAAGAAAAGCATTTTGTGTTATTTAAAAGCTGCACATTGATATTTTGACCATTGATTACTCTCGGAAATTTTAGCTCCCTAATAGACTCATTGTGAAGACTTCTATCTTAGATTAATTGTTAAAATGTTGACTCTTTAATAGCTTGTTTGTTTAATCTTATGATACCTCCGCATTGGTGCCGGTCTGTCTCTGTTTCCATGCACTAAATTAGTCTGATTTCTCAAATAGTTCGTTTTTTTGTATTTTCACGCCTATGTTTGAAGTCCAAGTGTCCATGCACTTTCTGTAATGCGACTATTGGTCATACGCAGTGTGCCTTCCGTACACTGGGGGGGCGTTTATTTCCTTTTAGCGCAGTTAATTATTTCTATTCTGGTTGACCTGAATGACGTCACATTACTGTTGCTATTTTTATTGAATATATATTATTATAACACAATTGAATTCCTTTAGAGTAACGTCGAGACTTGGTTGGAAAATCTCCAATTTACGTAAGTTCATAATATTTTTCCAAAAATAAGTAATCGGGGAGCGTCTTATATTCTGGTCAACACCCTAATTCGTGCAGACAAATGTCCTTAACACTGTAGATGCAAGGCCCTTTTTTCCTCCAATACAATTCATTTAACATAAATAAGTAGCTCACTTGTACTGGTTGTCATGAGACATCGTATGAGATTCCTTGTTGTGTCCTAAATTCTATCCTTGTCACTCACCTCTTTGCCTGTGCCTTTTTAGGCAATGTTAGTGTTCCCTCCTTATCCAACACTGCATCTGGAGGACAACAGAAGATGTTTTGAGAACATATCAAGCTCTCAGCTTTTTTAGAATTTAGCGAAGATAATTTATTATCATGTCATTGTTGCGTTTTCCTCTTGGACAGACGCCGCTGTACCTCGTCAACCACGGCGAAAGCGGTCCCATCCGCTGCAACCGATGCAAGGCCTACATGTGTCCCTATATGCAGTTCATTGATGGCGGCCGCCGCTATCAGTGCTGTTTTTGTAACTGCATCAATGAAGGTGCTGCATCCAAACTACAATCAAAACTACAAATAAGACGTAAAAGTCATATGTAGACATTACCATTTGTCTTTATTCATAGTGCCAGTTTTCTACTTCCAACATCTTGACCACATGGGCCGCAGGGTGGACTTCTATGACAAGGCAGAGCTGTCGCTTGGATCCTATGAGATGTTGGCTACCCTGGATTACTGCAAGGTGTTTTAAGCATTATTGCATTAGTCACACCACATTCAGAATTGTGTCCTGTTTTAAAGCACAGCAAGTGGACTAATTCCTGATATAATGATTTCACAGAATAACAAGCTACCTAATCCACCAGCCTACATCTTCATGATCGACGTGTCCTACAACAACGTTAAAAGCGGGTTGGTCAGACTAATTTGTAATGAGCTGAAGACTCTGCTGGACACGCTGCCAAGGTACAATTATAATTTCAGATTTTTGATTGTTTTTGTGGTTGCCAGTTTTTAAAAATATTTTTTTATAGTATACCTAGGATAGAGTGGTACTTTATTTTACGATTAATTTGAGATATGAGTTTCAAGTGTAATTTGAGCTACGAGCATTTCTAATGCTAGTTGAAGTAGTGAGTATTAATCCACAGCACAAAACCAGAGATCAACACTATTCTGCCCTCCAACCACCGTAACTGAGAACTTGAATCATAAAAACAAAGCTTCTGGGAAAAGTGGCGTGCCCACAGTACCGTCAATCTGAACCACCCCAAAACAGAATAGCTTTCGCGCCAAAATATCATTCACACAACGGACATTAATTCATGAAACTATAGAGGAGCTGCTGTATGGTCTGCCAGACATTTTTTAGTTTGTTCTTTTCTTTTGACTCTGCACATTGGATGAGCGAGCATCAACTTTGCTTACTCGGTGTTATTCAGACATACATGTCCGTTGCTGTCTCTGAATTCTCAGTTTCATCCCTCAAAGGTCTGTGTGCAACATAAACTTTGAATTCCTAGTTCCTACTGTTACATGACGGCCGTGCTGCCAGATCTCTTGAGCCAAACAAGCCCAAAATCGCTTATAGTAAGTGGACTTTGACACACTGGACAGAAAAGCAGTCTGCTCTCCAAGGTAAATGCTGTATGATACAATTACATTATTTTTAAAAACTACTGTAGTTGTTTACAGTACAGTATTGTATTTATTTATTTTTTTCAAACATTTATTTTACAAAAGTTAGTTTTTCCTTTTAAAAGGCATGTTATATGTTAATGGGGCTTTTGGCAACTTGCTCGTAATTACATTTTTCTAGGCAAAAAATATAACAAGAACACCATTGCCTAGCTTGTGTTACCTTACGTTGTTTAACACCAACACACATTTGTTTTACAATTGTCTATATTTTTCACAATTACAAACCTTTTTTCCATATGAGATGGGAAATTGTGTTAGAGGTAAATAAAACAGAATACAATGATTTGCAAATCCTTCTCAACACATATTCAATTGAATAGACTGCAAAGACCACGTATTTGATGTTCAAACTCATAAAGTTTATTTTTATTTTTTGCAAACAATAATTAACTTAGAATTTCATGGCTGCAACACGTGCCAAAGTAATTGGGAAAGGGCATGTTCGCCGCTGTGTTACATCACCTTTTCTTTAAATAACACTCAATATACGTTTGGGAACTGAGGAAACTAATTGTTGAAGCTTTGAAAGTGGAATTCTTTCTCATTCTTGTTTTATGTGGAGCTTCAGTCGTTCAACAGTCCGGGGTCTCCGCTGTCGTATTTTACGCTTCATAATGCGCCACACATTTTCAATGGGAGACAGGTCTGGACTGAAGGCGGTCCAGGAAAGTACCCGCACTCTTTTTTTTACGAAGCCACGCTGTTGTAACACGTGCTGAATGTGGCTTGGCATTGTCTTGCTGAAATAGGCAGGGGCGTCCATGAAAAAGACGGCACTTAGATGGCAACATATGTTGTTTCAAAACCTGTATGTACCTGCATTAATGGTGCCTTCACAGATGTGTAAGTTATCCATGCCTTGGACTTAATGCACCCCCATACCATCACAGATGCTGGCTTTTGAACTTTGCGTCCATAACAGTCTGGATGGTTCCCTTCCCCAAAGGGGAAGGGAACACGATGTCGAATATTTCCAAAAACAATTTGAAACGTGGACTCGTCAGACCACAGAACACTTTTCCACTTTGCATCAGTCCATCTTGATGATCTCGGGCCCAGAGAAGCCGGCGGCGTTTCCGGATGTTGTTAATAAAAGGCTTTCGCTTTGCATAGTAGAGCTTTAACTTGCACTTACAACTGTAGCGACGAACTGTATTTACTGACAGTGGTTTTCTGAAGTGTTCCTGAGCCCATGTGGTGATATCCTTTAGAAATTGATGTCGGTTTTTGATACAGGTCATGGTCATTCATTGTTGGTTTCCGGCCATGCCGCTTACGTGGAGTGATTTCTCCAGGTTCTCTGAACCTTTTGATGATATTACGGACCATAGATGTTGAAATCCCTAAATTTATATAATAAACTGTTTGACTATTTGCTCACACAGTTGTGGACAAAGGGGTGTACCTCGCCCCATCCTTTCTTGTGAAAGACTGGGCATTTTTTGGCAAGCTGTTTTTATACCCAACCATGGCACCCACCTGTTCCCAATTAGCCTGCACACCTGTGGGATGTTCCAAATAAATGTTTGATGAGCATTCCTCAACTTTATTAATATTTATTGCCACCTTTCCCAACTTCTTTGTAACGTGTTGCTGGCATCAAATTATAAAGTTAATGTATATTTGCAAAAATATCAGTTTGAACATCAAATATGTTGTCTTTGTAACATATTCAACTGAATATGGGTTGAAAATGATTTGCTAATCATTGTATTCCGTTTATATTTACATCTAACACAATTTCCCAACTCATATGGAAACGGGGTTTGTACTAAGTTTATGTAATAAAGAATGTTTACTGGCCCTGATAAAATAAGCGGTCACTCACCCTGTCTCGACGCGCAGGGAGCACCTGCACACATACAAAAACAGTCCAAGAGAAGCAACGAACAATTTTCAGTAATGTTGTTGTTATGACAGAACATACATTCAATGACAGCGAGCACTAACTATACAAATATCTGTTATTAGCTAACAACACCCAAAGCTAATACATGTGTTACGTACATACGTAGTTACATCATTACGTCCCAGAAGTTGTAAGAGGACGGGATAAACTATAGAAAATTCACTGGAAAATTAGCGCCCTCTAGGCATCTGTTTAAATATTGCAAACAGTGCCTTAAAAATGGTGATGTTTTGAGGGATTCAACCACAGATAAATTGAGATACAAGTGTTTTGAGTTACAACTGAAACCTACAATCAATTGAGCTTGTAAGTTGAAGTGCTACTGTACTATATTTGGGCAGCATGGGGGCCTGGTGACCAGCGTGTTGCCCAAGAGATCAATGGTTCAAATGTCCATTGAAACATTTCTGTGTGGAGGTTGAATGTTCTCCCTGGTGTTGTCTGGGCTTTCTCGTACATTCAAAAGAACCTGCTCACCTGTGTTCCTCAATAGGACAAGCTGTATAGAAAATATTTATTTTAGAAAAAAAACTTAGTAATTAGTATTGTTTTTATAATTATCCCCCACTCACCAGTGAGGAGGGCGCTGATAGCTCGCCTGTGAAGGTCGGCTTCATCACCTACAACAAGACACTCCAATTCTACAATGTTAAGAGCTCCCTGTCGCAGCCACAGATGTTGGTTGTGTCCGACATGACTGAGATGTACGTACCACTCTCTGATGGCTTCCTCGTCAACTTCCAGGAATCCAGGGCGATCATCCACAAGTAAGTAAAAATCTTCATAACAATATTTGTAAAGGTTAAATACTGAAGTGAATGTCTGCTTTATCTGAAGCCTCCTGACCCAAATCCCTGAAATGTTTGCTGACACCAATGAGAGTGAAACGGTCTTTGCGCCTGTCATTCAGGCTGGGGTGGAGGCGTTCAAGGTCAGCTTCAAGAAGGGGAAGTGGCAAACACTCTGTGCCCTGCATTCAACTCCTAATTATTTACTTTCCCTCACAATGCAGGAGGCAGAGTGCAGTGGAAAACTCTTCATCTTCCATTCCGCCATGCCCACTGCCGAGGCTCCGGGCAAGCTCAAGAACAGGGACGACAAAAAGTTGATTAACACAGAGAAAGAAAAGACGCTCTTCCAGCCGCTAAAGGGGACATACGAGCAGTTGTCCAAAGACTGCGTGGCCCAAGGCTGCTGCGTGGATCTCTTCCTCTTCCCCAACACGTACGTGGATGTGGCCACCATGGCGGACGTTCCGTCGCATACGGGCGGCTCCATATTTAAGTACAACAACTTCCAGGTGAGCTTCCAGATGAAGACGCGAACCTGCTATCTGCTGGTTATTTACAATACTACATGTGTCAGGTGGAGACGGACGGGGAGTACTTCTTGCAAGATCTGAGGAAGGAAGTGAGGAAGGACATCGGTTTTGATGCAATAATGCGCGTTCGCACGAGCACAGGTAAGTAATATTACATTATAAGACTCTTCTTTTACTTTTAAATTCAGCAGTGTCATATATTTTGATCCATTTTGTATATACTATGTGAGTGGAATACCGTCTAATATGCAGTCAACATAGAATACTATAGTAAAGAAAGTGTGTCTACAGGCTTCAGAGCCACTGACTTCTTTGGCGCCATCCACATGAATAACACCACAGACGTAGAGATGGCAGCGGTGGACTGTGACAAGGCAGTGGCAGTAGAGTTCAAGCATGACGATGCGCTTAACGAGGAGACGGGTGCTCTAATACAGGTTTGCGTAAAAAAATTATATCAACGACTACTTCGCGATTTTTTCTCAACCATAACCTTCTGTTCCCAGTGTGCCTTGCTCTATACCACTATCAGCGGACAGCGCCGCCTCCGCATCCTCAATCTCAGCCTAAGATGCAGCTCAAACTTGTCCGAGCTCTACAAGAGCAGTGAGACAGACTCGCTCATCAACTTCTTTGCCAAATCGTCTTACCGGGCCATCCTGAACCAGCCACTAAAGAACATCCGGGAGATTCTGGTCAACCAGACGGCCCACATGCTAGCCTGCTACAGGAAAAACTGTGCCAGCACTTCGGTCGCCAGCCAGGTCAGCCTGGAACACACAAACAGATATGCTGTATTCAATACCATTTGCATACATGCAAAAGAGGCTGTTTGTAGAAAAATGAATAGTAAATATACTATAGCAGAAAAGTAAAATAATACTAAGTATTTTTTTAAACAAATTGTTATTTTTTGTATTTGTTTCATGTTTGTGTTTGACATTCTCTCAAAGAGTGGCATTCCATTGACAAAGATTACATTTCCTAGCTTTCTGTAATGCAGCATTTATGGCTGCAGAGTAGATCCGCCAGGTCAAAATAAGATCAGACAAGGATAAAAGCACATCGATAGGGCGGATAGAATTTTGAGTTTAAGTTATTTACATTTTTTTGTTTTTAAATTAAAAATAAAAACATTTTTGAAAACGAGATTTTCACATTATATTGCTTTCAAATGAACATTTGTCATTTGTAATCAAATTAAACATCAAATTATTTTCAAAATCAGTAATTCATGGTGAATCAATTAAACCTAATACAATGTTTTATGCTGTCTATTTTACTTAATCAAATTGTTTATTTTTTAAATCAAAGATTTCCATGTTAAATTCATGTGGAATCACCTACTCAGTGACCTAGTGGTTAGAGTGTCCGCCCTGAGATCGGTAGGTTGTGAGTTCAAACCCCGGCCGAGTCATACTACAGACTATAAAAATGGGACCCATTATCTCCCTGCTTGGCACTCGGCATCAAGGTTTGGAATTGGGGGTTAAATCACCACATATGATTCCCAGGCGTGGCACAGCTGCTGCCCACTGCTCCCCTCACTTCCCAGGGGGTGATCAAGGCGATGGGTCAAATGCAGAGGACAAATTTCACCACATGTAGTGTGTGTGTGACAATCATTGGTACTTTAACTTTAAAAACAACTTAATTTTGAAAATGTGTCATACAGCATACACTGTATATATACAATATTCTTCATTGATCAATTTATATATAGGTTAAGTTATATACTCTGCCGATCAAAAGTTTTAGAACACCTCTTGCATAGTAGTATTTGAGTTCTACTGTAAATCTAACCACCATTTTTACTTCCTTGGATATCAATGTTGTTAAAATCAACCTAACTTTATTAAGGTCCGGAAGTATTTAGACCGTGACGGTTTTTGTATGATTTGTCTTGTACAGTAGACATAATTATGGATTTAAAATAAATTAACACATCAGCATGGGATTGAAGTGTTAAGTTTCAGCTTTAAGAGTTTTTCCAAAAGTATGGCATTTACCATTTAAGAATTACAGCGAGATTGTGTTTGTAATATATATTTTTCATGGGTTTAAATCCACCCATTTTCATGTGTTGAATTCATATGACAGGATGACATAGAATTAAAACATGTTAATAGGCGTGAGAGGTGTATTGTAGGGTTGAGTTGATAAAAAATGAAACTTTAGGGCTTTTTATGAGTGGGCCTTTTATTCATATATATTATTTTTCTTTCTGCAGCAAGTGTCTGAAAGTAACCACAAATAGCCGGGATCTACTGGATGTGTGGATTTTATCCATTTAAAGGTGTGTTTGTGTGTGTTAAGCTGATCATGCCAGATGCCATGAAGGTGTTTCCGGTCTACATGAACAGCCTGATGAAAACGGCTCCCTTGACCGCCAGTACAGAACTGTCGACAGACGATCGGGCCCATCAGAGACTGTCTGTTATGGCGATGGGAGTGGAGGACACTCAGCTGCTGCTCTACCCGCGCTTTATTCCGCTGGTATGGCAAAGGCAAGGTGGGGAGGGAAAAAAGACAAATGAAGAACTAAGTAATTTTATTTTTCCTTTTAGCATGATATGGATGTCACCAATGAGGCTCTACCCGCTCCACTGCGCTGCACGGAAGAGCGTCTAGCAGACACCGGCGTCTTCCTCTTAGAGAACGGCCACTATATGTTCCTGTGGCTGGGCCAGTCAAGTCCCCCTGACGTTATTCAGGGTATTTTTAATGTACCCTCGCTCGCCCACCTGCAAGGCAACATGGTCAGAACTATTTCTAACATTAACATTTTACCAACAATAACTAAATACATAACTGATTTTACTGTGCTTGTTTTTCTTCCCCCAAAGTGTTTTCTGCCTGAACTGAACAGCCCACTGTCAAAGAAGGTCCGATCCATCATAAGGGACATTCTTGAAATGAGGCCCAAATCCATGAAGGTAAGGGAAAAAATATCACACAGGTAAAATGGACAACGGTCTACTTATCTGCGGCTCCCTCTAGTGCATCTTTAAAGTACATACATGCCCACACAATATACAAAACCCAAAACCAGTGAAGTTGGCACGTTGTGTAAATAGTAAATAAAAACCAAAAAGAATGATTTGCAAATCCTTTTCAACCTATATTCAATTGAATAGACTGCAAAGACAAGATATTTAATGTTTGGACTAGTAGAATGTGTTGTTTTTTGCAAATATTAGCTCATTTGGAATTTGATGCCTGCAACGTGTTTAAAAAAAGCTGGTACAAGCGGCAAAAAGCCTGACAAAGTTGAGGACTGCTCATCAAACACTTATTTGGAACATCCCACAGGTGGTCAGGCTAATTAGGAACAGGTGGGTGCCATGATTGGATATAAAATCAGCTTCCATGAAATGCTTATTCATTCACAAACAAGGATGGGGCGAGGGTCACCACTTTGTGAACAAATGCGTCAGCAAATTGTCGAACAGTTTAAGAACAACATTTTTCAACGAGCTATTTCAAGGAATTTAGGGATTTCACCATCTACAGTCCGTAATATCACCAAAAGGTTCAGAGAATCTGGAGAAATCACTGCACATAAGCGGCAAGGCCTGTTACCTTCGATCCCTCAGACGGTATTGCATCAAAAAGCGACATCAGTGTGTAAAGGATATCACCACATGGGCTCAGGAACACTTCAGAAAACCACTGTCAGTAACGACAGTTGGTCGCTACATCTGTAAGTGCAAGTTAAAACTCTACTATGCAAAGCGAAAACCATTTATGAACAACACCCAGAAACACTGCCGGCTTCGCTGGGCACGAGTTCATCAAAGATGGAGTGATGCAAAGTAGAAAAGTGTTTTGTGGTCTGACGAGTCGACATTTCAAATAGTTTTTGAAAACTGTGGGTGTCGTGTACTCCGGACCAAAGAGGAAAAGAACCATCCGGACTGTTGTAGGCGCAAAGTTCATAAGCCACCATCTGTGATGGTATGGGGGTGTATTAGTGCCCAAGGCATGGGTAACTTACACATCTGTGAAGGCTCCATTAAACCTGAAAGGTACATATAGGTTTTGGAGCAAGATATGTTGCCATGTTCGAAATAAACTAAACTCAATCAATCAATCCATCCAAGCAAGGTCTTTTCCATGGACGCCTCTGCTTATTTCAGCAAGACAATGCCAAGCCACATTGTGCACGTTACAACAGCGTGTTTTTGTAGTAAAAGAGTGGGGGTACTAGACTGGCCTGCCTGTAGTCCAGACCTGTTTCCCATTAAAAATGTGTGGCACATTATGAAGCGTAAAATACGACAACGGAGACTGTTGAACAACCTAAGCTGTACATCAAGCAAGAATGGGAAATAATTCCACCTGAAAAGCTTCAAAAATTGGTCTCCTCAATTCCCAAATGTTTACTGAGTGAGTGTTGTTAAAAGGAAAGGCCATGTAACACAGTGGTAAAAATGCCCATGTGCCAACTTTGTTGCAATGTGTTGCAGCCATTAAATTCTAAGTTAATGTTTACTTGCAAAAAAAAACATTAGGTTTCTCAGTTCAAACATTAAATATCTTGTCTTGGCAGTCTATTCAATTGAATATAAGTTGAAATGGATTTGCAAATCATTGTATTCTGTTTTTATTTACGAATTACACAATGTTTTGTACTTGGTTTGGAAGACCACAAGAAGACTTCAGCGTTGGTTCAAGTATTATTTCCATCAAATCGTGGCATGCGCAGAATAACACTGATGTGTGACAAACACTGGTAAATGTAAATGTTCTTGCTGCGGCCCCTATATTGATCCCATTACCCCTGATTGGACAGGAAGCGTCACGGGTAAAACGCGTGATCGCCACCGAACGTCACCGCCATCTGTCGTCCGGCAATCCTCACCACCATTCTGTTGCGGCCCCGCCGTTTAGCGGAACAGTACAAACTTTTACGAGATCTCGCAAATCTGTGTATAATCATGTGATAAAGGAAACAATGAAATAAACACTGCAGAACGTCCCGAGCTTTGCCGTCCTTAAAGACCCTCGTGCAGGCGCGTCTCACGGTAGTGACTTGACTCTTGAAAAGACAGTTCTGCCTTGTAGAACCGACCACTTTATTTTCTTTGTTGCAAGCAACATCACAACAGTAACATCATCCCTGGCGAGCGTTGTAGACACACACAACTCCCATTGACCACGTCCCTTGCTTCCACGCTGCCCGGTATATGCCTGTATATGAATTTTAAATTTTGGAAATCCAGAATCAGCATATGGATTAAAAAGGTGACTTCACGTCTGAAAACCTTTGACAAGTTAACTTCATACCCGTCCCCGCCCATTAGGACGTTTTAAATTGTAAAATAGAATCCGCCATGAAGACGGAACATTTTATTTTGGAAGTCAACCGTCCATCCATCCATCATCTTCCGCTTATCCGAGGTCGGGTTGCGGGGGCAGCAGCCTAAGCAGGGAAGCCCAGACTTCCCTCTCTCCAGCCACTTCGTCTAGCTCTTCCTGGGGGATCCCGAGGCGTTCCCAGGCCAGCCGGGAGACATAGTCTTCCCAACGTGTCCTGGGTCTTCCCCGTGGCCTCCTACCAGCTGGACGTGCCCTAAACACCTCCCTAGGGAGACGTTCGGGTGGCATCCTGACCAGATGCCCGAACCACCTCATCTGGCTCCTCTCGATGTGGAGTAGCAGCGGCTTTACGTTGAGCTCCTCCCGGATGGCAGAGCTTCTCACCCTATCTCTAAGTGAGAGCCCCGCCACCCGGCGGAGCAAACTAATTTCGGCCGCTTGTACCCGTGATCTTATCCTTTCGGTCATGACCCAAAGCTCATGACCATAGGTGAGGATGGGAACGTAGATCGACCGGTAAATTGAGAGCTTTGCCTTCCGGCTCAGCTCCTTCTTCACCACAATGGATCGATACAACGTCCGCATTACTGAAGACGCCGCACCGATCCGCCTGTCGATCTCACGATCCACTCTTCCCCCACTCGTTAACAAGACTCCTAGGTACTTGAACTCCTCCACTTGGGGCAGGGTCTCCTCCCCAACCCGGAGATGGCACTCCACCCTTTTCCGGGCGAGAACCATGGACTCGGACTTGGAGGTGCTGATTCTCATTCCGGTCGCTTCACACTCAGCTGCGAACCGATCCAGTGAGAGCTGAAGATCCCGGCCAGATGAAGCCATCAGGACCACATCATCTGCAAAAAGCAGAGACCTAATCCCGTGGCCACCAAACCAGATCCCCTCCACGCCTTGACTGCGCCTAGAAATTCTGCCCATAAAAGTTATGAACAGAATCGGTTATAAAGGACAGCCTTGGCGGAGTCCAACCCTCACTGGAAACGTGTCCGACTTACTGCCAGCAATGCGGACCATGCTCTGACACTGATCATACAGGGAGCGGACTGCCACGATAAGACAGTCCGGTACCCCATACTCTCTGAGCACTCCCCACAGGACTTCCCGAGGGACACGGTCGAATGCCTTCTCCAAGTCCACAAAGCACATGTAGACTGGTTGGGCAAACTCCCATGCACCCTCAAGAACTCTGCCGAGAGGGGCGGTTTAGCTCGGTTGGTAGAGTGGCCGTGCCAGCAACTTGAGGGTTGCAGGTTCGATTCCCGCTTCCGCCATCCTAGTCACTGCCGTTGTGTCCTTGGGCAAGACACTTTACCCACCTGCTTTCAGTGCCACCCACACACTGGTTTGAATGTTACTTAGATATTGGGTTTCACTATGTAAAGCGCTTTGAGTCACTAGAGAAAAAGCACTATATAAATATAATTCACTTCACTTCACTTATAGAGCTGGTCTACAGTTCCACGACCAGGACGAAAACCACACTGTTCCTCTTGAATCCGAGGTTCGACTATCCGGCGTAGCCTCCTCTCCAGTACACCTGAATAAACCTTACCGGGAAGGCTGAGGAGTGTGATCCCACGATAGTTGGAACACACCCTCCGGTCCCCCTTCTTAAAGAGAGGGACCACCACCCCGGTCTGCCAATCCAGAGGTACCGCCCCCGATGTCCACGCGAGGCTGCAGAGTCTTGTCAACCAAGACAGCCCCACAGCATCCAGAGCCTTAAGGAACTCCGGGCGGATCTCATCCACACCCGGGGCCTTGCCGCCGAGGAGTTTTTTAACTACCTCAGCCTCAGAAATAGGAGAGCCCACCACATATTCCCCAGGCACCGCTTCCTCAAAGGAAGACATGTTGGTGGGATTGAGGAGATATTCGAAGTATTCCCTCCACCGATCCACAACATCCGCAGTCGAAGTCAGCAGAACACCATCCGCACCATACACGGTGTTGATAGTGCACTGCTTCCCCTTCCTGAGGCGGCGTATGGTGGTCCAGAATCGCTTCGAAGCCGTCCGGAAGTCGTTTTCCATGGCATCCCCGAACTCTTCCCATGTCCGAGTTTTTGCCTCCGCGACCGCTAAAGCTGCACACCGCTTGGCCCGTCGGTACCCGTCCACTGCCTCCGGAGTCCTATGAGCCAAAAGAACCAGATAGGACTCCTTCTTCAGCTTGACGGCATCCCTCACTGCTGATGTCCACCAACGGGTTCTGGGATTACCGCCACGACAGGCCCCAATAACCTTGCGGCCACAGCTCCAATCAGCCGCCTCGACAATAGAGGTTCGGAACATGGTCTCAATGTCCCGCACCTCCCTCGTGACATGTTCAAAGTTTTCCCGGAGGTGTGAATTGAAACTCTCTCTGACAGGAGCCTCTGCCAGACGTTCCCAGCAGACCCTCACAATGAGTTTGGGCCTCCCAGGTCTGTCCGGCACCCTCCCCCACCATCGCAGCCAACTCACCACCAGGTGGTGATCGGTACAAAGCTCCGCCCCTCTCTTCACCCGAGTGTCCAGAACATGAGGCCTCAAATCCGATGACACAACTACAAAGTCGATCATGGAACTGCGGCCTAGGGTGTCCTGGTGCCAAGTGCACATATGGACACCCTTATGTTTGAACATGGTGTTTGTTATGGACAAACCGTGATGAGCACAAAAGTCCAATAACAAGACACCACTCGGGTTTAGATCCGGGCGACCATTCTTCCCAATCACGCCTCTCCAGGGTTCACTGTCGTTGCCAACATGAGCGTTGAAGTCCCTCTGTAGGACAAGGGAATCGCTCGGGGGAGCACTTTCCAGTACTCCCTCGAGTGTACCCAAAAAGGGTGGGTATTCTGAACTGCTGTTTGGTGCGTAAGCACAAACAACAGTCAGGACCCGTCACCCCACCCGAAGGCGAAGGGGAGCTACCCTCTCGTCCACTGGGTTGAACTCCAACGTGCAGGCTTTGAGCCGGGGGGCAACGAGAATTGCCACCCCAGCCCGTCGCCTCTCACTGCCGGCAACGCCAGAGTGGAAGAGGGTCCAGTCCCTCTTGAGAGAACTGGTTCCAGAGCCCTTGCTGTGCGTCGAGGTGAGTCCGACTATATCCAGCCGGAACTTCTCTACCTCGCGGACTAGCTCAAACTCCTTCCCCCCCAGTGAGGTGACCTTCCACGTCCCAAGAGCTAGCTTCTGTAGCCGAGGATCGGACCGCCAAGTGCCCTGCCTTCGGCTGCCGCCCAGCTCACAATGCACCCAACCTCTATGGCCCCTCCTATGAGTGGTGAGCCCATTGGAGGGATGACCCACGTTGCCTCTTCGGGCTGTGCCCGGCCGGGCCCCATGGTGCTCGCCATCGTGCCCCAACTCCGGGCCTGGCTCCAGAGCGGGGCACCGGTGACCCGCGTCCGGGCAAGGGAAATCTGAGTTCATTTTGTTGTAATTCCATAGAAGTCCTTGAGCTGCTCTTTGTCTGATCACTCACCTAGGACCTGTTTGTCTTGGGAGACCCTACCAGGGGGCATGAAAGCCCCCGGAAAACATAGCTCCTAGGATCATTGGGACACGCAAACTCCTCTACCACGGTAAGGTAGCAACTCAGAGAGGAGGGAAGTCAACCGAATAATTAAATTGTTTGTGCATGACTTTCCGTCCAACAAAGGCAGATTTTTATCTGAATTGATCTGCCGTGTTGTGGCGACAGATAAAAAAAAAAAAGCAACTCTGCGTATATTTAGCACATGGATCCGGTACAAAATCATACCGGAGGCTGTGTAAAAACATTGACTTGAATGAGAAGCAAAAGAGTCCGCTGGCGTGACGGTTACGCAACCGAGCTGTGATGCGTCCTGTGGAAATCAGGGGTTAAAAGTGTGCAGGTGTACCTAATAGGGTTAAGCAGGGAATTTGAAGTTTATCTTCAGTGTCTGAAAAAAATGATGTCTTCAATATTCACTGATACTTTTGGAGGGGGCCGAGCTTGGAAGGGTTAATTTGCAATCTAAAAGGTCCGCCCTTTATAGTGAAAGGTTTTGCATACATACTAATGGAAGGGGTTACAATGTGACTGTGGAGCAAAATTTACAAAGCATATATATATATATATATATATATATATATATATATATATATATATATATATATATATATATAGGTATGTATGTATGTATATGTATATATGTGTATATGTATGTATCTATATATATATATATATATATATATATATATATATATATATATTTATACATATATATATATATGTGTACAGGATGTGTGTGTATATATATATATATGTATATTTATATATATGTATGTATATTTATGTATGTATGTGTACATATATGCATCTATATGTGTATATATATGTATGTATGTATGTGTATATATATATATATATATATATATATATATATATATATATATAGATATATATATATATATATATATAAGGGGTGTGGGAAAAAATCGATTCGAATACAAATCGCGATTCTCACGTTGTGCGATTTAGAATCGATTCTCTTTTTTTTTTTAAAATCTATTTTTTAAATTGTATTTTAGTTTTTTTTAATCAATCCAACAAACCAATACACAGCAATACCATAACAATGCAATCCAATTCCAAAACCAAACCTGACCCAGCAACACTCAGAACTGCAATTAACAGAGCAATTGCGAGGAGACACAAACACGACACAGAACAAACCAAAAGTAGTGAAACAAAAATGATTATCAACAACAGTATCAATATTAGTTATAATTTCAGCATTGCAGTGATTAAAAATCCCTCATTGACATTATCATTAGACATATAGAACAATTAAACAAAAAGAACAATAGTGTCACAGTGGCTTACACTTGCATCGCATTTCATAAGCTTGACAACACACTGTGTCCAATGTTTTCACAAAGATAAAATAAGTCATATTTTTGGTTCGTTTAATAGTTAAAACAAATTTATATTATAGCAATCAGTCGATAAAACATTGTCCTTTACAATTATAAAAGCTTTTTTTTTTTTTTAATATACTACTCTGCTAGCATGTCAGCAGACTGGGGTAGATGCTGCTGAAATCCTATGTATTGAATGAATGAATACAGAATCGTTTTGAATCGGAAAAATATCGTTTTTGAATCGAGAATCACGTTGAATCGAAAAAATCGATATATAATCGAATTCGACCCTAAGAATTGATATTGAATCGAATCGTGGGACACCCAAAGATTCGCACCCCTAATATATATATATTAGGGGTGTAACGGTACATGTATTCGTATTGAACAGTTTCGGTACGGAGATTTCGGTTCGGTTCGGAGATGTACCGAACGACACGGACATATTAAGTAGCGCACCGCACGTTGTGTAAACAATGCACACCGAGGCACCATGAATTGATTTACGTGGACCCCTACTTAAACAAGTTGAAAAATGTATTCGGGTGTTTCCATTTAGTGGTCAATTGTACGGAATATGTACTGTACTGTGCAATCTACTAATAAAAGTTTCAATCAATCAAAAAAACAAGAACACAGGGCATGCTAGCAGCGACTGGGCTATGACAGACTGACCGTACCTCCTCTTTTCACGAGATATGTCCTCTTTGCGGGGCTGTCCAGGAGGAGTTTCTTAAATGGCTTGAATGTCCGGCATTTTAAGTTAGGGTTGCGTGTATTTTCAATGTACGTTTAGGGTTAAAAAGGGGTTAAAAACAAAACAAAAAGTGGTGTGCGCAGCAACATTCGTGTGGGAGGGGCAGAGACAGAGAGAGCGAGGGAGTTATGATAAACGTGCATGCGTCGCCAGGCTCTGCTTTTTATCCATAGATTTATCAGATTTTACTTTTTGTTATCTATAGCAGGGGTGTTAAAAGTGTGCCCCGTAGGCCATTTGCGGCCCACGGCTAATATTTTAAAGGCCCACGGCACATTCTAAAAAAATACTATTAAAATAAACAAACACAAACAAAAGTGAAATAAAAAAGCTTAAAGGCTAAATGTAATTTAGAAAAAGTTGCAACGTTGATAATAAAGCTGTTTTTTTTTTCTTTCAAATTCTCATTGCTCAAAACATAATATTGAATCAAAATCAATGTTATTATGAAATGTGTGTATGTATATAATAATTATTTAAATATATTTTTTCCCTGTCTTTTTCCCCTTCCTAGCTTCAGATCGTAAGGCAGAAGGACAAACCTGAGATAATGTTCCGCCAGTTTCTTGTGGAGGACAAAGGCCTTCATGGCGGAGCCTCCTACATGGATTTCCTTTGCCATCTTCACCGGGAGATCAAACATTTAAACATTTAAAACATTTGTGTCTCCCAGTGCTTAAAACGGACCCTAATAATCTTGCAAAAGAAGACAATTGCATTACTGGAACATTCCAAACTCAGATCGTGGAAAAAGTGCCAAAGCTGCCTTTTTTTTTTAACCACAGTCCCACATGTTTTTTTTTTATTTTTTAGTTATTCCACTTTTATTCAAAAAATAATAGAATACAAATGTGAATGTGCCTTGTTTTTGATGACATTCTGAAACAAGAACAAATTACACTTATAAAAAAACATGCTACGTTTAAGGAATACAATATCTTTTTGTACAAGATACAATGCCAGCTGCCTTTTTAGTTGAAAGCTTATATTATAATTTGTATTAAAACATAACCTCAGGTCATTTGAGTACATTGTCTACTAAAAATTAAATCCTTAATACATAAGGAATAGTGTGCCACTGGAAAGCAGCAGAGCACAAAAAAATTAGACATTGCTCCAGTAGATCTGCTATTTTTGAATGACTGACAACATTGCGATTTAAGTACACAGCCATAAAGGCCTGGGAAAATAAAACACATTTTCATTATTTAAACTGCATAATATGCATCTCACAATTATGGAGACACATACAATGTTTTCAGTGTTGACAGGTCTACAACAACACATCTACAAACCCCGTTTCTATTTGAGTTGGGAAATTGTGTTAGATGTAAATACAATGATTTGCAAATCATTTTCAACCCATATTCAGTTGAATATGCTACAAAGACAACATATTTGATGTTCAAACTGACAAACATTTTTTGTTTGCAAATAATCATTAACTTTAGGATTTTGATGCCAGCAACATGTGACAAAGAAGTTGGGAAAGGTGGCAATAAATACTGATAAAGTTGAGGAATGCTCATCAAACACTTATTTGGAACATCCCACAGGTGTGCAGGCTAATTGGAAACAGGTGGGTGCCATGATATTACGGACTTTTGATCACTCAGGCGGTACTGCATCAAAAACTGACATCAGTGTCTAAAGGATATCACCACATGGGCTCAAGAACACTTCATAAAACCACTGTCAGTAACTACAGTTGGTTGCTACATCTGTAAGTTCAAGTTAAAACTGAACTATGCAAAGCAAAACCCATTTATCAACAATACCCAGAAACACCGCCAACTTCGCTGGGCCCGAGATCATCTAAGATGGACTGATGCAAAGTGGAAAAGTGTTCTGTGGTCTGACGAGTCCACATTTCAAATTATATTTGGAAACTGTGGACGTGGTGTCCTCCAGAACAAAGAGGAAAATAATCACCTGGATTGTTATAGGCGCAAAGTTCGAAAGCCAGCATCTGTGATGGTATGGGGTTGCATTAGTGCCCAAGGCATGGGTAACTTACACATCTGTGAAGGCACCATTAATGCTGAATGGTCCACACAGGTTGTGGGGCAACATATGTTGTCATCCAAGTAACATTATCATAGACACCCCTGTATATTTCAGCAAGACAATGCCAAGCCACGTGTTAGAACAGCGTGGCTTCGCAGTAAAAGAGTGTGGTTACTTTCCTGGCCCGCCTGCAGTCCAGACCTGTCTCCCATCCAAAATGTGTGGCGCATTATGAAGCGTAAAATACGACAGCGGAGTCCGGGGACTGTTGAACGACTGAAGCTCTACATAAAACAAGAATGGGAAAGAATTCCACTTTCAAAGCTTCAACAATTAGTTTCCTCAGTTCTCAAACGTTTATTAAGTGTTGTTAAAATAAATGGTGATGTAACACAGCAGTGAACATGCCCTTTCCCAACTACTTTGGCACGTGTTGCAGCCATGAAATTCTAAGTTAATTATTTATTGCAAAAAAAAATTAAGTTCATGTGTTTAAACATCAAAAATTTTATCTTTGTAGTGCATTCATTTGAATATGGGTTGAAAAGGATTTGCAAATCATTGTATTCCGTTTATATTTACATCTAACACAATTTCCCCACTCATACGGAAACGGGGTTTGTATCATCCGGAAAATGTTGATTGGATTGACTTTTGAGTACAATCATAATTGCAGGACTTTTCCCCCCTTAAATATAGCGCCATCAAACCAATATATTTATTTATAGTGGTTTGATGGCGCTATATGCAAGGTGAAATAAAAAATAACATTTCATATATATGTATTTTGTATATATAATACATACATAAATATATATATATATATATATATATATATATATATATATATATATATATATATATATATACATATGTATATACATATATACATACATATATATACATACACACATATACATATATATATTTATACATATGTATATACATATATATACATACACACATATACATACACACATATATATACATATATATATACACATCCATATATACACATATCGAAACATATATGTATACATATGTATATACACGAACATATATATATATATATATATATATATATATATATATATATATATATATATATATATACGCACACACAGTATACAGGAAACAAGAGAACTTCACGTTACTTGTTTATTTGAATTGTATGTTGATATTTACAGACATGTACAACTATGCGTCATTACATTCAGTGTTAAGTTTAAAAGTGATGATTACAACATACAATAATATAAATGATGAACAAAACTTACAAGTGTTTGTCAGAATTATTTTCAGAAAAATTAAATAAAAGTTCTTACATAATATTAACCAGCTTTTGAAAATCACACAAACGTACCAATTTACCTTTAATACTGCAAAGATGAATATTTTTTTGTACAATGAGCATAACGCTTTATAAATAACAACCGGAAAGTATTCACAGTGCTTTACTTTTTCCCACAGTCTTATGTTATAGCCCTGATGACAATGTGAAACTGCTTTTCTTTTTTTTTTTTAAACATTTTTGCAAATTATTCAAAATGAAAAAGAACAATCACATGTAGATAAGTATTTGCAGCCTTAGCCGTGAAGCTCAAATGTGAGCTCAGGTGCGTCCTCTTTCAACTGCAGCTTAATTAATTCCACCTGTAGTACAATCAGTTGATTGGACACGTTTTGGATAGCCACACACGTCTATATTAGTGTTACATGATTTGAGAAAAAAACTAATTCCCTTTTTTTTTCTCTAAAATTACGATTTCATTCGAGACTTTTACATGTTATACATATATATGAATAAAACTGCAAGAATAAATAGAAAGCCAAAATGTTACTTTTAGATTAAATTATTGCATTTTGTTTTAAACAATATGCAATAATTTATTTGAACAATATTTGGCTTTATGCAGAGACTTAGAACTTCTGTGTACATTATGCTTTTAAACTGAAGAAATAACTGATAAAAACTATACATCCATCCATCGATTTTCTACCGCTTATTCCCTTTTGGGGTCGCGGGGGGCGCTGACGCCTATCTCAGCTACAATCGGGTGGAAGGCAGTGTACACCCTGGACAAGTCGCCACCTCATCGCAGGGCCAACACACATAGACAGACAACATTCACACACTAGGGCCGATTTAGTGTTGCCAATCAACCTATCCCCACATTGTCATTATGGGGTATTGCGTGTCGAAATTTGAGGACAAAATTAAATGTATTACATTTTGGAATAAGGCTGTTACATAGCAAAATGGGGAAAAAGTAAAGCGCTGTGAATACTTTCCGGAAGACCAACAGAGGATAAAGAAAACACCTAAAAAGCAGAATTATCTCATATTCGGCATACAATAAATGTAAGCTACCTTGTGTGCCCGTGTGGAAGTCCTTTGCTGTCTTTTAGTTGGCAGGTCAACATGATTCCTTCCATCATTCACTTACAGTATCTATACTCAATATTCACATGTTATCCTTTAAAAAGAAGTGGGACACTCTGGCATATTCTACATAGTATGGAATGATGGTTTTTGTTTTTTGTCTAAAAGTCACAGTGATATCACCTGGCAGTAAGAACGACCATTTGATGCTTCCAGAGTGTCCTCCACAGTAAGGAACAACAGGTTATTCTATTTAATGGATGACTATGTCTGCATAGCACGCTATGCACCAGTCCCAGAAGTTTGTCAATTCCACGAAAAAAATAGTTTTTAAAGGACATTTTCAAAGAGGTGCATTGATCGCATGATGTTTTCATCCTGGAGTCAAAACAAAAGTCCAAAACTGAGTTAGGGGACATCGTCCCATTCAGAAGCGTAAACAGAATACATTGAGTGTGGCGGCCGTGTCCAAACTTACATTTTGGCAGCAGTCGATAAACTCGTCAATAGTGACCACGCCGTCTTTGTTCTTGTCCATCTTCTGTTGGGAGAAAGAAAAGACAAATAATATTTCAAAAACTAATTTCAAAATATACAAGCGTTTAAAGGCCTACTGAAACCCACTACTACCCACCACGCAGTCTGATAGTTTATATATCGATGATGAAATATTAACATTGCAACACATGCCAATACGGCCGGTTTAGTTTACTAAATTGCAATTTTAAATTTCCCGCGAGTTTCTTGTTGAAAATGTCCTGGAATGATGACGCGTGCGCGTGACGTCGCGTGTTGGAGGCGACATATTAGCAAGGCACCAAACATGGCTAAAAGTCGTCTCTGTTCATGGCGTAATTACACAGTATTTTGGACATCTGTGTTGCTGAATCTTTTGCAATTTATTCATTTAATAATGGAGACTATAAAGAACAATGCTGTTGGTGGAAAGCGGTGGATTGCAGCTGTCTTCAGCACCGAGATACAGCCGGTGTTTCTTTGTTTGTTGTGAAGCTTTAACACAGAGCGGTCAATCGAACCTGTTTTCTCTACGTCAACCAGCATGTTTTTGGATGGGGAAATTGTGATATATATCTTACCGGAGAAATCAGTGGATTATGGGACTTCCTCCTGCAGTAGCTGTTTAAAAGGCAGCTGTGAGCTTGGCTCCTCGGCTTCTTTCTGAGACACTGCGTGTTCACCGCAGCCATCCGACCTCGAGGTATGTCTTTAAAATCTCACTAAAACACCATTAAAACAATAAGCAGATAAGGGATCTTCCAGAATTATCATAGTAAATGTGTTTAATTACATCTTAAAAGCTCACATTGCCGCCGCCCGGAGCCGTCACTTTTTTTTTCTTCTTCTAGTCCTTCACTGTGTATATCGTAATTCACAAATCTTTCATCCTCACTCAAATTAATGGGGAAATTGTTGCTTTCTCGGTACGAATTGCTCTTACTGTCAAAGCGCTTTGGGCTCCTTAAAAAGGGGTAGAAAAGAGCTATACAAGTACAACCCATTTACCATTACTGCTGGTGGCTCCCATTAAAAACAATGGGAATATGTGTGGAGCCATGCAACAGTGACGTCACACGCACACACTTCCGGTACAGGCAGGGCTTTTCTATTAGCGACCAAAAGTTGCGAACTTTATCGTGGATGTTTTCTACTGAATCCTTTTAGCAAAAATATGGCAATATTGCGAAATGATCAAGCATGAAACATAGAATGGACCTGCTATCCCCGTTTAAATAAGAACATCTCATTTCAGTAGGCCTTTAAGTCGATATGGGGTACCCTGACAGGAAAAAGACAAATACATTTTTTACAATATGTTGTCAAACTGAAGCCCCACCATTCTAGAACTGGGCGCAATCCAGATTTACAGTCGTGGTCAAAAGTTTACATACACTTGTAAAGAACATAATGTCATGGCTGTCTTGAGTTTCCAATAATTTCAACAAATCTTATTTTTTTGTGATAGAGTGATTGGGGCACATACTTGTTGCTCACAAAAAACATTGATACATTTTGGTTCTTTTATGAATTTATTATGGGTCTACTGAAAATGTGACCAAATCTGCTGGGTCAAAAGTATACATACAGCAATGTTAATATTTGCTTACATGTCACTTGGCAAGTTTCACTGCAATAAGGCACTTTTGGTAGCCATCCACAAGCTTCTGGTTGAATTTTTGACCACTCCTCTTGACAAAATTGGTGGACTTCAGCTTAGTTTGTAGTTTTTTCTGACCTGTTTCTTCAGCATTGTCCACATGTTTACGTCCGGACTTTGGGAATACCATTCTAAAACCTTTTTTTCTAGCCTGATTCAACTATTCCTTTACCACTTTTGACATGTGTTTGGGGTCATTGTCCTGTTGGAACACCCAACTGCGCCTAAGACCCAACCTTCAGGCTGATGATTTTAAGTTTTCCCGAAGACTTTGGGAGGTAATACTCCTTTTTTATTGTCACATTTAGTCTCTGTAAAGCACCAGTTCCATTGGCAGCAAAACAAGGCCCAGAGCATAATACTACCACCACCATGCTTGACGGTAGATGTGGTGTTCCTTGGATTAATGGCTTCACCTTTTCTCCTCTATATACTGCTGGGTATTGTGGCCAAACAGCTTAATGTTTTTTTTCATCTGACCACAGAACTTTCCTCCAGAAGGTCTTATCTTTGTCCATGTGATGTCAGGCTACCAAAAGCGCCTTATTGCAGTGAAACTTGCCAAGGGGCATTTAAAAAAATATTGATATTGCTGTATGTATACTCCTGACCCAGCAGATTTGGTCACATTTTCAGTAGACCCATAATAAATTCATAAAAGAACCAAACTTCATGAATGTTTTTGTGCTCGATCACAAAAAAATAATAGTTGTAGAAATTATTGGAAACTCAAGACAGCCATGACATTATGTTCTTTAGTGTATGTAAACTTTTGACCGCGACTGTAAAACTGTACAACATATATGGTGTGTATACTTGCCTGAAAGAATATTTCCACGTGTTGACGTGGCGTCTCCTCTCTGAGTGCGGGGTACGTACATTTGCCCATCATGTCGTAGATGGCCTTCATGATGTCCAGCATCTCCTGTGGGACAAGACCAGATTGTCTCAACTCTTATAAGGGAACTGCACTTTCTGGGAATTCACAATCTCTACGTAGACAAGCTCGCACATTTTCTTGATGAATTTTAAGTCGTTAATTGCGGCAAGTACAAGAGGGCTAACGATGCAGCTCATGGAGTAATCCTTTAAGCCCTTTAAAAAAATATCCTAAAATTGTTAATATACCATTTGTGGCCTGAATATTACCCATTAGCGATATGGTTATTATAAGCGCTAAAGCCAAACAAAATATTCTCAGCAGTCCCTTGATCACAGGGCTAGCTTATGCTGCTATATAGACATATTGAGCCGGTGAGCTGGTGCATTGCCTCTGAGTTGGTGAAAGTTAATTGAAGATTGTAAGGCATGCCTCTCACCAGGATAGTGGAAGGTTGTGAACATAAACCGAGAAGTTGGTCAACTTAGTCCGGGAGATGGCTCGAAAGGCATAATGAGATGATAGTGGGAGGATTATTATTAATTCTTCATCTAAACATCCCATCATTCAGCATTCCAGAGAGAGCAGAGATTGCACCGTAAGTTAATGTTTTATTATGTTTGTAGTTCTTGTCTAGCACTTAGCAATAATGCTACATGATTCTTAGTGTGTTTAGCACACCACTTCTATAACTTGTAGCTCATCCTCATTTTAATCGGGCTAAAATATATACTGCATTTTTGTTGGTCCCAAAGTAGTTGTAGTTGGTGCTCATTAATTCTGTCCCGATTAGTACTGTTGTTGTTCAAAGGAAAAGAAAATGCTGTGATGTGTCTGTAAAAAAAAAGTACGTCTTCTTATGCCTATAATGATAAAAAAAAAAAAAACACAAGTGCCAAAAGTATTTGGCCACCGATCCAAATGATGAGAATCAGGTGTATAAAATCAAGCACTTAGGCATATTTCTCCAAACATTTGTGAAAGAATGGGCCGCTCTCAGTGATTTCCAGCGTGGATCTGTCATAGGATGCCACCTGTGCAACAAATCGAGTCATGAAATGTCCTCGCTCCTAAATATTCCAAAGTCAACTGTTGGCTTTATTATAATAAAATGGAGGAGTTTAGGAACAACAGCAACTCAGCCAACAAGTGGTAGACTGAAGCGCATAGTGCAAGGTCGCAGACTTTCTGCACAGACAGTTGCTACAGAGCGCCAAACTTCATGTGACCTTCCAATTAGCCCATGAACAGAACGCAGAGAGCTTCATGGAATGGGTTTCCATGGCCGAACAGCTGCATCTAAGCCATACATCACCAAGTCCAATGCAAAGCGTGAGATGCAGTGCTGTAAAGAAAGTCGTCACTGGACTGTAGAGCAGTGGAGATGCCTTCCCTGGAGTGATGAATCACGCTTTTCCAACTCGCAATCTGATGGACCAGTCTGGGTTTGGAGGTTGCCAATAGAACGATACATTTCGGACTGCATAGTGCAGAGTGTGAAATTTGGCAGAGGATGAATTATGTGGTGGGGTTGTTTTTTAGGATTTGGGCTTGGCCCCTTAGTTCCAGTGAAAGGAATTTCGAATGCTGCAGGATACCAAAACATTTTGGACAATTCCATGCTCCCAACCTAGTGGGACCAGTTTGGAGCAGGCAGGCCTCTTCCTCTTTTAACATGACTGTGCACCAGTGCACAAAGCAAGGTCCATAAAGACATAGATGACAGAGTCTGGTGTGGATGAACTTGACTGGCCTGCACATAGTCCTGACCTGAACCCGAAAGAACACCTCTCCCGTCCAAAGGCAAAACCCAGTAATTCAATTTTGGTCAAAACTGAGCTGATATTATTTTTGGAGTTCCTAGGTGATATGCTTTACATTAGTGTATGCAATATTGTAATATGTTCCGTAAGTAAGCTGTTACGCGCATGGCAGGACCTAGCAACTTCCACAGAACCGCGTAGATACAACAGAAAAACCTAGTATCTCAAGGGACCAATCGGAGCTTCTTTGTCAGTCGCCTTATTGTCTTTAATGAGACATTTGCACGAATGGGGGCCGACGGTCAACCTGATTATGTGATATTTTGGCACGAGGGGATATTTGGAAGATTGGCCCAGGACGTTGCAAGCACCTTCATTAAATGTACTGTTCTTGATTCTTCCCTTTGCATACTCTTTTGGGCAGATAATTGTGGAGGTCAGAATAAAAACTGGACGCTGTACACGGCTCTTGCCCAATGTGCCAACGCAGAATGGGGCCCACCTGAGATTGTGATAAAATATCTGGAGAATGGGCACACGTTTATGAGAGCAGATTCAATCCATGGCTCAATCGGCAAGAAAATGAAAGCTCAAGAAAACATCTCTACGTTTGATGACTTTGTAGATCTTTGTAAGACAGCATCAAGATAGATCGGTTTTCCTTTGTTTTCTCAAAATCAGCTAGAAGTGAGTTACTAGGTTTTGCCTTTGGACGGGAGACCTTTGGGATGAATTACAACGGAGACAGAGAGCCAGGCCTTCTCGACCAACATCAGTGTGTGACCTCACCAATGCGCTTTTGGAAGAATGGTGGAAAATTCCTATAAACACACTCCGCAACCTTGTGGACAGCCCCCCCAGAAGAGTTGAAGCTGTAATAGCTGCAAAAGGTGGACCCACATCATATTTAACCCTATGGGTTAGGAATGGGATGGCCCTCCAAGTTCATATGTGAGTCAAGGCAGGCGGCCAAATACTTTTGGCAATATAGTGTATGTAAGTAAATGTTATGTTATAATGAATGTGCCTGTTACTGAATGACATATATACTTAAAGTGTATATATAAAACAATGATAGAGGCTGTTGGATGTTTTTAAGAGCGTTTTTAGAGAGACTACGGTGTTAGCCGACTATTGCAAGCGTTTATTTACGATTTAGAATGCATAAATAAAGAAAACATACGTGTGCTTGTCTTACATAAGGATTATGAATGATAGGCACAATAATTTCCCCCCCAAAAGAGCAGTTATTAAAAGTTGTAAGACGACATGTCTTTCACGGAAGGACCTGCTGTACCTCCTTAGTGATATAACCGTCTTTGTTGATGTCGTAAAGGTTGAACGCCCAGTTCAGTTTTTCCTGAATGGTGCCTCGCAGAAGGATGGAAAGACCCATGACAAAATCCTGCAAGGAAATTAGACCTCAGCTGGCATTGTTTCCATCTCAGAAGGAGGCAACAGTGAGCGGCTTACCTCAAAACTCACAGAGCCGTTGTGATCGGTGTCAAAGGCGTTGAACAGGAAATGAGCGTACGTTGAGGCATCTGCAGGGAGAGAGAGAAGCAGCAAAGACAGGACAGCGAGGAGCAGTGAGCCACGTCGGACTGGTCTTGGGGGGTTTTTCACGTTTTAGTGAGGCCCAAAAAATTGGTACAAACCTCCTTGTGGGAAGAACTGGGAGTAAATGTCCTTGAAGGTGTCTTCATTGACCACTCCACTCGGGCACTCCTGCAAGACAAAATATATTTATTATATATTGAGCATCATGTTTTTCTATTTTTTCCCCCCCATATTTTATTCATTTTACTTTTTTCCTCACACTTTGTAAGTAATAAAACAAAATAAAGATAAAGTAAAGTAGTCAAACGAGACCTATTATGATTTCAATCTACATTTAAAACACTTGGGCTCCATCTAGTGGTATGTCAAATACTCAATTACATTTTCAAACATAGTGTTACTGTTCAAACTGCGTGTAGTTACATCAGCCAAAAATATTAAATATACTTGTTAAATAAAATATTTGCTTTCTTTTTAATAACTATTTAGGCCTACTACGCTACTGTATTTTAATGTTGGTGACTATGGTGATAACTTGGTAAAAAAAAAAACGGAAATTTGGCTCCACAGTCCCTTTTATAACTACTTTTTTGAGTTTGTTTACAAGATGGTCGATTCTGGAGGCGTTCCCACAGCCCATCCGTCTCCAAAAATATCATTATCTTTGAAAAAATATACCCTGTTTAAATACGATGTCGTCATAACTATTTTTGTCAACAAAAATAAACTTACCGTATTTTCAGGACCATAGGGCTCAACAAATTATAAGGCGCACTGCCAATGAATGGTCTATTTAAAAAAAAAAGAAAACGTTTTTCATATATAAGGCATTAAAAACCTCAAAAGGCTTAGGTGGCCACATGCGTGGACAGCACCTTTTAGCTCTTTTTTCCAAAATTGTGTACACTACTGCATTGGGGTCTAGTGTGTGAATGTGAGTGTAAATGTTGTCTGTCGATCTGTGTTGGCCCTGCGATGAGTTGGCGACTTGTCCAAGGTGTACTCCGCCTTCCACCCAAATGCAGCTGAGATAGGCTCCAGCACCCCCCAGGAACAAGCGGTAGAAAAGGGATGGATGGATGGCCCTTATGTGGAAACTTATACTGCCACCTGGTGGTGTCAAAAGAGTATAACATACAATGGTATTTGGGGAAAAAAGTGTAAAAATAAGAATTAGCATGTCACTAAACATGAAGTACACGTTTGTTACTTATGGACATCATATAAAAAGATGATTCTCAGGTTTTATTGTAGTCAGGGTCCAATAAGCCCAAATAGCAAAGAGGAAAAAAAGAAGCATGTAAACAAACAGCTTGGGCCTTAAGAAGAGTCCTATTATTATATATTGTTTTTTCTAAATGTAAAACACTTCCCTGTGGTCTACATAACATCTAATGGTGGTTCTTTGGTCAAAATGTTGCATAGATTATGTTTTACAGATCATCTTCAAACTGCTTTCTGACAGTCGCTTCCGGATTTGCCGTTTTGTGGGCGGTCTTATTTACGTGGCTCACCTTCGGCAGCGTCTTCTCCCCGTCTTCTTTGACATCCAGTCTTTACTTAAATCATTAACGGAACCGCATCTCCTCATCCGGAAACGACGACGCCGGAAATGTGAAAAACCGTCCGACCGGAACTCCAATAACTAAAGTTCTTTGGATGATTAATGTAAACTCACTACACCGGTATGTTTTAGCGCTTTCATGGAGATTTTACTGACGGATATAAGTAAGAACTTTACTCTACTTTATATTAGAAATGACAACAGCGGAGGATAACTGTCACATAACAAGAACATAGAGGAAAAATAAGAAGCTTCTCGACTATGCAGGATTTATGCAAATCCCAAATACAGATCAGCAGGTACCAGAAGGTAAGAAAAGTTGCTTTTGCATAATATTGCGAAACAAGATGCCAGATAATGTCTTACCTTATACACACACCATAATAATACCCGTATGTTGAAGCACAGTACAATTCATCAAGTGGTGCGGCTTCCTAGTTTACCAAAGTCGTACTAAAACATTTTGATTGACTTTTGAGCGCCATGTGTAATGGTCTATATTTTCAATGGAACATTTCAATCCCGGGCTCGGGATCTTTTTGTGTGGAGTTTGCATGTTCTCCCCATGACTGCGTGGGTTCCCTCCATGTACTCCGGCTTCCTCCCACCTCCAAAGACATGCACCTGGGGATAGATTGATTGGCAACCAAGTGTGTGAATGTGAGTATGAAGGTTGTCTGTCTATCTGTGTTGTCCAGGATATACCCCGCCTTCCGCCAGATTGTAGCTGAGATAGGCACCAGCGCCCCCCGCGACCCCAAAGGGAATAAACGATATAAAATGGATGGATGGATGGACATTATAATTTAAATTATTATATCATATATACAATACAAATATATTATAACGCGCACTGTCGAGTTTTGAGAAAAAAAGGATTTTAAGTGTATAGTTCGGAAAATACGGTAATAAGCATTATATAGATTCACTGGATCACAACATGACGTACAACTGCACACTCTCAGATCGATTCAGAGTTTGCATAGAAAACAGCTGCTTTTAGCAGCGTTTATGTCAGTGCATGTCACACGTCAGTGTCACTATGCACATGCCAAGATTAGATGAAAATAATATTTTCTCTTACTTCCCTCAGAGCTCCTCCCCCTCTGTCTGAGAACTTTACATAATGCCAAAATAAGTACGTCCACCTTGCTGTGATGTCACAACATAGGCGAACTGCAAAACCCTGCAAACAGAGGGATCCAAAACTGCGTCCAAGCTCGCGCCAAAATGCATGAATCTTATGACTGTAAAGCAATAACTAGTCAGAAAAGACACAATTAATCATAGTTACCCTTTAAAGTTAAAAAAAAAAAAAATTGGCAATAACAAAAACACTAAACAATTAAACTACAGAATAATTACTGCTAATTAGAGACATATTTGTTTGTTCTGGAGTGTATTCCGATTGCAGGCTTCAACTTTTGTATAAAAATGATAAAAAAAATTGCCATTGCATTTCGGGTAAAGAAGGCCCGACCATTGATGGTTAACTTTTTTATTTAAATGCTACTATAATTATTCATCATTGAGTGTTAAATGCATTACCGTACAGTGTGTGAATGGCAGGAAAACAAGGTAAGCTTGTAACTTTTGCTCACCCGAGAACACAAAAACCGCAAGGCGTGAAATTCCTTCCCGGGAGAACAAGGATAAGGAAATGTGAAAGGAAAAGACATTTAAATTTAAATAAAATGGTACGCCAAGACACAGCGAGGGGTCCTTTTTGACCAGGGAAAAGGTCTTTATTGGGCACCTGAGCCACAGTCAGTCACGACTAATGACCTCATTCCGACACCTTATTTATCTTGCAAAGGACGAAAGGGCTCCATTTCTCATCAGAATGCTAGCTTGTGTTAAGATTGCATCGCCTTAAAAAAAAAGGGTTGACGTTATTCAGCTGGGTTTCCTCGGGTCGCTTTAAGGGGAAATGCACTTTTTTCTTAATTTTCTTTGTCGTTCACAATCCCTATGTGACACACGTTTTTATCTTTTTTGTGCATTCTAAATGATTAAATATGACTCATATTAGACTGTTAACAGTGTTGCTAGAGTTTATTTCGCCTATTTACAAAAAATATCTAAAAGCCGTAAACAGTATTCCATTTACATGTCGTCACCTGCATAATAACCACGTATTAGCGACATCATTATACGAACCAACGCAGAGGAACTACTTTTTGTAACATTGATCACAGATGTCACCAACTATTGCAGCCATTGATATACTGAGCTGCTGCATCGCCTCCGAGTTGGTAAAAGTTTGTGCTAATTCATAAATCATGCCTTTCACTTGTATCGTAGAAGGTCGTGGCCATAAACTGAGAAGTTGTATACAAACATTCTTTTTAAAGCGCATTACCCGCATTGTTAGCAACCTATTGCTCGCGTTTATTTACCATTTACAAAACCCAAAACCAGTTTAGTTGGCACGTTGTGTAAATCGTAAATAAAAACAGAATACAATGAATTGCAAATCGTTTTCAACTTATATTCAATTGAATAGACTGCAAAGACAAGATATGTAATGTTGGAACATGTAAACTTTGTTATCTATTTGCAAATATTAGCTCATTTGATGCCTGCAACATGTTTTGAAAAAGCTGGCACAAGTGGTGAAAAAGATAGAGAAAGTTGGGGAATGCTCATCAAACACTTGTTTGGAACATCCCACACGTGAACAGGCTAATTATGAACAGGTGGGTGCCATGATTGGGTATAAATGCAACTTCCATGAAATGTCCAGTCATTCCAAAACAAGGATGGAGCAAGGGTCACCACTTTGTGAACAAATTTGTGAGAAAATTGTCCAACAGTTTAAGAACAACATTTCTCAACGAGCTGTTGCAAGGAGTTTAGGGATTTCACCATCTACGGTCCTTAATATCATCAAAAGGTTCATAGATTCTGGAGAAATCACGGCAAGGCCAAAAACAAATATTGAATGCCCGTGGCCTTTGATCCTTCAGGCAACACTGAATCACAAACCGACATCAGTGTGTAAAGGTTATTACCACATTGGCATGGTCAGTAACTATAGTTCGTCGCTACATCTGTAAGTACAAGTTAAAACTCTACTATGCAAAGCCAAAACCATTCATCAACACCCAGAAACGCCGCCGGCTTTGCTGGGCCCAAGCTCATCTTAGATGGGCTGATGCAAATTGGAATAGGTTTATGTGGTCTGATGAGTCCACATTTTAAATTGTTTTTGGAAACTGTGGATGTCGTGTCCTCCAAGCCAAAGAGGAAAAGAACCATTCAGACTGTTATTGGGGTGTATTAGTGCCCAAGGCATGGGTAACTTACACATCCTTGAAGACACCATTAATGCTGAAATGTACATACAGGTTTTGGAGCTACATATGTTGTCATCCAAGCAATGTCTTTTTCATGGACGCCCCTGCTTATTTCAGCAATACAATGCCAAGCCACATTCTGCACGTGATAAAACAGCATGGCTTCTTAGTAAAAGAGTGCGGGTACTAGACTGGCCTGCCTATAGTCCAGACCTCTCTCCCATTGAAAATGTGTGGTGCAATATGAAGCCTAAAATACCACAATGGAGACCGCAGACTGTTGAACAACTTAAGCAAGAATGGGAAATAATTACACCTGAAAAGCTTCAAAAATTGGTCTCCTCAGTTCCCAAACGTGTACTGAGTGTTGTTAAAAGGAAAGGCCATGTGACACGGTGGTAAAAATGTGCCAACTGTTTTGCAATGTGTTGCTGCCATTAAATTCTCAGTTAATGATTATTTGCAAAAATAAAAAAAAGTCTCACCGTTTGAACATTAAATATATTGTCTTTGCAGTCTATTCAATTGAATATAGGTTTGAAAAGGATTTGCAAATCATTATATTCTGTTTTTAGTTATCATTTTCACAAAGTGCCAACTTCATTGGTTTTGAGTTTTGTAGAATGCTTAAAAAAGAGAAAATCGTATTTGTCATTGTCTCCGATAAGGGTGGTCAATGCAAAATTCCCCCCCAAATTGCATTATCTATTAAGAGGAACTACTCCATGAAACAAGCTTGTATCTCGTAAGTAGCAGAGTAAATATTGCCCCCTAGTGCAGTGTTTTTCAAACTTTTGTGAGTCAAGGCACATTTTTTTCATAACAAAAATATGGAGGCACACCAACAGCAGAAAATGTTAAAAAAATTAAACTCCACCAGGTTGTCGTGCTTTATTTTGAGTTTATTGTTGTTTCCTGTGTGTAGTGCTTTAGTTCCTGTCTTGCGCTGTTATTTTGGGGACCTCTCCTGTTTTGTTGGTGTTCTCTAGTAGCAGCTTCACGCCCTCCTTTGAGTGCTATTCCCCGCAACTGCTCTGTTTTCCCAATCAAGACTATTTAAGTTGTGCGTACGCGATTCTTTGTGGGGACATTGTTGATTTCATGTCGTGTACGGATGTGTGAACGCCGTCTTTACTCCACACGCTGTAAGTTTTTGCTGTCGTCCAGCATTCTGTTTTTGTTGACTTTGCAGCCAGTTCAGTTCTATTTTTGTTTTACATATCCATCACTATGCTTCAGTGCCTTTTCCTAGCGGGACTTGCCTTTTGTTAATTTTTGGTTTAGACGTTACATACCTTTTTACCTGCACGCTGTCTCCCGCTTTGCTCTGCATAATGGGATCACGAAAAAACATCCTCGACGTGTTCGGACTTCTACAAAGCAATGAACTACCTGCTGCCACCTACTGATATGGAGTATAACAAAATTACCCTGCCGAGCTCTACACAGCACAGGCACAAGATAACGGCACATTATTATGAATATTGATTTGCAAAAAATATTTTTTGGACCAATTAGGTAAAGTTGCTTAATTTCCCACGGCACACCAGACAATATCTCACGGCACAGTGGTTGAAAATCACTGCCCTAGTGGTTGTAAGCAGCATTGGAGCCATCACCACCAGCAGCACCAGGCTTCACTTACATTCTTAAAGCCGCGATAGAGGATTTGCAGCTCCTTGCGGGAGAATCGCGTCTGCGCCTCCAGTTGTCCCAATCCCTCGGGGCGATGGCGAACAGCGGAGAGTTCGAGCTCATCTTCAACACTATCTGGAAGAGGGGGAGGAAGATATCAACGTACGACAGCCCTTCAAAATTAATAGTCGTTAGATAAATAACCAAGGTGACACCCGAAAACCTGATGTGGCATCTGTAAAGCTGTCATTCGTGATGCTGTTTAAAGCAAAAGTGCTCAACACTCGCATGAAAAAGTTTGGGATGTAAAAAAAAAAAAAGATTGGATAGATGATATTATCAAAAACTATCTTCACAAACATATTTGTACAAATAAAGCAACATTCATGGACACCTGGAGTAATAACAAATAACCTCTGCAAAAAAAAGGAATCCTTGATGACACGACAACGAAGAACAGGCAATGAGATCACTTTTTCAGGGTTAGGGATGATTTAAAGTTTAAATGCGTGGGTATACAGGTGTAAAGCTACACCTGTAAACAACACTGTCTTCACTAGGTCACTAGGTCGCATGACTTATTTAAAAGTCACTCCGCAGGTCAGCACAACTCCATTGCGCTGACCTAATTTTGCATCCAGGTGCTTAAAAGCACTAACACAACAAAAAGATACCCGCAGCAAGGGCTCGATTGAGGTTGTCAATCATGACAGCATTTAATCCTGGCCAGAAAAAAAAAAACATGGATAGCTGGCGTTATCTGTTATTGTTGTTGTTGTTGTTGTCCCCACTAATGCAGGCCTGGGCAAATTTAGGCTCGGGGGCCACATGCGGCCCGTTGAGCTTTTCAATCTGGCCCGCCGGACATTCCCAAATATTTTTTTTTAGATCTTTAAGATGGATAGTGTAGCTGCCATTATGACATGCAATAATATGCGCTTATGGATGATATACCAGTTACTATGGTAATCTAATTGTTTACTATGGTAATCTAATTCGTTACTATGGTAATCTAATTAGTTACTATGGTCATCTAATTAGTTACTATGGTAATCTAATTAGTTACTATGGTCATCTAATTACTCCTCTCTGAGCTGCCACCTTATCGTGGTAGAGGAGTTTGCGTGTCCCAATGATCCTAGAAGCTATGTTGTCCGGGGGCTTTATGCCCCCTGGTAGGGTCTCCCAAGGCAAACAGGTTCTAGGTGAGGGATCAGACAAAGAGCAGCTCAAAGACCTCTATGAAGAAGAGAAAACATGGACCCAGATTTCCCTCGCCCGGACGCGGGTCACCGGGGCCCCCCTCTGGAGCCAGGCCCGGAGGTGGGGCACGATGGCGAGCGCCTTGTGGCCGGGCCTGTTCCCATGGGGCCCGGCCGGGCACAGCCCGAAGACGCAACGTGGGTCACCCCTCCAATAGGCTCACCACCCACAGCAGGGGCCATAGAGGTCGGGTGCAATGTGAGCTGGGCGGCAGCCGAAGGCAGGGCACTTGGCGGTCCGATCCTCGGCTACAGAAGCTAGCTCTTGGGACGTGGAACGTCACCTCACTGGGGGGGAAAGAGCCTGAGCTAGTGCGCGAAGTGGAGAAGTTCCGGCTGGATATAGTCGGACTCACTTCGACGCACAGCAAGGGCTCTGGAACCACTTCTCTTGAGAGGGACTGGACCCTCTTCCACTCTGGCGTTGCCGACAGTGAGAGGCGACGGGCTGGGGTGGCAATTCTGGTTTCCCCCCGGCTTAAAGCCTGCACGTTGGAGTTCAACCCAGTGGACGAAAGGGTAGCCTCCCTCCGCCTTCGGGTGGGGGGACGGGTCCTGACTGTTGTTTGTGCTTACGCACCAAACAGCAGTCCAGAGTACCCACCCTTTTTGGGAACATTCGAGGGAGTACTGGAGAGTGCTCCCCCGGGTGATTCCCTTGTCCTACTGGGGGACTTCAACGCTCATGTTGGCAACGACAGTGAAACCTGGAGAGGCGTGATTGGGAAGAATGGCCGCCCGGATCTGAACCCGAGTGGTGTTTTGTTATTGGACTTTTGTGCTCGTCACGGATTGTCCATAACAAACACCATGTTCAAACATAAGGGTGTCCATATGTGCACTTGGCACCAGGACACCCTAGGCCGCAGTTCCATGATCGACTTTGTAGTTGTGTCATCGGATTTGCGGCCTTATGTTTTGGACACTCGGGTGAAGAGAGGGGCGGAGCTTTCTACCGATCACCACCTGGTGGTGAGTTGGCTGCGATGGTGGGGGAGGATGCCGGACCGACCTGGCAGGCCCAAACGCATTGTGAGGGTCTGCTGGGAACGTCTGGCAGAGTCTCCTGTCAGAGAAAGTTTCAATTCCCATCTCCGGAAGAACTTCGAATATGTCACGAGGGAGGTGCTGGACATTGAGTCCGAGTGGACCATGTTCCGCACCTCTATTGTCGAGGCGGCTGATTGGAGCTGTGGCCGCAAGGTAGTTGGTGCCTGTCGGGGCGGCAATCCTAAAACCCCTTGGTGGACACCAGCGGTGAGGGATGCCGTCAAGCTGAAGAAGGAGTCCTATCGGGTCCTTTTGGCTCATAGGACTCCGGAGGCAGTGGACAGGTACCGACAGGCCAAGCGGTGTGCGGCTTCAGCGGTCGCTGAGAAAAAAACTCGGGCATAGGAGGAGTTCGGGGAAGCCATGGAAAATGACTTCCGGACGGCTTTGAAGCGATTCTGGACCACCGTCCGCCGCCTCAGGAAGGGGGAGCAGTGCACTATCAACACCGTGTATGGTGCGGATGGTGTTCTGCTGACCTCAACTGCGGATGTTGTGGATAGGTGGAAGGAATACTTCGAAGACCTCCTCAATCCCATCAACACTTCTTCCTATGAGGAAGCAGTGCCTGGGGAATCTGTGGTGGACTCTCCTATTTCTGGGGCTGAGGTCGCTGAGGTAGTTAAAACGTTCCTCGGTGGCAAGGCCCCGGGGGTGGACGAGATCCACCCGGAGTTCCTTAAGGCTCTGGATGCTGTGGGGCTGTCTTGGTTGACAAGACTCTGCAGCATCGCGTGGACATCGGGGGCGGTACCTCTGGATTGGCAGACTGGGGTGGTGGTTCCTCTCTTTAAGAAGGGGGACCGGAGGGTGTGTTCCAACTATCGTGGGATCACACTCCTCAGCCTTCCCGGTAAGGTTTATTCAGGTGTACTGGAGAGGAGGCTACGCCGGATAGTCGAACCTCGGATTCAGGAGGAACAGTGTGGTTTTCGTCCTGGTCGTGGAACTGTGGACCAGCTCTATACTCTCGTCAGGGTTCTTGAGGGTGCATGGGAGTTTGCCCAACCAGTCTACATGTGCTTTGTGGACTTGGAGAAGGCATTCGACCGTGTCCCTCGGGAAGTCCTGTGGGGAGTGCTCAGAGAGTATGGGGTATCGGACTGTCTTATTGTGGCGGTCCGCTCCCTGTACGATCAGTGCCAGAGCTTGGTCCGCATTGCCGGCAGTAAGTCGAACACATTCCCAGTGAGGGTTGGACTCCGCCAAGGCTGTCCTTTGTCACCGATTCTGTTCATAACTTTTATGGACAGAATTTCTAGGCGCAGTCAAGGTGTTGAGGGGTTCCGGTTTGGTGACCGCAGGATTAGGTCTCTGCTTTTTGCAGATGATGTGGTCCTGATGGCTTCATCTGACCGGGATCTTCAGATCTCACTGGATCAGTTTGCAGCTGAGTGTGAAGCGACCGGAATGAGAATCAGCACCTCCAAGTCCGAATCCATGGTTCTTGCCCGGAAAAGGGTGGAGGGCCATCTCCGGGTTGGGGAGGAAACCCTGCCCCAAGTGGAGGAGTTCAAGTACCTAGGAGTCTTGTTCACGAGTGAGGGAAGAGTGGACCATGAGATCGACAGGCGGATCGGTGCGGCGTCTTCAGTAATGCGGACGTTGTACCGATCCGTTGTGGTGAAGAAGGAGCTGAGCCGGAAGGCAAAGCTCTCAATTTACCGGTCGATCTACGTTCCCATCCTCACCTATGGTCATGAGCTTTGGGTCATGACCGAAAGGATAAGGTCACGGGTACAAGCGGCCGAAATGAGTTTCCTCTGCCGTGTGGCGGGGCTCTCCCTTAGAGATAGGGTGAGAAGCTCTGCCATCTGGGAGGAACTCAAAGTAAAGCCGCTGCTCCTCCACATCGAGAGGAGCCAGATGAGGTGGTTCGGCCATCTGGTCAGGATGCCACCCGAACGTTTCCCTAGGGAGGTGTTTAGGGCACGTCCAACCGGTAGGAGGCCACGGGGAAGACCCAGGACACGTTGGGAAGACTATGTCTCCCGGCTGGCCTGGGAACGCCTTGGGATCCCCCGGGAAGAGCTAGACGAAGTGGCTGGAGAAAGGGAAGTCTGGGTTTCCCTGCTTAGGCTGTTTCCCCCGCGACGCGACCTCGGATAAGCGGAAGAAGATGGATGGATGGATGGATGGTCATCTAATTAGTTACTATAGTAATCTAATTATTTACTATGGTAATCTAATTAGTTACTATGGTCATCTAATTAGTTACTAAGGTAATCTAATTAGTTAATATGGTCATCTAATTAGTTACTATGGTAATCTAATTAGTTACTATGGTAATCTACGTTACATCAGGTCAGACGAGGAACCAAGCAGTGTGGGCGGGAAGTGTTTCCACAGACGCGGAAGGAGATTTTCACAACAAAGTTCTAAAGCTTAGTGATATATAGAAGAGAATACAAAGTACTTTATAGATCCCTGGGGAAAATTCAGCAAATATCAGCTATATCAGATTGTAGGTGGGTTTAGTGTGTATTTATTCTTGTCATATTTCACTGTTGGTTGCATTTTTGTTGCATTTCACTTGATTGTAAAATATGTCGATCGAAAGGGGGTGTGACATTCATATGTTGTCAATATTCAGTGTTTTATCGTTCATAGAAAAATGCAAAAAATCCATTTTTGTTTTTTCAATCAAACATTAGTGTGAGGTTTTGTAATAGTATTTCTAAAAATAGATATACCAGCCCCAAGACACATTTTTTTCTAGTTACAGTATTTGTTGCGATCTGCTGCTCAGATCTTCACATGTTTGTTTTTTCCATCTTTGTTTCATTCTCAGTCTGACCCGTTTATTTCCTGTTTTGTCCATTACTATGGTTCACTCATCAGTCCACCTGCTAGTCTCGCACCGCACACCTGCTACTAATAATCACCCTCCTTTATAAGCCAGCCTTTTCTGTTCAGTCTTTCTCGGATCCTAATTTGCCCACGCGCAACAGTGACGACTCTCGACCTTCATCTTTGTATGTATATTCTTGCTAGCTTTTACGCTAAGCCATTTGTTTATTCCAGCTCACATGCTGAGGAATTGTTTTTCTGTTTTTTGTGTGCCTTCGTGCCAGCTTAGTTGTTTACTTTTACTTCCTAGTTCTCATACTAGCGTTTTTGGTTTGCCTTCTCTTTACACCAGTGTTTTTGTTCCTAGCCTTTTATTATTAATAAATACCTTATATCTTACCTTTGCTGTGTTCTGCTTCGACACATCCTCGGGAAAACAACACCGGCATTACCATGCCGAAGAAGAGTCTTCACAGTAGGATCCGAGCATTAAAATGTTTTTCCGCGTCGAAACCACGGGAGCAACCCTTCGACTTCGGTTTGTGGTTGGAGCTTATGGCTTGGGAGCAGGAAAGACTTGACTGTGGGCCTGAAGTCCCCTCCGAAGCCGTTCGCGCTGACCCGAAGAGGCGGGGTGTCCAGTGGAGAGGTCCCCCGCACGGCAGTAATTATCCAGCACCACTTCATCCTTCCTACGAACACAGCAAACTTCACCCCGACGAAGATTCACCTTCCACTACCGGTAATCCAGCTTGTTTTTTTTCCCCCTGACTCTAGCAGTGACGACATTTGGGGTACGCCCACCGGTGATGCAACACCGCCCCCTGTTGTCGATATTTTTGATGAAGATTTTTATATTGTTGACTCTCATTCTCCACCAGTTTCTATTAACAATAACAATTTTGATAAAATACAGAATTACCAGAACATTTTTTCTTTTTATTCTAATCAGCCTTGTACATCTGTTTATTCAACTCTATTTTCTAAACCTCATTCCCCGCCCAAGTATAGTATTTTCTCGCCTTCTAATAATAATTTCGTACAAGTTAAAGTGGAGGAGTCTGCCCGCTTCCAGACCTCCCACCACCCTCCCTTAAGGTCAGTCCCTGACCACAGGGAACGGGTCTGGGATCCCCGTCTGGAGGGGGAGACTATGGCCAATAGCTGTGCTACGGAGGCAGCACAAATGCGACCTATCAAACCGCAACCTCCTATGAGGCCCCCTTTACCTGTTTTTCGGCCCGCTAAACGCTTAGCTCCTCCTAGTAGACCTCCTCCACCTGTGTTTCCCCCGGCCAAGTCTCAACGGCCTTGTAGACCTCCTCCACCTGTTTTTCCCCTGGCCAAGTCTCAACGGCCTTGTAGACCTCCTCCACCTGTGTTTCCCCCGGTCAAATCCCAACGACCAAGTAGACCTCCTCCACCGGTGTTCAGACTCACAAGGTCATTACCTCCAGCACATCCTCCAGCACCAGTGTTCTGCACTTCTCCCATCCTGGTTCTCAACCCAGCACATGGCACTAACCTGGTTTTCACGCCAGAATTCGACTCTCGCCTTTTTCACACAACAGCAGCTTTTTCGGGCCTGGTTCTCACACCAGTTTTGAACTCTAGTCTGGTTCTCGCACCAGAAACTGATGTTAGCCTGGTTCTCAAGCCAGCACTAGACTCCTACCTGGTTCTCACACCAGCCTCCGACCCAGAACTGGTTCTCATACCAGTTACAGACTTTAGCCTGGATCTCACTCCAGCAACAGCTCCAAAGCTGGAGTCCACTCCAGTACCAGCTCCAGAGCTGGAGCCTACACCTGTGTCGACGGGGATGGAGCCTACACCTTTGTCGACAGGGCTGGAGCCCACTCCAGTACCAGCTCCACGCCGCCAAGCACCGCCGACGACTAATACGCCTGCTTCTACGACGTCGCCGTTTGCTTCTACGCTGATGACTGCGTCTTCCGCGCCTCCGACGACGCCTTCTGCGGCTTCCGCGCCTCCGACGACGCCTTCTGCGGCTTCCGCGCCTCCGACGACGCCTTCTGCGGCTTCCGCGCCTCCGACGACTCCTTCTGCGGCTTCCGCGCCTCCGACGACTCCTTCTGCGGCTTCCGCGCCTCCGACGACTCCTTCTGCGGCTTCCGCGCCGCCAATGACGCCTTCTTCGGCTGCAGCACCCGCATCATCCTCGCCAGCTGCACTCGGGCCTGCTTTGGCCGCAGTCCCCGCACCCTCGTCTGCTGCTTCCAAGCCTGCCATGTCTTCGGTGCTGAAGCGTCATCCTCCACGTCTGCCACGGGCGTGGCCTCTGCGAGGTCGTCCGCCTCGCCGGGTAACCAATCCTGCAAGGCGGCCACTGATGTGGCCTTTTCGAGGTCGGCCGCCAAAACTCTTTCGGCAGCGGCGTTCCATCCGCCGCCGCCACATTGCCTGTCCTCAGTGGATTCGGGGACATGCGACCTGGCGACCCTCCACCGTGGCCTTCCTCCGCCCTCCCTTCGTTTGTGGACTTTCTTGTTTTGGGGAGGGGGTTCAAGTTTTTGTTTGTGTTTTTGAGACATCTGGTATCTGTCTTTTGTTGGGGGGGAATACTGTTGCGATCTGCTGCTCAGATCTTCACATGTTTGTTTTTTCCATCTTTGTTTCATTCTCAGTCTGACCCGTTTATTTCCTGTTTTGTCCATCACTATGGTTCACTCATCAGTCCACCTGCTAGTCTCGCCCCGCACACCTGCTACTAATAATCACCCTCCTTTGTAAGCCAGCCTTTTCTGTTCAGTCTTTCTCGGATCCTAATTTGCCCACGCGCAACAGTGACGACTCTCGACTTTCATCTTTGTCTGTATATTCTCGCTAGCTTTTACGCTAAGCCATTTGTTTATTCCAGCTCACATGCTGAGGAATTGTTTTTCTGATTTTTGTGTGCCTTCGTGCCAGCTTAGTTGTTTACTTTTACTTCCTAGTTCTCATACTAGCGTTTTTGGTTTGCCTTCTCTTTACACCAGTGTTTTTGTTCCTAGCCTTTTATTATTTAATAAATACCTTATATCTTACCTTTGCTGTGTTCTGCTTCGACGCATCCTCGGGAAAACAACACCGGCATTACCATGCCGAAGAAGAGTCTTCACAGTATTACTGTTATTATTAGTAGCGGTAGTACTTTTTTTTTTTTTTTTTTTTTTACCTAATCATTAACTTTAGAATATGATGCCAGCAACATGTGACAAAGAAGTTGGGAAAGGTGGCAATAAATACTGATAAAGTTGAGGAATACTCATCAAACACTTATTTGGAACATCCCACAGGTGTGCAGGCTAATTGGGAACAGGTGGGTGCCATGATTGGGTACAAAAACAGCTTCCCAAAAAATGCTCAGTCTTTCACAAGAAAGGATGGGACGAGGTACACCCCTTTGTCCACAACTGCGTGAGAAAATAGTCAAACAGTTTAAAAACGTTTCTCAAAGTGAAATTGCAAGAAATTTAGGGATTTCAACATCTACGGTCCATACTATCATCATGGTCATTCACATCGACGTCCCACTGGGGTGAGTTTTTCCTTGCCCTTATGTGGGCTCTGTACCGCGGCTGTCGTTGTGGCTTGTGCAGCCCTTTGAGACACTTGTGATTTTAGGGCTATATAAATAAACATTATTTGATTGATGACTGATAATCAAAAACCTACCAAATACTTTAGGCATATTTAATATCTTGATGCTCTGAATAGTTTGACTAATTATCTCCCTACTTTATTGGGTAAAACGACTACTACTATTACTCATAATATTGCATTTGTAGATTTGATACAGCTCGAAAGAAAATGTCTTAGTCCAACAAAAAGTCCAAAAGTTATTATGGACTTTTTTAATTAGCAGTTAAGAAGCAGCCAATAAACAGCCAATTAAAAAGATGCAACGGCCGCAGTTACATATCTGAACAAAATTGCCTCGTAAAGCTACAAAAATGTCCATTTGGTTATAAAAATCTAGAAAATAAACTTTCTAATGAACTTTTTATTGGTAGTATTTGGACGCTTGTGTCCTTTACTTATCAAGTTATGCCAAACTTATTCAGAGTTGGTGGCGAGCACGCCTGGAATCATGGCTGTGTCATTTGTGCCATGGCGCGAACACGTCGGCCGCCTCCACCGCGTGTGTGTTCTACAGACAGATGTGGATTTTTTGCACACACACGATGGCTTTATTTGGAGTGCACAGCAAGCAGGGAGCCAGCTGTTCTTGCAGGCCAGCTCAAGGACAAGAAGCAGTGGCCTGGAAGACTCTAAATTATGGTGAGTTAGTTGGAAGACAAGCACGCCTGATTTGCTCTCATGAGGACTGCTACAATAGACAATCTATGTTGTGCTATTGTTGTGCCCAAACAAGAAGCCCCTTCATCACACACCATCTGTATTATAATAGGCACTAACAAAGAAATCAATTTGTCCAATCAGGGTTAAAAAGTGGTGACTGTTGCCTATGAGAGGCACTTTACAAGTCAATCAATTATGTCCATAATAATAAAATCAAAGTCATTACAATTATCATTTTTATAACAATAATAATTGTGTTTTGTGTCTCAAACACATTTTGCGAGCATGTTATGACCACACGTGTACCTCATGTATCATGTACAGGTAGAATATATACGCCCAATATTTATATTTACCTTAAATTTTCACTTCCTATGGACCAAATATTTGGAGTGTTAGAGGAATATGATGCCAGTAAAGATGCACCTCAGAGTTTGGCCTCAGGTGTACCTAACATTTAGACCCAATATGTACCTAACATTTTGGGTGCAAGTGCACAGTACCTTTAAATTTGTCATAGGTGCTCCTGATAATTTAGCCAGAATCATACATATTTGTGGTGTACCTCATATAGGGACAATATGCATACAAGAACACATTATGTCATAATGGAATTTTCACATCATTATGTAATAATGACACATTTTGTAAAAAAAACGTTGACTCTTTTTGGTATAACCTTTACAACTCTTAACCCTTTGCAAAGGTTATTTCAAAATGTGGGTGCTGCACTTACAAAAAAAATAATAATAATTTGGTGCATTGTGTAATAAACCAGGAGTCCCCATCCGGCCCGCTAGCGTTCAAAATCCGGCCTGCGGTAAGTCCCGAATTAAAAAAATATATGTACATATATTTATTTTTTCTTTATCTTTTTTTTTTTTTTAATTTGTCCTTTCTAATCCATTTTCTACCATTTGTTACTCCCAGTGTCTCCTAGCCACTCAGACAATTCATAGTGTCTAAAAATTAATTAAAAAAAAAAAAAAAAAAAAAATTCCTTTTACCATTGATAACATGACATCGCGCACGCACGCACACACATACGCACAAACACACACACACTTTTTTTTTTTAACCCAATACGGCCCCTGAGTCAAAAAGTTTAATCATTGAAATTGATGCCTTAATTAGAAAAACTATTATAACGATAACACAAAACATTGAATCTTCTTTAGAATATTTTTTTAGGAATCTAGTTGTGTATTTATATTTGCGAACCATAAATCCAATTTAACCTTATTCATATAATAAAGAAATGTAATGGCAAGTTAGAGACAACAGTAAAAAATAATGAAGGATTACTGCATTGAAAATATCGGGAGACATACGTCATGTAATATGTTCTTAAATCATACTACAGTATACTATACTGTACGTCAGACCTGGTCAAAATGCGGCCCACTATGATTTTCAATCTACATACTTTTTTTAGACCTTTAACATCAAAACTGTCGCCACCATTACAATGTGCAGTGCTGTTTCTAAACGGCCGTAAGTCTTTAACTATACAAAGTATTTTAAAAGTTGAATCTTCGCTTTTGGGTGTTATTGGAGTTATTACGGTAATCTACGTCACAGCAGCTCAGACGAGGAACAAAGCAGAGTAGGCGGGGTCGGTTTTCAGAGCAGCGAGCCCGAAACACACTTGTCAGAAACAGATATGGAAGCATATTTTTACGTGATAAAATATTAAAATTGTAGGTGTGTATTACACGTTGCGATCATATTTTGCTGTTTTTTTGACATTTTTATTGTGTTTAGCTTGATTGTAAAAGATACACAACTATCGAGGAGCTGGTCTGAGTAGTAAAAGAGGAGCGATGTTCATATTTGTTAATATTCAGTGTTTTATTGTTCATAGTTAATATTGTAAATCCCACTTTTATTTATTTTCGTGTAAATTTTGGGTGTCCCATTCAGTAAAAAACTGTAAAATTCCATTAAATTTTTTGAGTCTGTCATAACTTTTTTAGAACTCTATGGGACATTGTGACTTTTGGTATTAGTGTTCCTGGAAAAAAGGGAACCAAAGACACATACTGTACAGCAGGTTTTAACAGCTAAATGGGTATATATAATTTATACACAGACACATTTTTTTTCTCTAAATGTGGCCCCGGAATCAAAATATTTGCCTAGCTCTGCTATACATGATAATAAGAATTAAAACAACACCAATACAAATATGAAACAGAAAAAAAAAGATGTATTACATAAATGACTAAACATGTTGTGATAAAAATCTAAGTTAGAAATGTCCGATAATTGCTTTTTTGCCGATATCCGATATTCTCCAACTCTTAATTATCGATACCGATATATACAGTCGTGGAATTAACACATTATTATGCTTAATTTTGTTGTGATGCCCCGCTGGATGCATTAAACAATGTATCAAGGTTTTCCAAAATAAATCAACTCAAGTTATGGAAAGAAATATATTGTAGCGTCCCGAAAGACTTAGTGCTGCAAAGGGTTCTGGGTATTTGTTCTGTTGTGTTTATGTTGTGTTACGGTGCGGATGTTTTCCTGAAATGTGTTGGTCATTCTTGTTTGGTGTGGGTTCACAGTGTCGCGCATATTTGTAACAGTGTTAAAGTTGTTTACACGGCCACCCTCAGTGTGACCTGTATGGCTGTTGACCAAGTATGCATTGCATTCACTTGTGTGTGTGTGAAAAGCCAGGTATTATGTGACTGGGCCGGCACGCAAAGGCAGTGCCTATAAAGGTTCAATGGCGTTCTGTACTTCTCCCTAAAAGTCATACATTTTACTTTTTGAAACAGATACCGATAATTTTGAAACAGGTACTGACAATTTCCGATATTAAATTTTAAAGCATTCATCGGCCGATAATATCAGCAGTCCCATATTATCGGACATCTCTAATCTAAATTGTTAGATATTGTAAAAGGTATTACAAAAATGTGTCAATGTTTCATTACAAAAAGTGGTAGACTATTAAAAAATGCTGGGTTGTTACACAATGATTTACAAATTGTAATGCATCTAATATTTTAGGTATCAGACCTAGTATTTGATATTTTATTGTTGATGGAACAGTTTGGATTTAGTACCTAATAACTTGGTGTATGGCCACGTACCCGATGTTTGGTGGCACGTAATACTTTTTTCATTTTTTATTTATTTTTTTTATTTCAGGCAATGACATAAAAAAAAATTATAAAAAAAAGTACAAAGTTGACAACACATAATAATATAAATTAATATAGTGCAAACGGTAATGTATAATATGTAATACATGATTGTCCAGTTTTGCCTGAAAGGGAGTGGGAAGAAGATAACTTATTTTATCCCACCCCCAGTTCTCCATTCAGTGATTATTCACATTAGTTTCACTGTTACTTTGTTCGAGGATTATAATACAAATGTTTTATCATAGTGGCATTACCACAGGTGACAATAATTATTACACTGTACCAATAATTTGTATCAATAATGTAGGAATAATGAATAATCCAACAATGGTAATAGACAAAATACCAACAATGGTAAGAGACAACCTAGCAATAATGGTAATAGACAACTTGGGAATAATGGTAAGGTAAACATTGAGCACATGATAACACTTTGAGACAGAGTACAACCACAACTCAAATTAAATTAAAGACCATCATCTCTATATTTGAACCAGACCCAATGTTTGTATAATAGTTTAAATTGATTAATAGTTTGGCGTTGCTTGTGTTGTAAGTCCAGCTTGTTCCATAGTTTTACTCCGCATACAAACACACAAAAACATTTACGAGTGCTTTGAGCTCTTGGCAATGAGAAATATCCAAAGCCTCTTAAGTTATGAGCCTGCACTCGTCTTATAAAAAAACGTTGTAGATTAGGCGGCAATAATTTGTTAAATGCTTTATCTGAGATTATTCATGTATTATATTTAACAAGGTCATCAAATTTGAGCAACTTCGATGGCATAAACAGATGAATATGTTCTAAATAACCAAAGTTGTGAACGACCCGCACTGCTCTTTTCTGTAATATGATCAGAGGATGAATTGTGTCGTGCTAAGTATTCCCCCATACTTCAACACAGTATGTAAGGTAAGGCAGTACCAAGGTGCATTATAGAGTACAAAGAAGTATTCAACACAGTATTTAAGGTAAGGCAGTACCAAGGTGCAGTATAGAGTACGATACGAAAAATGTTTTAAAAAATGAATCCCCATCCTTCCTGATCATACATGCTGCACTTTTTCCGCCTTCTTCTTCTTCCAGAATTGCTACACAGCTTATTGACTGACAGCATCAACAATCTCATTTAACAAGCACTGCTTTAGCCTTTTTTGTAGGAAAAAAAATAAAGACAAAACAACAACGACTTATCAAGCTCGACCGCCTCACCATGCAGGTAAGAGGGAAGGAGGAGGGGTCATAAACACAAGACAAATACCTCAGCAAAAATGTAATTACCACGGGAGCACGGCACGACCAGCTTTGCCGACCACAGCAGTAAAACTAAAACGCCTTAATCAGTGAAAACGACAATATTGGCCGGAATGGATCAATTAAAAAAGGCCGACAACTTGCAGTTGTTTGTCAAAATTAGTTCTAGTGGCTGTTTGCGACTTGCCCAAGTATACATTTTTCAAAAAGGGTGGGACAGAGGTGATAAAGTTGCATGTACCCACATTTATAAAGCCTTGTTTAATTTAGGCTGGGGTCCTTCACCTTACTTATACACTCAGGGCCGCTGCTAGGATTTCTGGGCCCCCTGGAAGCGCCTCCACCCCATTCACTGCCACCTTCAATGTTCTTGTTTTTTAGTGGTCCTGATGATGCCCTGTGTAATACACCCGATTTGTTTCTTTTTTTTACAATTCACCACTTAACAAGATAATCAGAGTATTATTATGTAATAATAACAATAAATGTAGGCTACCCAATGGTCTCCACCTACTATGGCATCAGAGGGTTGTTCTTGAACTGGGTAAGAAGCTACTTAAAGGCCTACTGAAATGAGATTTTCTTATTTAAACAGGGATAGCAGGTCCATTCTTTGTGTCATACTTGATCATTTAGCGATATTGCCATATTTTTGCTGAAAGGATTAGTAGAGAACATCCACGATAAAGTTTGCAACTTTCGGTGCTAAGAGAAAAGCCCTGCCTCTACTGGAAGTCGCAGACGATGACGTCACATGTTGATGGCTCCTCACATATTCACATTGATTTTAATGGGAGCCTCCAACAAAAACAGCTATTCGGACCGAGAAAACGACAATTTCCCCATTAATTTGAGCGAGGATGAAAGATTCATGTTTGATGATATTGATAACGACGGACTAGAAAAAAAACTAAATTGGCCCTAGTGTGTGAATGTGAGTGTGAATGTTGTCTGTCTATCTGTGTTGGCCCTGCGATGAGGTGGCGACTTGTCCAGAGTGTACACCGCCTTCCGCCCGATTGTAGCTGGGATAGGCTCCAGCACCCCCGGGACCTTGAAAGGGATAAGTGGTAGGAAATGGATGGATGGATGGATGGTATGAAAATGGGTAGGATTAAATAAGCTCTGCTTCTTCCCACTCCTTTTCGGACGTGCTGTAATGAAACAACTGGAAATATGTGATGCATTACATTGTATCGTATGCATGTTCGACATAAACCGAAAGTGAACTGAACCTACCATCAATGACATTTATTCCAACAGCGACGCTCACATTCGAACCATTTGAAACCAAAACTGACCAAAGCTGTTGCTTGCAAGCACCTGAATGCAACTGGACACCTGCTCTTGTCCCCCAAACGCCACACGACCACACATCTAATAAAAGCCAACCATCAGCCTGCTGAACTCCATGTAAGGCAATGAAAGATGTCAGCACAATGCAGTAAGTGTCAAGTCAAAGTTAATATCTGAAAAAAAATATTGTTTTCCCCTGAATGTGTCATGCATTCAATTTACAATCCAACCTCCTCAATTTAGAGAAGCAAGGAGGCTCATTTGGACTTTCTGAGGGTAATATTTATTTGCTGCTGAGCTGAATTTATCGCTTTTAAAAAAATTAAATCTCCAAGGCGCTACAGTGTCTTTCATGGCAGTCTTTAAGGCTGGACTTCAAACTGAAACCGCCGGCTTTGAAGTGGAGATAGAGATATCTTCATATTGATGGACATTTCTATTAGACACTCTGATGTGAAATTCAAATGATGGCCACAATTTATGGGGGGTAAAAAAGGAGGAAAGAAGAGCAGCCTGCATGCAAAGTAGTCTCTTTGGATGACTTTTGGGGTTATTGACTTGCACTCGCGCTCACTCCTGCACATTATTGTTCTTGTTTCCAATCAGATAACAGAAGTGCAAGCATGAGGGAGGTAGTTACACAGCCAGAACACTAATAAGCGCTTATTTCAGCACAGTTATTAAATAAAAGTGCCTGCAGCTTTCAAAAAAAAAAAAAAAATGGCTTTGGGGATCGGCAAAAGAGTCCATACTGTCTTACTACTGTCGTCATGGCAGGAGCACTCTCCTTTGTTTAAGGACCATCTGTAAAAGCCCTATCTTTTCTATTAAAAGAGCGTTCTGCTGTATTAAAGGATCTAATGCAAAAAAATATATATATATAAAAAAAAAATAATGCTAGTCAAGTATCTATATGACAGGAGCACGACACTTCAAAATCATTTTAGTCTAAAATCTTCTGTATTTGGTTTTTAGAGCACACACGCCAAAAAAAAAAATGCTAGTTAAAGATCCCTCATGTATGTCAGGAGCACTGTGCTGTCTGAAGCACTTACAGTGGCTCCTGATTTACTGAAGGGTTGCATGTGCTAAAACACGTGCAAACCTGATAGCACACGCAAAGCTGGTCTACGAAACAAGTGCTAAGTGGGATCCCATTTGCATCAAAAACGCCCACAACACTGGGAGGACAAGGTGCACATTTATTATACAGCACGCAAAAATGGGATTTAGCACTCACCACCGTTTTGTGAGCAATATGTAGCACGTCTTGCAAAGTCAATCAATCAATCAATCAATGTTTATTTATATAGCCCCAAATCACAAATGTCTCAAAGGACTGCACAAATCATTACGACTACAACATCCTCGGAAGAACCCACAAAAGGGCAAGGAAAACTCACACCCAGTGGGCAGGGAGAATTCACATTCAGTGGGACGCCAGCGACAATGCTGACTATGAGAAACCTTGGAGAGGACCTCAGATGTGGGCAACCCCCCCCCTCTAGGGGACCGAAAGCAATGGATGTCGAGCGGGTCTAACATGATACTGTGAAAGTTCAATCCATAGTGGCTCCAAGACAGCAGTGAGAGTCCCGTCCACAGGAAACCATCTCAAGCGGATCAGCAGCGTAGAGATGTCCCCAACCGATACAGGCGAGCGGTCCATCCTGGGTCCCGACGAGCGGTCCATCCTGGGTCTCGACTCTGGACAGTCAGTACTTCATCCATGGTCATCGGACCGGACCCCCTCCACAAGGGAGGGGGGGACATAGGAGAAAGAAAAGAAAAGAAGCGGCAGATCAACTGGTCTAAAAAGGAGGTCTATTTAAAGGCTAGAGTATACAGATGAGTTTTAAGATGAGACTTAAATGCTTCTACTGAGGTAGCATCTCGAACTGTTACCGGGAGGGCATTCCAGAGTACTGGAGCCCGAACGGAAAACGCTCTATAGCCCGCAGACTTTTTTTGAGCTCTAGGAATCACTAATAAGCCGGAGTCTTTTGAACGCAGATTTCTTGCCGGGACATACGGTACAATACAATCGGCAAGATAGGCTGGAGCTAGACCGTGTAGTATTTTATACGTAAGTAGTAAAACCTTAAAGTCACATCTTAAGTGCACAGGAAGCCAGTGCAGGTGAGCCAGTACAGGCGTAATATGATCAAACTTTCTTGTTCTTGTCAAAAGTCTAGCAGCCGCATTTTGTACCAACTGTAATCTTTTAATGCTAGACATTGGGAGACCCGAAAATAATACGTTACAGTAATCGAGACGAGACGTAACAAACGCATGGATAATGATCTCGGCGTCTTTAGTGGACAAAATGGAGCGAATTTTAGCGATATTACGGAGATGAAAGAAGGCCGTTTTAGTAACGTTTTTAATGTGTGACTCAAAGGAGAGAGTTGGGTCGAAGATAATACCCAGATTTTTTACAGAGTCACCTTGTTTTATTATTTGGTTGTCAAATGTTAAAGTTGTATTATTAAATAGAGGTCGGTGTCTAGCAGGACCGATAATCAGCATTTCCGTTTTTTTGGCATTAAGTTGCAAAAAGTTAGCGGACATCCATTGTTTAATTTCATTAAGACACGCTTCCAACTGACTACAGTCCGGCGTGTTGGTCAGCTTTAGGGGCATGTAGAGTTGGGTGTCATCAGCATAACAGTGAAAGCTAATACCGTATTTGCGTATGACGTCACCTAGCGGCAGCATGTAGATGCTGAAGAGTACAGGGCCAAGGACCGAACCCTGGGGAACTCTACACGTTACCTTAACATAGTCCGAGGTCACACTGTTATAGGAGACGCACTGCATCCTATCAGTAAGATAAGAGTTAAACCATGACAGGGCTGAGTCTGAAATACCAATTCGTATTTTGATACGCTCTAATAAAATATTATGATCGACGGTATCGAAAGCAGCGCTAAGATCGAGGAGCAGCAACATAGATGACGCATCAGAGTCCATCGTTAGCAATAGATCATTAGTCAGTTTTGCGAGGGCTGTCTCAGTCGAGTGATTTGCCCTGAAACCGGATTGAAAGGTTTCACATAGATTGTTAAACGCTAAGTGCTCATTTAGCTGCTCTGCAACAATTTTTTCGAGGATTTTCGAAATAAAGGGAAGGTGAGACACCGGTCGGTAGTTTACCATGAGGTCTGGATCGAGGTTAGGTCTTTTAAGGAGAGGATGAATAACCGCTTTTTTGAATGCAACGGGAACAGTGCCCGAGGAAAGTGATAAGTTTATAATATTTAGCACTGATGGACCTAATAATACAAAAAGCTCCTTGATAAGTTTCCCAGGAAGTGGGTCAAGTAAACATGTTGTTTGTTTTATTCCATTTACACAAAGTAACAATCCTTCTAATGTTATTTCATCAAAACGAGAGAAACTATTTTGGATATTTGCAGTATCCGCCGTATATACAATCGTATCTGTGTTACTATAACCCCATTGTAGCTGGGACGCATTGTCTTTAATCTCCTTTCTAATAAGTTCAATTTTCTTATTAAAGAACTTCATAAAGTCATCTGCCGAATGGGTGGAGCTACTGGAAGGAGTCCCTTGTTGGGTTAGCGATGCTACTGTACTAAACAAAAATTTTGGATCGTTTTTATTAATGCGGATGAGATTTGAGTAATAATTAGTTTTAGCTAAGGTAAGCATGCGTTTATAAGTTATTAAACTATCACTCCATGCTTGATGGTGCACCTCAAGTTTAGTCGTGCGCCATTTGCGTTCCAGCTTTCTACATAATAATAAGTATGTGCGAACTGACAATTGACACAGTCCGCCATGCTTGTGTGTGTTAACATATATGCATGGTCTGTCATAGAAATAAACAAAAAAATATTAAGACATATTGTCTATTCAGCAACATACTTTGATAATTTTATAGCTGTGTGCTGAGTGACTTAAGAGGCTGATAAAAATCAATTTGATTGATGCTTTTTTTGTTTGCTGGCATTTTTCATGTTTGTTTTTTTCATTTATAATATATAGTACAGGCCAAAAGTTGGACACACCTTCTCATTCAATGGGTTTTCTTGATTTTCATGACTATTTACATTGTAGATTGTCACTGAAGAC
>NC_084620.1:32213379-32235879 GCF_033978795.1 Nerophis ophidion | reverse complement strand
CCTGTTCCCAATTATCCTGCACACCTGTGGGATGTTCCAAATAAGTGTTTGATGAGCATTCCTCAACTTTATCAGTATTTATTGCCACCTTTCCCAACTTCTTTGTAACGTGTTGCTGGCATCAGTAGAAGCATTTAAGTCTCACCTTAAAACTCATCTGTATACTCTAGCCTTTAAATAGACCTCCTTTTTAGACCAGTTGATCTGCCGCTTCTTTTCTTTCTCCTATGTCCCCCCCTCCCTTGTGGAGGGGGTCCAGTCCGATGACCATGGATGAAGTACTGGCTGTCCAGAGTCGAGACCCAGGATGGACCGCTCGTCGGGACCCAGGATGGACCGCTCGCCTGTATCGGTTGGGGACATCTCTACGCTGCTGACCCGCTTGAGATGGTTTCCTGTGGACGGGACTCTCGCTGCTGTCTTGGATCCGCTTGAACTGAACTCTCGCGGCTGTGTTGGAGCCACTATGGATTGAACTTTCACAGTATCATGTTAGACCCGCTCGACATCCATTGCTTTCGGTCCCCTAGAGGGGGGGGGGGGGGGGGTTGCCCACATCTGAGGTCCTCTCCAAGGTTTCTCATAGTCAGCATTGTCACTGGCGTCCCACTGGATGTGAATTCTCCCTGCCCACTGGGTGTGAGTTTTCCTTGCCCTTTTGTGGGTTCTTCCGAGGATGTTGTAGTCGTAATGATTTGTGCAGTCCTTTGAGACATTTGTGATTTGGGGCTATATAAATAAACATTGATTGATTGATTGAAATTCTAAAGTTAAAGATTATTTGCAAACAAAAAAATATTTATCAGTTTGAACATCAAATATGTTGTCTTTGTAGCATATTCAACTGAATATGGGTTGAAAATAATTTGCAAATCATTGTATTCCGTTTATATTTACATCCAACCCAATTTCCCAACTCATATGGAAACGGGGTTTGTGTGTATATATGTATATATATATATATATATATATATATATATATATACACACACACAAGATAATGTCCTTTTTTGCTGCTTCAACACAAAAAAAGGTAAAATGAAATAACTTAGTTGTTTAGTGTATGTCAATAATGCTTGTGTTTCTCTCAGACAGACAGGGCTTTGCTGTCCGTAACACACACATGCACACACACACACCGCAAAATGAGCTAACGTTACGCTAAAAGCTAATTAGCTTTCACGTCAAGGACTGGGAGCAAGCTGAGCTCCTGCATATTATTTCTAGAACGTCAACGGGCTTATAGTGATGTTACTAGTAATTGACTGGGAGGTGTTTTTATATAATTTGGGGAGAGTCCGCTGCATTTTGCTCACCTTCTAAACACCTTTCTGCTAACCCGCAACGTCGCTCCTCTCTGCCTTCCTGTGCCATAAGCACTGACTCCATGCGCTCTGAATACGCACTGCTGATTGGCTGTTACATGCACTCTGAATACGCACTGCGGATTGGCTGTTACCGCTCTGTGTGTAACCAATGAGTAGGTTGTGTGGGTGGGACAATGCTGGGTGCTGCAGAGATGTACTGACAGAGGCAGAGGCAGAGGCAGTACGAAGCGCAGCAGCTTGTTAAGACTTTAGTGTAGCACCAAATGATAATACATATGTTTAATAAAGTCAATTACAAATGAGGCAACAAGAGAAGCGTCTTTAAAAAAAAAAGTTTTTTAGTTAAGTTAAGACTTTATTTTAGGCGGTGGCTCTTTGTTGTTATGGCAGCCGCCCTAACAACAAAGCGCTGCGGGAAACATTGACATTTCTCAACAAGTTATTGCAAGGAATTTTAGGATTTCACCATCTACGGTCCATAATATAATCAAAAGGTTCAGAGAATCTAGAGAAATCACTAAATGCGGGCGTTAATGCATCTAACACCGACATCTGTGTGTAAAGGATAGCACCATATGGGCTCAGGAACACTTCAGAAAACCACTGTCAGTAACTACATGTTGTCGTTTCATCTGTATGTGCAAGTTAAAACTCTACTATGCAAAACAAAAGCCATTTATCAACAACACCCAGAAACTTCGCCGGCTTCGCTAGGCCCGAGCTTATCTTAGATGGACTGATCCAAAGTGGAATAGTGTTCTGTGGATCAGACGAGTCCACATTTTAAATTGTTTTTGAAAACTATGGACATCATGTCTTCTGGACCGAAAAGGAAAAGAACCATCTGGACTGTTATAGGCGCAGAGTTCAAAAGCCAGCATCTGTGATGGTATGGGGGTGTATTAGTGCCCAAGGCATGGGTAACTTACACATCTGTGAAGGCACCATTAATGCTGAAAGGTACATACAGGTTTTGGAGCAACATATGTTGTCATCCAATTAAAGTTATCATAGACGCCCCTGCTTATTTGAGCAAGAAAATGCCAAGCCACATTCTGTTCATGTTACAACAGTGTGGCTTCATAGTAAAAGAGTGCGGGTACTAGACTGGCCTGTCTGTAGTCCAGACCTGTCTCCCATTGAACATGTGTGGTGCAATATGAAGCCTAAAATACGACAACGGAGACCCCGGACTGTTGAACAACTTAAGCTGTACATCAAGCAGGAATCGGAAATAATTCTACCTGAAAAGCTTCAAAAATTGGTTTCCTCAGTTTTCGAACGTTTACTGAGTGTTAAAAGGAAAGGCCATGTAACACAGTGGTAAAAAGGCCCTGTGCCAACTTTTTTGCAATATGTTGCTGACATTAAATTCTAAGTTACTGATTATTTGCAAAAAAAAAAAGATTCAGATTGAACATTAAATATCTTGTCTTTGCAGTCTATTCAATTGAATATAAGTTGAAAAGGATTTGCAAATAATTGCATTCGGTTTTTATTTTCCATTTACCCTTCACTGCTTTTGGGTTTTCTACATATAATCAGCATTTTTTCTATATTTACAATTTTTTCCAATTTGCAGAAAGTTTTTATGGACTTGTTCAATCTTGCAGTCTTAGTAGCAAACTAGCACTTGGAAAAAGGTTACGAAACAACAAAAAACATCTATAAAAAGAAAGCATTTAGCTATCTTTGACAGTCGCGCCATGCAGTCGTTTAATTGTAAAATGATTTTTTTCTCGTCAATACTTTGCACAGACAGCCCATCAGCTGCAGGTTGATTTTCTGTACTCGGGCAAGACATCTGGAATACTGATAACGCCTGTGTGATTTGATTATAGCGACGCCGCTCCCACGTGTGCACTATTGCGTTACACATACTCATCTCAATTATAAATCAGGTGGTTTCTTTTTATTGTCTGTGCTAATTAGGCGGCCGAGGTGTGCGTTAGTTCAAACTGCTTACGATGCAGCGCCGGGATTAAAGTGCCCGGCGAGCTTTAGAGTGGCCGCACTAATTAGATGTTTTTTTTCTTGACGTGCATATGAGACAAAAGGAGCATAACCATAAAGCCAATTTTACTCTGTTTACCCTGTGAGAAGTTGTTGATCCCCAGATGGTGAGCCAGCATTAGACCCATGCAGAAGTCCCATCACAAAACAGCCAATTTGACTTAGTTTACCCTCTGAGAAGTTGATGAGGCCCAGGAGGTGCAGCAGCTTGATGGAGGCGAACACCAGGACCACGATGCCCACCGTCTGCAGACCCTCCGTCTCCCAGATGCCGCTCAGCACCGAGCCGCCCTCGGGCAGCTCGGCGGCCCCGTACCCTGACCCCGAGCCGCCTCCCTCATCCTCGCCCGGTCCAGCGCTCCAATTGCCCTGTACCCACTCCAGTGCTAAGCCGGGCCTAAATCCAAGTGGAGGTGCCGTGACCTTAAAGCGTCGTCAGGTCATTAACGGGTCACATGAGGACAACGTTCACACGGCGCTGGAGGACAAAACAATGAGGACGCAGCGGGAGGAAAGTCTTGTCTTGCACTCTTTGGGGAGCAAGGGGAGGGGACGTTAGTGAGAGAGGGAGGCAGAGAGGGGTCAGAGGGGTGTATCGCCATCTAGTGGCTGCAAGCAACTATGCAGGAGTAGGCAACAGCAAAAAAGCTGTAAGACAGAAGGGTCTTGCTACTTTTTTTTTTTTTTTACTGCAAAAACCGGAGTGTACTCTCTTCAATGTGTGGCCAACAATGGATGAATCTGCATGTTCATCAACTTCATTAATAAGGACTGCGGTGTTAAAGAAAAAAACACAGAGTCATTAATCAAAGTGGTGGACAGGCGACGAGGAGGACGATGGAAGGGTTGTTTGTCATCGTCGGAGGAGGAGGAGGGTGATGCAATTAGGCGACACCTGCAGCGCCAAAAGAGGGGGGTGGGGGTGTCATGATGAGGTGCAGAAGAGGAGCAATCAAGCGTGTAGACTGGTTAACCTTGGGGCAACTTTTCTTTTATTGTTGCACTGTTGTCTGAAAATACTCCATTTTGTTACAGAACGTCGAATGCTTCTTTACGATAATCGGCACCAACATGTCATCGCTTGGAGCATTGGAATATGTACTTCAATCCAAAGTTTTTCTTAAAGGCCTACTGAAACCCACTACTACCCACCACGCAGTCTGATAGTTTATATATCAATGATGAAATATTAACATTGCAACACATGCCAATACGGCCGGTTTAGTTTACAAAATTGCCATTTTAAATTCACCCCGGAGTTTCTTGTTGAAAACGTCGCGGAATGATGACGCGTGCGCGTGGCGTCACGGACTGTCAGGAAATATTAGCGCAGCACCACTTACGGCTAAAAGTCGTCTCTTTTCATCGCGCAATTACACAGTATTCTGGACATCTGTGTTGCTGAATCTTTTGCAATTTGTTCAATTAATAATGGGGAAGTCAAAGTAGAAAGATGGAGTTGGGAAGCTTTAGCCTCTAGCCACAAAAACACAGAATGATTCCTTGTTTAAAATTCCCGGAGGTGAAGCTTTACTATGGATCAGAGCGGTCAAGCGAACATGGTTCTCGACCACTTGTCAACCGGCAGGTTTCGGAGAGAAAACTGTGTTAAAAAGTCGCCTCTTACTGGAGATCTGTGGAGTTTGCGCCGTCCTTGTATCTGCCGATACACTGGCCTCAAGACACCCGTGGAGACACCCCTCCGACTATCAGGTACTATTTAATCTCACTAAAACACTAACAACACAATAGAAATATAAGAGATTTCCTAGAATTATCCTTGTAAATGTGTCTAAAAACATCTGAATCCGTCCCAAGGCAATCGCCTTTGTTTAATTTTTTTATTTTATTTATTTATTTTTTTTTTCTAGTCCTTCGCTATCAATATCATCATCCACAAATCTTTTGTCCTCGCTCAAATTGATGGGGAAATTGTTGTTGTCTCGGTCCGAATAGCTCTTGCTGCTGGAGGCTCCCATTATAAACAATGTGAGGACGTGAGGAGCCCTAACCCTTGTGACGTCATCGTCTGCGACTTCCGGTAAAGGCAAGGCTTTTTTATCAGCACCAAAAGTTGCGAACTTTATCGTCGATGTTCTCTACTAAATCCTTTCAGCAAAAATGTACCAATATCCCGAAATGATCAAGTATGACACATAGAATGGACCTGCTATCCCCGTTTGAATAAGAAAATCTCACTTCAGTAGGCCGTTACAATATCCTCAAAAATCAAATAATCACCAACTATCCCCCATTTTTGCTGGTAATAGCGTCCCGCCGCGAGCAACGGATGGACAAGCAACAAAAATGCGTACCCGAAGAGTAGCGGAGTAAGCTCACTGACGCACAAAAACCTGCCGTACAACGTTACACACGGCAAAGAGGAAATGTAGGATAGGCTAGGACAGCAGCGTAGATTCAAAAAGTCCAAAACCAAAAGAACATATACCGTATATTTCGGACTATTAGTCGCATTTTTTTTATACTCAGGAGCCACTTATGTGTGAAATTATTAACAAATTACCGTAAAATATCAAATAATTTATTTAGCTCATTCACGTAAGAGACTAGACGTATAAGATTTCATGGGATTTAGCGATTAGGAGTGACAGATTGTTTGGTAAACGTATAGCATTTTTCTATGTGTTATAGTTATTTGAATGACTGTTACCATAATATGTTACGTTAACATACCAGGCACCTTCTCAGTTGGTTATTTATGCGTCATATAACGTACACTTATTCAGCCTGTTGTTCACTATTCTTTATTTTTTATAACTTGCCTTTCAAATGTCTATTCTTGGTGTTGGGTTTTATCAAATAAATTTCCCCCAAAAATGCGACTTATACTCCAGAGCGACTTATATATGTTTTTTTCCTTTTTTATTATGCATTTTCGGCAGGTGCGACTTATACTCCGGAGCGACTTATACTCCGAAAGATACGGTATAGACATACACATACATATATAAGTATATGCATACATATATAACTATATACAAACATATATAAACAATTATACACACGCACACACATGAATTTATAGTATATACCAGGCCTGGCCAATTATTTTGACTCGGGGGCCACATTTCGAGAAGAAAATGTGTCTGGGGGCCGGTATATCTGTTTTTAGGAACACTATTACAAAACCTTACAATAATATTAGATTGAATGTCAAAAACGTTATGACAGATCGCCTTAAAAAACAAAAATGGAATCTTAAATTTTTCTATAAACGATAAAACACTGAATATTGACAACATATGAATGTCACGCCCCCTTTCGATCGCCATATTTTACAGTCAAGTGAAACGCAACAAAAATTTGAGGTCCTCTCCAAGGTTTCTCATAGTCATCATTGTCACTGGCGTCCCACTGGGTGTGAGTTTTCCTTGCCCTTATGTGGGTTCTTCCGAGGATGTCGTAGTCGTAGTGGTTTGTATATTAACACGTTCTGATTTAGACTGCAATATTGGGACCTATTATGCAAAACCAACTTTTCTAACTTGATGGTAGCTGCTTATGTGTATTTGAGATCTGCATACATCTCGAAAAATTTGAAATCAAATCACAGAGGCATTGCAGAAATGTTTATAAAATAATCTTGCCTCCCGTCCTACCTACGCCAAACGACCCAAAGGAATTTTGTCCAAGTGTGACGTTTTTCCCAATTGTGACATCAACATATTGTCCATATATCGAAGAAATGTTCCCCAACATCATTGCACCAGTCCGCCGTTTTTAATTTACCTAGGAGCGTTTGTAATCCGCAACATTTCCACGATGAAACCCCATAAAGGAAAACGCTCTGTTGGTTGCTTTGTCCAGCAAGAGTCACTACATGCACTTTCAGCCTCCTCTCAAGGAAAAAGGGCCTTACTTTTAACCTTTTTAATTCGTGGCAACGTAGCTTCAACTGGGAGGAAGTCTCTCTGAGCGTGTGCAAAGCAAACCACTATGACAAACACTGCATGACAAACCTGCACCAGTATAAATATGGATTTCCCGAAAAACTACCATTAACGGTGGGCTCGTTGTCTATTATTTATGGCAATGGAAGGAGATGATACAGCAGTAAGTAATAATGGTAGGTTAGAAATGTGTGAATGATATGTTAGCTCGATTTGTCGTGTGCAGTAGCTATCTTAGCCTTCTGTAAAACAACAACACAGGTAAACGGTTTGTATCGGACATGATATCAGAGATTTTGGATCCATGATTGTTTAGTTTTTTGCTGGTATCGGACCAATAGCCAAAATCAATATCAGATTGGGATCCCGCTCCTCTGATTATCAAGAAAAATAATGTCACACATACGTAAATAAAACATTAAAAACGCTGTAGATTCTACAGCTTGCACACTAGAAATGTACTTAGTAAAAATGTCTCAGCAAACATTTTGACCACGTTGTGACGAAGAGACCAGCCAGTAAGCCCCGTCCTCATCCTCTTCAGCTTCCACAGGCAAGGAGACCCAGAAGCTTGAGATTTTCAGTCCAGTAAATGGTAAAAAACAAGTACAATCAAACAGCAAATATGGCTGATTATTAATATTTATTAAGCCCATAAAATCTGATAACCATTCAAAAAGTGTCAAAAATGCTACATTTACATTTTATGATTTGAACATTAACCAAGTGTTAGTGATATTATTATTATAATTTATCATCACTTCTGGGTGTGTCTGTTTCCATCATCGAGTGATATGCCGCTTTTTCGCTTCTCTGCTCCTTGTAAGTTTATTTGAGATGGTTAATCATGCCTCTCACCTGGACATGAGACGTCTGAGGATGTGACCCGACAATTTGGGACACTTTGACAGCCATATAGGACTTGGAAATGGCGAAGATGACCCAAAAAGCGTTTGTTTCCCCACCCTGTTTATTCGCAAAGATTATGAGTCATTTTTCATCAAATGTGAGTATATGAAGATCCCAGGAGTCGTCATCCTGATGACAGCAGACATGGTCCAGTAAGTTATGTTTTATTATGTTTGTCGGCTGTCATAAAGTCTGCAGTGAGCAATAATCAGTGATGAAGAAAAAAATAAAGCAAACACTGTGGTGAGTTTTTGAATCTAATGCACCACATATGTCTAAAATAATTAAAATATGTATATATTAAATAGCATGAATTTACCTGTTACTACATTACATATATACTTACATCATGTATATCAAATCCTAATGGAGGTGTTTGGGTGTTTTTTAAGGGGCTTTATAGGCGGAATTGAACAGCTCTCATAGGCTGACTTGTAAGCTGACTTTTGATCGCATTTATTTAATATTTAGAATCATAAAAACATCCGTCGTCATCCGTCTATCCATTTTCTACCGCTTGTCCCTTTTGGGGTTGCAGGGGTGCTGGAGTCTATCTCAGCTGCATTTGGGCGGAAGGCGGAGTACACCCTGGACAAGTCGCCACCTCATCACAGGGCCTACACAGATAGACGGACAACATTCACACTCACATTCACACACTAGGGCCCATTTAGTGTTGCCAATCAACCTACCCCCAGGTGCATGTCTTTGGAAGTGGGAGGAAGCCTGAGTACCCGGAGGGAACCCACGCAGTCACGGGGAGAACATGCAAACTCCACACAGAAAGATCCCCAGCCCGATATTGAACCCAGGACTACTCAGGACATTTGTATTGTGAGGCAGATGCACTAACCCTTTGACCACCGTGCTGCCATCTGTTGTTGTCAGGCTTGGACTGTGGATGTTTGTGCTTCCTCGATGCAAGGATGATGTGGGACGAGTCAGGCATGAATGTAAGTACATGATATTTATTAAATAAACAAACAAACTACAAAAAGGCAAACCAAGGACGCGCTCTGTGGCGGATAATAATCTATACTAAACTTAAAACAAAACAGCACAATGGCATGACTATATACGAATAAACAAAAGATACTATCTATGGCATAAACAACAAAACCTACTCGGCGTGGACCAAAACAAACAACAAGGCATGAAACAGATAATCGAGGTCGTGAAGGAGGTGCAGCATGGGTAGGGTGCGTGCGAGTGTGAAGATCCCAGACTGATGGACAGAAAGTAAAATCCTTAAATAGTAGCAGTGGTAATGAGAAACAGATGTGAGAGGCTGATGATCGGGGCGTGACTAGGGGAAACGAAAGAGTAGCTATGGTCACAAAACAAACCAGGAAGTGAAAAGACAACCAAATGTCCAAAAAAACAAACCAAACATGACCAAAACAAAACATGATCCATAGGTGTGACAGTTATGTCTTTCATAATGATTGTGAACAGTAATTTTCTTTTTGGAATTCTGCCTATCATTCAACATCATGAAAGAAATTAACACATGAATTTTTTTAATTTTTAGAATTTTCTAGATGTTAAAAACTCAGCTGATAGGACTCCCAGCCCTCAAAAGCGCTCTTAAACAACTACAAAATCCTCCAACCTTTTATATACAAAATGCAAGTCTACATCATTGTCATCCCACTGGGTTGAGTTTTTCCTTGCCCTGATGTGGGATCTGAACAGAGAATGTCGTTGTGGCTTGTGCAGCCCTTTGAGACACTTGTGATTTAGGGCAAACGCGAGTGTTTTCTAATCATGGCAGACTTGGTAACAGACAAAAAAGACAACCATTTTTGGACAATGATGATTCAAAACCTTATCTTTTTGAAGCTGAACATACGGAGGATGAACTGCTGCTTCTAGAAGCCAGCCCGAAGCAGAGAGAGTGAAGTGAAAGTGAGTTTACGCTGCAAATGCAGAACTTGGAGCCAAGTTATGGCGACAGAAATGGAGTGCATACCTAAAATCAACTGGAAAAATACGTCCTCAGCCAGCAGGACCAAACCCAAAACTGTCACTATATTAGTGATCATGATACACGCAGCACGTCATACTTTTTAGTACAACTACATACAGTCAAGCTATCTGTGTACAAACAAAACATGAAATGTAGACTAATACTTTACAGATACGGTAATATGATTGTTCATGTTTTCAGTCAGTACAGATTGGTGTGCTATCGGAATTTGTTGTGCATTACAAACTCAAAAGCCATTCAGTCTTTGACACAGAAGCTAGCTTACGGCTAATACTGTAGCAAGCCACCGCAAGGTCATTTTACTCCTCAGTGTTTGTTCTAACAACAACAATGTCGCTAGAGTTTGGTTATTATACAGTTTATAAAATGAAGTATTGATGGAGGTTTTTGGATGTAGATTAGAGTAATTCAGGGGCAGAATGGTTTGATCAAATTAGCTGCATTGCTCACCACCTGGAACAAGCTGATTATTACAAAGTAGAATGCAAAAGTAACACAAAAAAACATTTTGTCTCCTTGTCTGTCATAAGGATTGTCAACAATAGGCAACATTCAAAAAAAAAGTGCTGTTCCCCTTTAAGTTCAAGTATTCAAGGAACTTTATTTACAAAACCAGTGAAGTTGGCACATTGTGTAATTTGTAAATAAAAACAGAATACAATGATTTGCAAATGCTTTCCAACTTATATTCAATTGAATAGACCGTAAAGACAAGGTATTTAATGTTCAAACTGAAGAAATCATTAACTTACAATTTAATGGCAGCAACATATTGCAAAAAAGTTGGCACAGGGTCATTTTTACCGCTGTGTCACATGGCCTTTCCTTTTAACAACACTCAGTAAATGTCTGGGAACTGAGGAGCAGAGGTGGGTAGAGTAGCCAGAAATTGTACTCAAGTAAGAGTACTGTTACTTTAGAGATGTATTACTCAAGTAAAAGTAAGGAGTAGTCACCCAAATATTTACTTGAGTAAAAGTAAAAAGTATGTTGTGAAAAAACTACTCAAGTAGTGAGTAACTGATGAGTAACCTGTTCGTTTAATGATTACGGCAACAAATAATGCACAAAAACATAAAAATAGCAATGAGCAAATTCAGAGCCAGGAATATCTCTTAAGCAACTAAAACAATATTATATATTAAATAATAATATATTAAAATAAAAAAAAATTAAGGCAAATTGAGCCACAATAACTTAACAGCACCATAGACTCAGTAGGCATTCATTGATTGATTGATTGAAACTTGTATTAGTAGATTGCAGTACAGTACATATTCCGTACAATTGACCACTAAATGGTAACACCCCAATAAGTTTTTCAACGTTAATCAACTGGGTGTGAGTTTTCCTTGCCCTTTTGTGGGTTCTTCCGAAGATGTCGTAGTCGTAATGATTTGTGCAGTCCTTTGAGACATTTGTGATTTGGGGCTGTATAAATAAACATTGATTGACCGATCCGTTGTGGTGAAGAAGGAGCTGAGCCGGAAGGCAAAGCTCTCAATTTACCGGTCGATCTACGTTCCCATCCTCACCTATGGTCATGAGCTTTGGGTCATGACCGAAAGGATAAGATCACGGGTACAAGCGGCCGAAATGAGTTTCCTCCGCCGGGTGGCGGGGCTCTCTCTTAGAGATAGGGTGAGAAGCTCTGCCATCCGGGAGGAGCTCAACGTAAAGCCGCTGCTCCTCCACATCGAGAGGAGCCAGATGAAGTGGTTCGGGCATCTGGTCAGGATGCCACCCGAACGCCGCCCTAGGGATGTGTTTAGGGCACGTCCAGCTGGTAGGAGGCCACGGGGAAGACCCAGGACACGTTGGGAAGACTATGTCTCCCGGCTGGCCTGGGAACGCCTCGGGATCCCCCGGGAAGAGCTAGACGAAGGGGCTGGAGATAGGGAAGTCTGGGCTTCACTGCTTAGGCTGCTGCCCCCGCGACCCGACCTCGGATAAGCGGATGATGATGGATGGATGGATGGATGATTGACTTAATAAATGACCAAGTCGAGGTGATCTACCTCATACATACATATACACACATATCATATATATATGTATATACATTTATATATACAGTATATAATTTATGTCTTGATTGGATTATCCAGAGAATAGTGCTCGATACCGTGGTAGAGCACAATATGTAGGTGTGGGAAAAAAATCACAAGACTACTTCATCTCTACAGAACTGTTTCATGAGGGGTTCCCTCAATCATCAGGAGATATTATCTCCTGATGATTGAGGGAACCCCTCATGAACCCCTCATCTTGTGATTTTTTCCCACACCTACACAGTATATAATTTATATTTATTTATTTTGCCGTTTTTGTTGACATGTTAAAGGTGTTTTAATGAATATACATGCATGTTTAACATACAGATTCCTATCTTTCATGAAGACAAGAATATAAGTTGGTGTATTACCTGATTCTGATGACTTGCATTGATTGGAATCAGACAGTATAGTGCTGATAACGTCCAGGTTTTCAAATGGAGGAGAAAAAAAGTTCCTCCTTCCTGTCTAATACCACATGAAAGTCGTTGCTTTTTGGCATCTTATTTGTCCAGCTTCCATATTCGTTTTTATACACTTAACAAGAAATACATTGGCGGCAAACTCCGTAGCTTGCTAGTTTGTTTGCGCTGGATTTCGGAGACTCTTATTTTGTTAGCGCAGGCGCGATGGAGAGGCACTTTCATTGTGAAGACAGGAACTGTGCGATCAGTCTTTAGGCTTTTGACGGGAAGTACGGTTGAAATTTTTACACTTTTGATTGATTGGTTGATTGATTGAAACTTTTATTAGTAGATTGCACAGTACAGTACATATTCCGTACAGTTGACCACTAAATGGTAACACCCCAATAAGTTTTTCAACATGTCGGGTTCTACGTTTGACGGTCACGTGACCACCTGGCTCTGTTTGATTGGTCCAACATCACCAGTGACTGCATGTGATTGGTGAAACGCAGGCATGCGTAGATCCTACTTTGAATGCGTGTCTGACAAAATCAAAACAAACAATGCATGCATTAACAGATCGATAAAAAAAAAAAGTAGCGAGTAGCAACCTGATTGCAGATAAATGGTTCGGAGTAAAAGTAGCGTTTCTTCTCTATAAATATACTCAAGTAAAAGTAAAAGTATGTTGCATAAAAACTACTCTTAGAAGTACAATTTATTCCAAAAGTTACTCAAGTAGATGTAACGGAGTAAATGTAGCGCGTTACTACCCAACTCTGCTGAGGAGACCAATTTTCAAAGCTTTTCAGACGGAATTATTTCCCATTTTTGCTTGATGTACAGCTTAAGTTGTTCAACAGTCCAAGGTCTCCGTTGTAGTATTTTAGGCTTCATTTTGCAGCACACATTTTCAATAGGAGACAGGTCTGGACTACAGAAGGCCAGTCTAGTACCCACACTCTTTTAGTATGAAGCCATCCTGTTGTAACACGTAGCTCGGCATTGTCTTGCTGAGATAAGCAGGGGCGTCCATAATAACGTTGCTTAGATGGCAACATATCTGCCTAAGCACAGTACTACAACGGCTCTAGTCAGGGCAATGCACACCTGGCTTACCGAAACCGACTCCAAACCAACGATGGTGAGAAAACTGTTGGCAGATATGTCAAAAGCTTTTGATGTAATTGACCATGGCATCTTGATGCAAAACATATTGGACTTAGGACTCTGCCCATATCTGACAGCCTGGCTCCAGAGTTACATCTCAGGAAGGAGACAGAGAGTGGTGGCAAATGGAGTTCATAGCCCCTGGATTGAAGTTACGTCTGGGGTACCACAAGGGGGTGTTGTCTCCCCATATGTCTTCCTCCTTTACATGGCTACCCGGAATGCTGTGTTTGAGGACACCCTTGATGTGGGATATGCAGAGACATCAGGCTATCGAGAGCGATCCCATATCCAGCATCATGTCAGACACAACCATGTGCCAGGAGGCACAAAGGCTAGACGAATGGGCAGCAAATAAAAAAATGATACTTAACGGGAAGAAGTCAGTAGAACTCCGAATATGTTTTGCCCGTAATCCACCACAACCTCCTGCACTGATGTTGGGGGGAAGGAGGTCCCTGTTGTGGAAACAACAAAGTACCTGGGTTACCACCTCAACCAAAACCTCACTGGAGATGTGCACATCGAGAAGGCAATAAAAACCGCCTCCAAGCGGCTGCACTACCTCACAGTCATGGCGAGACATGGACTCCCTGCCGACGACCTTGTTACCATCTACACCACTCTCATCAGGCCGTGTCTGGAATATAGCTCAGTGCTCTTAGTGGGCTGCTCCAAAAAACAACAGGCAGAGCTAGAGCGAGTACAGAAACGTGCCTGTAAAATCATTACAAGGAGAGCTGGAAACATCTCACAATCCCACATCACTCCGGACCAGGAGAGAGGAGGCTGCAGTGAAGCTGGTCAGGGATATGCATGATGAGCAACATCCTTTGCATGACCTGCTACCTCCAACATGAGGCAGCCGCACTGCCAGGACATTGAGGAACCAACATAAGCTGGCTGAACCCGAGCCCAGAGCAAGGACAAAGAGACTTAAAAACTCTACCCTGCACGCTGCAATTAAGCTGTATAATGACACTAATTAAATAAGTAATATAGTTATATACCAGAATGCTAACAGTTTCCATGCTGCTGCTGCCCTGAGGATGTTCAAAATTTTTAAAATACTGTGTGTTCTTTTCATTTTTTATTGTTGTTTGTTTGATATCTATTGTAAAGTTCAGCTGTTTTTTCAGTGGGGCCTTGGCTCCACTGCAAGCATGAATAAATAAAGTCAAGTCAAGTCAACATATGTTGCTCCAAAACCTTTATGTACCTTTCAGCATTAATGGTGCCTTCAAGTTACCCATGGCTTGGGCACTAATACACCCCCGTACCATCACAGATGTTGGCTTTTGAACTTTACGCCTATAACAATCGGGATGGTTCTTTTCCGCTTTGGTCCGGAGGACACGACGTCCACAGTTTCCAAAAAATAAGTGTGTCTGATGAGCATTCCTCAACTTTCTCAGTATTATTTGCCACTTGTGCCAGCTTTTTTGAAACATGTTGCAGGCAACAAATTCCATATTTGCAAAAAACAAAGTTTTCCAGTTTGGACGTTAAGTATCTTGTCTTTGCAGTCTATCCAATTGAATATATTTTGAAAAGGATTTGCAAATCATTGTATTCTGTTTTGATTCACGATTTACACTATGTGCCAACTTCACAAATTTTGGGTTTTGTGCATGGGGACCTGCACCAGATTCACAGAAATGAAACGGGTGGTCACAATGGATCTGCTCCTTTAACCAGATTTGCATCAAATTTTACTGGTTGGCAGGATGGAGCGTCATCTTTATCCATACTTGCACCAAAATATAAAAGGTTGTCACACTGGATCTTCAATCATGACAAACATGTCTATAGCCAATTAAAAGTGATCGTAAAAAAAAAAGGTTTCTGTCTACAAACGCACAAAGCCGGGAGGGCCAGCATGGAGCTGCTGATAACATTGACCAGCTTGTGTCGCCGTCTTGACAACATGACAAGAAAAAAAAAAAGGCTTTGAAAATAGTCGGGCCTGATTAATAGCAGACTGACAGTCACGCTGAACTGTGAGGGTAAAGATCAGCAGGGAACACAGGACATAAAATGAGGGTAGACATAGAAGAGCAGTAGAACCAGGACGGCTGGAGCCACTGGATGACGTACACACAGCAGCAAGAGGAAATCAATAGTTAGGGACATCACTTATGGAACGATGAGGAGCTTCATCAAACTTAGATACAACCTAAGAACTTACATAATCACAACCCAACTTTCCCCTGCCTGTCTTACCATCAAACCCGTCCTCCAGCAGCCCAAACTGCTCCAGAACCTTCACAAAGAGAACCACCACCACCAGCACGCCGATCATCTCCAGACCCTCCAAGTTCATGTTGACGGTAAGCGTCACACGTCCCGGGGTCTTTAAACGCCTCACAAGAGTGCGCTTGATGGGCATGGAGCGGCAACAGAGAGAGGGAGGGAGGAGAGAGGGAGCAAGGGTATAGGGGGTAGGGGACGAGGAGGAGGTGTTCCCAAGTTCAACTGATTGTTGGCTAGTGCCAATCATTAAAGGGTGCGGGAAAATATCGAAAGAAAATTGCATGAAATGAGTGGAAAAAATGGAAAATGTCCCAAAATGTTCTATAAATTGTTGTAGATGTATAGGTAGTTATAGTTGGAGTTCATCATAGGATGCAGAACTCTAACACACAAAAAAACCCTCCTGCTCCGGCCCGGCTACACCAAATGATAGTATAAATACATTTAATAAAGTCAAGTTCAAATAAGGCAACAAGAGAAGTATCCTACACTTCTCTTTTGTAAAGTAAATCTGAACAGCCGATATGGGAAACTACATCAATTACATAATTTGCCTGAGAAGCTGGACAGGACAAAAAAAAAATTTAATAAATAAAACAAAAAAAACCCATAAAATTATTGACCAAAAAAAAAAAAAAGTATGGCGAGAAAATGTCTATCAATATTCTACAGTATTTAGTAGGGGTGTAACGGTACACAAAAATTTCGGTTCGGTACGTACCTCGGTTTAGAGGTCACGGTTTGGTTCATTTTCGGTACAGTAAGAAAACAACAACATATACATTTTTTGGTTATTTATTTACCAAATTTGTAAACAAAGGCTTTACCCTTTTAACATTGGGAACACTATAATAATTCTGCCCACGTTAATCCACATTAAACTGCCTCAAGTTGTTGCTTTGATTAAATAAAATGACAAAACCTTTCTTCTACATATAAAAAGTGCCACATTAAACAGTTTCAAGTCAACTCATCATGCTTAATTTATTACAGCATTTGGGAAGCCTGTAGTTGACTTTTATTAGGTAAATGTTATATTTTTATCAACATGTGATAGCAGGGACCCTGCCATTCAAACTAGGCTGCCACATTACTAATGATTCATGTAACTATAGCAGAAAAAATAGTACAACAGCAATAGGTGAGACTAGTCATCCCTGTACACCAGTGGTCCCCAACCACCGGGCCGTGGCCCGATTGGTACCGGGCCGCAGAAGAATTTTTTATAAAAAAAAAAAAAAAACATTTTTAATTTTTTTTATTTTTTATTAAATCAACATAAAAAACACAATATACACTTACAAATAGTGCACCAACCACAAAAAACTCCCTTTTTCATGACAAAAACGTCCCTTTCTCATGACAAAGAAGAAAGAAAAAAAAGGACACCCCCCCCCCCCGGGCCGCGGGACAAATTATTAAGCGTTAACCGGTCCGCGGATACAAAAAGGTTGGGGACCACTGCTGTACACCATGGAGTTCAATGCAATACCAGAGAGACAGGGCTTTGCTGCCCCTAACACACACACACACACACACACGAAAATGAGCTAAAGTTACGCTAAAAGCTAACTAGCCTTCACCTAAAGCCAAGACTGTGAGTGAGGGTGCTGAGCTGCAGTTTAAGTTTATAAAAGGTCAAAGGGCTCATAGTGATGTTTAGAGAGTAGTTAACTTGGAAGTGTTTATTATTTTGGGAGAGTACGCTGCTCACCTGCTAAACACATATCTGCTCGACGCTAAAGCATTGACAACATGCGTTCTGAATACGCACTGCTGATTGGCTGCTACATCGCTCTGAATAACTGCTGATTGGCTTTGTATGTAACCAATCATATGGTTGTGTGGGCGGGACAATGCTTGCTATTGAGACGGAGGCAGAAAGCAGAGCAGCTTGTGAAGACTTACAAACTCGTTTGGTACACCCGCGTGCCGAATCGAAACGCCCGTACCGGAACGGTTCAATACAAATACACGTACCGTTACACCCCTAGTATTTAGACAACATTCTAAAATATAGTTAAGGTAAAATTAAATATTAATGGCTGTAGAACTCGAAGCAACATATATAAGTAAAATTGTAAAATCTTTCAAACGTTTCAATAATATTTTTGGCAAAAAAGGGTCAATGTCTAAAAATATTGTTAAATATTTTTGGAAATCTCTGGAGAATGTTTACTTACAATTATACATAGTTAGCAAAGTTTGTAAAACTTCTTTGAAAAGTTAAAATAACAAAAAACAGAAATATTTAGGAACATGAGAAAGATACACCGTATTGCTAAAAGTATTTGGCCACCTACCGAGACTCACATATGAACTTGAAGTGCCATCCCATTCCTAACCCATAGGGTTCAATATGATGTGGGTCCACCTTTCGCAGCTATTACAGCTTCAACTCTTCTGGGAAGGCCTTTCACAAGGAGTGCTTGTATAGGAATTTGACCATTATTCCATTGGTGAGGTCACACACTGATGTTGGTCGAGAAGGCCTGGCTCTCAGTCTCCGTTGTATTTCATCCCTTATAATAAAGCCGACAGTTAACTTTGGATTATTTAGGAGCGAGAAAATTTCACAACTGGATTTTTTGCAGAGGTGGCGTCTTATGATAGTTCAACGCTGGAAATCACTGAGAGCGGCCCATTCTTTCACAAATGTTTGTAGAAACAGTCTCCATGCCTAAGTGCTTGATTTTATACACCTGTGGACGGGCCAAGTGATTAGGACACCTGATTGTGATCATTTGGATAGGTGGCCAAATACTTTTGGCAATATAGTGTATATCTAAATAATAATGCATGGAATGAGGGAAAAATGGAAAATGTACAAACATATTCTATAAATTGTTGTAGATATGGTTACTGTTAATAATATGCTGCAGAACTCCAAGAACACTAAACAAATCAATATAAATATGGACGGAAAAAAAACCAATTTACTTCATAAAATGTGTGAGGAGAAGAGCCAAAATGTTGAGAAATATTCTCCAATACTTTGACACAATTACGGAAAAAAGTTTAGCTTAAATTGAATACATTTGGGATTAATTATAGGTTGTAGAACTGTAAGCAATCCATAAAAGTATGGGCAAAATAATTAAAACTGGTTCATAAAAAATGTGGAAAAGAGGGTAAAATGTCTAAAAAATATTGTACAATGATTTTAGAAAACTTTAAAATGACAGTTAGTCAAAGTTTGCATTGGGTAACACATGGCACACGGACAAAGCTAAACCTATTGTTACTATAACAATCTACAAGGTTAATACACTTTGCTTCTCTTTCTTCCCCTCCATTTATCTGCTTACTTTTGTATTTCAAGTTATCATTAGATATATATTATTAATTTTAACAACTGTATTGTTGATAATAGAGATAATTGTTACTATTCATTCTCAGTGTTATTTCTATTGGTATTTGTATTGTTCCATTTGTAGTGTAATAATGTTTATTGTCATTTCTGTATTATTATTTATTTCACTAACTGCTTCTTTGCTATCACTTTTACCATCATATTTGTACATATGACAGGACAAAAAAATAAATACAATTTATATGTAAAAAAAGTTTGCATTAGATGTTGAACTTCTTCAAAAGATTAAAAAATATGTATAATCCGGAAATTAGTATTTACAAATGTTCAGTAAAATGAGGAATATATACCTTATTATTGCATGAAATGAGGAGAAAAAGTAAACATGTCCAAACATATTGTATATGTTGTAGATATTGTTTTTGTAATTTTAGGCTGCAGAACTTAAAGAACACAAACAAATCCATACAAATGACAGAAAAAAATTAAAGCGGCAAAATATTTTTGAGGAAACTTTCTAAATTTTCTATGCATAATTTAATATAGTTGGTCAAAACTTGGAATCAGGAAATAATCTAAAAATAAGAATGATAAATTTGAAAATAAAAACAATTCTGAATAAACATTCCGTGAAATGTTCTAGTTAGAAATGATAATACCTAATTATAGGTAAAGGTGTCAAACTATTCCGAAAGAATGTGGAAAATTAGGGTAACAATTTTTTTTTCTTTTTTTTTTTTTTAAAGGACTAGATTACAGGGGCCAATTTGGACTGTAGGTCGTTGCATTTTCTTCTGAGGAAAGTAAAATGTGAGAGAACATGTACTGCATTTAATTGGTTTTGACTACCTTATGTTTGCCAAAGGGCGGTATTGATGGACGGATGGGCTGCCAACATTTGTCGTTTGACACGTGAACGCCACTATTTGCTGTCTTCTAAACTCCTCAGGTTTTTGCACGGAGCGCAATCAAGCGCCTAATGCTGGTGAACATGCACCGCAGTCATCAGCACACAGCATGCGCCATCAATCAAACACTTGGCTGTTGGTGATGACGCCGATTGCTCCAGCCGCATGCATATGGCCACTATGCCTTGCTGTAAATATGAACCATGTTACCAATAATAGTATTTTAATGCATTGCCTTATTCTAAATAGCAACCATGTTACCAATAAAGATTGTCTAATGCAATGCCTTGTTGTAAATATAAACCATGTTACCAATAATAATCTTTTAATGCAACGCCTTGTTGTAGATATTAACCATGTTACCAATAATAATCCTTTAATGCAATGCCTTGTTGTAAATATTAACCATGTTTCCAAAAATCTTTTAATGCAATGACTTGTTGTAAATATTAACCATGTTACCAATAATCTTTAAATGTAATGCCTGTTGTAAATAACCATGTTGCCAATAATAGTATTTTAATGCAATGCCTTGTTGTAAATATTAACCATGTACCAATATTAATATTTTAATGCAATGTCTTGTTTAAATAATAACAATGTTACCAATAATCTTTAAATGCAATGCTTTGTAAATATTAACCATGTTACCAATAATAATACTTTAATGCAAAGCCTTTTTGTAAATATTAACCATGTTGCCAATAATAATACTTTAATGCAAAGCCTTGTTGTAAATACTAACCATGTTACCAATAATAATCTTTTAATGCCATGCCGTGTTGTAAATATTAACCATGTTACCAATAATAATCTTTTAATGCAATGCCTTGTTGGAAATATTAACCACGTTACCAATAATAATCTTTTAATGCCATGCCGTGTTGTAAATATTAACCATGTTAACAATAATCTTTTAATGCAATGCCTTGTTGGAAATATTAACCATGTTATCAATAATAATCTTAATGCCATGCCTTTTTGTAAATATTAACCATGTTACCAATAATAATACTTTAATGCAAAGCCTTGTTGTAAATACTAACCGTGTTACCAATAATAATCTTTTAATGCCATGCCGTGTTGTAAATATTAACCATGTTACCAATAATAATCTTTTAATGCAATGCCTTGTTGGAAATATTAACCACGTTACCAATAATAATCTTTTAATGCCATGCCGTGTTGTAAATATTAACCATGTTACCAATAATCTTTTAATGCAATGCCTTGTTGTAAATATTAACCATGTTATCAATAATAATCTTAATGCCATGCCTTGTTGTAAATAATAACCATGTACCAATAATAACCATCTGTTAATGCAATGCCTTGTTGGAAATATTAACCATGTTATCAATAATAATCTTAATGCCATGTTGTAAATAATAACCATGTTACCAAAAATCTTTAAATGCAATTCCTTGTTGTAAATATTAACCATGTTACCAATAATAATCTTTTCATATCGAGCCTTATTTTAAGTATTAACCATGTACCAATAATAGAAATCAAGCATTCCAGCATTTTAACCACCCCTTAATGTTGAATACTATATGATATGAAGGACTTTTTGTGGCCCCAAACAAGTTTGCGGCTCCATTTCAGTCTCTAATATTACTCATGTAACACCGCAGCCTAGTGAGTATTGGAGTAGCGCTTTGAAGGTCACGGCTTGTAAAAGTGACTATGTGGGAGTTATTTCATGTTGAGTGCGCTTTCTTCATGTTAAAAAGTTTGAAAGTCATAAGCTGTTTTTATGCTCTAGCTACACAAATATTTCATTTGTAATTGATAACACCTACTTGTACATTTTTCTAAATGTAAAACACATCCCTGTGGTGTACATAACATGTAATGGTGGTTCTTTGGTCAAAATGTTGCATCGATTATATTTTACGGATCATCTTTAAGCCGCTTTCTGACAGTCGCTTCAGAATGCGCCGTTTTGTGGGCGTTCTTATTCACGTGGCTCACCTTCGAGAGCGTCTTCTCCCCGTCATCTTTGTTGTAGCGGTGTAGCGTGCAAGGACGGGAGTGGAAGAAAAGTCAAAACACGTTTTAATAACATTCAGACTTTACTTAAATCAATAACAGAGCAGCATCTCCTCTTCCGGAAACAACAACGGAAATGTGTCCCATGAAAAACCGTCCGACCGGAACTCTCAAATAACTAAAGTTCTTTGGGTGAATAACGAAAACTCACTATACCGGTATGTTTTAGCGCTTTCATAGAGAGTTTAC
>NC_084620.1:32155879-32203379 GCF_033978795.1 Nerophis ophidion | reverse complement strand
GAAAAAATGTAAATCAAAGACTTCAACTGATTGTAACGGAATTGATATGGATACGATAAAAAAGGTTATTGATGAGATCTCAGGACCATTAATGTATATTAGTAACCTATCATTTCAAACAGGTACATTTCCAAACAAAATGAAAATAGCTAAAGTTGCACCAATTTATAAGACTGGAGACAAACATCTATTTACAAATTATAGACCTGTTTCTTTACTTCCACAATTTTCTAAAATCATCAAAAAACTGTTCAATAACAGATTAGAGAGTTTCATAAATAAAAATAGAATACTCGAAGAGAACCATTATGGATACAGACCTAATGTTTCAACTTCAATGGCTTTAATTGAAATCACAGAAGAAATCACCAATGCAATAGATAGTAAAAAAAAGTGCGGCAGCAATGTTTATGGATCTAACTAAAGCATTTGACACAATTAATCACAATATTTTAATTAAAAAACTAGAACGATATGGCATCAGAGGGTTAGTCTTAAATTGGATAAGAAGTTATCTAACGAACAGGAAACAATACGTGAAACTAGGCGAACACACTTCCACAATGCTAAATATTTCCTGTGGTGTACCTCAGGGATCACTACTAGAACCTAAGTTATTCAATCTCTATATAAATGACATTTGTAAAGTTACAAGAGATTTAAAGTTAGTATTATTTTTCAGATGATACAACCGCGTTTTGTTCAGGAGAGAACAATCAGAACATAATAGAAATAATAACAGAAGAAATGAACAAATTAAAAAAATGGTTTGACAAAAACAACCTCATTGAATCTCAGTAAAACTAAAATAATGCTATTTGGTAACAGTAGAAAAGAAAGTAAAACACAAATACAAATAGACGGAATAGAAATTGAAAGAGTAAATGAAACCACATTTCTAGGTATAATGATTGATGATAAATTGAACTGGAAATCTCATGTAAAAAATATACAACATAAAGTAGCAAGAAATATGTCAATAATGAATAAAGCCAAGCATGTTCTAGACCAAAAATCACGTCATATTCTCTACTGCTCACTAGTGTTACCATATCTGAGTTACTGTGTAGACATATGGGGAAATAATTACAAAAGTACACTTCATTCACTAACAGTGTTACAAAAAAGATCAGTTAGAATAATACATAATGTTGGATATAGAGAACATACAAACCCTTTATTTATTGAATCAAAGATGCTGAAATTCCACGACATAGTGGAATTGCAAACAGCTAAGATTATACACAAAGCAAACTATAACCTGCTTCCCAAGAATATACAACAATTCTTCTCAACAAAAGAAGAGAAATATAATCTTAGAGAAAAATGTAATTTAAAACATTTGTATGCACGTACAACACTTAAGACCTTCAGTATATCAGTATGTGGAATTAAATTATGGAATGGATTAAGCAAAGCAATCAAACAACGTACTAATATGATCCACTTCAAGAAAGTGTTCAAACTGGAAGTGATTACAAAGTGAAGTGAAGTGAAGTGAATTATATTTATATAGCGCTTTTCTCTAGTGACTCAAAGCGCTTTACATAGTGAAACCCAATATCTAAGTTACATTTAAACCAGTGTGGGTGGCACTGGGAGCAAGGTGGGTAAAGTGCCTTGCCCAAGGACACAGCGGCAGTGACTAGAATGGCGGAAGCGGGAATCGAACCTGCAACCCTCAAGTTGCTGGCACGGCCACTCTACCAACCGAGCTATGCAAAGTACAAAAAAGAAGAACTATGATAAACATTCTAATTTTACTCACCCATTCATTGTCAAAATAATCGTACTTATCTCATCGTATGGAATAAAACTTGCTTGACCAATTATTTATTTGTTTATTTATTTTTATCGTGATTACTTATTACTTAAGGAGTATACATTGTGAATACATTGCGAACAGGAAGTGAACAAAAGTTTTAGCAAGTGTTATGTAAAGAAAAGGGGTAGGATTAAATAAGCTCTGCTTCTTCCTACTCTTTTTCGAACATGTTGAAAAGAGAAACTGGAAATTGTGATGTATCATGTTGTAGGCTTGCATGTTCGAAATAAACTCAAACTCAAACTCAAACTCAAATAAAGATGTGTCAAATAGACAAATGCACTTAAATTGTAACACTGTATTTTACAAAATACCAAAAAAGGAAATTTTTCTTAATATCTCATTGACAAAATGATTCAACCCCCTAGTTACATGCATCTTTAGTACTTAGTAGAACACCCTTTGTTAGTAATTACATCCTTCAAACGTGATACATAACTGGACACAAGCTTCTTGCAACGATCTACAGGTATTTTAGCCCATTCCTCTTGGGCAAAGGCCTCCAGTTCATTCATATTCTTGGGCTTGCGTGCTGCAACTGCCTTCTTCAAGTCCCACCACAGGTTGTCTATAGGATTTAGATCTGGCGACTGTGAAGGTCACTCCAGAGTCTTCAAGCCTGTCTTCTGCAACCACTCTGATGTTGATTTGGAGGTATGCTTGGGATCGTTGTCCTGTTGGAAGGTCCAACGTCCCCTAAGCCTCAGCTTCCTCACTGACTTCATGACATTTACAGCTAATATATCTTGGTAGGAAATATAATTCCTAATGCCTTGAACGCGCTGGAGATTCCCGGTACCTGAGGCAGAGAAACAGCCCCAGAGCATGATTGACCCCCCACCATGCTTAACAGTAGGCAAGGTGTTCTTCTCTTTGTAAGCTTCATTTTTTCTCCTCCAGACATAACATAGATTCATAGGCCCAAAGAGTTCCAGTTTTGTCTCATTACTCCATAGAACAGTTTCCCAAAACCTTTGGGGTTTGTCCAGATGATTTTTTGGCATACTGGAGTCTATTTTTCTTGTGCCTGGTAGTCAGAGGTGGGGTGCGCCTGGGAGTTCTGGCATGGAGGCCTTCATCTCGTAGTGCCCGCATTATTGTCTGGGACGAAACCTGCGTTCCCCCCTCTGCAATGTCCTGTGGTAGTTCCTCAGCTGTTACCCGGGGGGTTTTTCACCACTGTACGCACACAGCATCTTCTTTCCACCACGCCCAGGTAGTGTCTCCACTGTGCCTTTAGCTTTAAACTTGCGAATTATGCTCCCAACTGTGTCTCTTGGAATGTGTAATGTCTTTGATATTTTCTTATATCAATATCCTTTCTTATGAAGATAAATTACCTCATCTCTTGACTTCTTTGGCCACATCCTGGACTTCACCATGTTGCAAATACACCATTGACCATCTACAAGAAGCTGAGCGTCACAATCTTTTTCAATCAGTTTAATTGTTGCTCGTTATGGTTCTAATCACATCTACAGGTGTTTTCAACACCTGATTGAAAAGACCTTATTCAAATTCTGTTTTTAAGAGTTATGATCTTCGAGGGGTTGAATAATTGTGTCAATGAGATAAGAAAAATGTCCTTTTTTGGTAGTTTGTAAAATACAGCGTTAAAATTTAAGTTGCATTTGTCTATTTGACACATTTTTATTTGATAATGACTTTAAACAAAATACAGAATAAATGTCCAACTTGCTAAAACACCAAAATTGTGTGGGGGTTAAATAATTTTGATCACAACTGTATATATATATATATAATACACACACACACATACATAGGTTAAGTAAGTTAAGGCAGTGGTCCCCAACCACCGGGCCAGAATAATTTATTAATTTTTATTAAAAAAGAAAAAAAACATATATATATATATATTTTTTTTTATTAAATCAACATAAAAAACACAATATACACTTATAATCAGTGCACCATCCACAAAAACCTCCCTTTTTCATGACGAATAAAAAAAATAAAAAACATTTAAAAAAAGGACACCCCCCCACTGGATGGTGGCAGAATAAAGAGACACCACAGCACTGCTTCCTTAGATGAGTTATCTAATGAAACTGTGCTGCTTTTCAGATTAAAACATAAATCAAGAAAATCTTCATTTTTGCAAGAAAAATGGAATATTCAAATGTTAATTTAGTAGAGGAATATAGTTTGTATGAAGCTCACACGGGCCAGAGAACAATACTGGAATGTTATCATTTGATCGTGAACGAAGAGAGCACCAGCAGCAATTATTGTGGGAGCATTTATAATTTTGAGTAGATGGAACCTTTCCAAACATGTCTTGTCACAAACGACTGACCAGTTGGTAGCAGCCTAGTGAGTAACCATCTCACTCCCACACAGCAACAGCAGCAGCGCCTTTTAAAACACACACACACACACACGCGCGCACACACACACACACACACACACACACACACACACACACACACACACACACACACACACATAACAATTTAAGTAGCACTCTGCAGTCGGATGAGGGGGCACCTGAGGGTGCTTGTTGGATTTGTCATGCAAACCTTGGGCGATGAATAGAGGGCTGTTTTTATGATAAGGTAAAAAAAAAAAAAACTGTATCAAGCGGGAATAAACAAACCACAGTGTTGTATTTTTTTGTTGTCTCTCTTTTTCCAATGTTCTGATTCTGAAGACCACCCCCAACTACATGCACCACACACATCAATCAATCAATCAATGTTTACTTATATAGCCCTAAATCACTAGTGTCTCAAAGGGCTGCACAAACCACCACGACATCCTCGGTAGGCCCACATAAGGGCAAGGAAAACTCACACCCAGTGGGACATTGGTGACAATAATGACCCAGTGGGACGTCGGTGACAATGATGACTATGAGAACCTTAGAGAGGAGGAAAGCAATGGATGTCGAGCGGGTCTAACATGATACTGTGAAAGTTCAATCCACAATGGATACAACACAGTCGCGGGAGTCCAGTCCAAAGAGGATCCAAGACACAGCAGCGAGAGTCCCGTTCACAGCGGAGCCAGCAGGAAACCATCCCAAGCGTAGGCGGACCAGCAGCGCAGAGATGTCCCCAGCCGATACACAGGCAAGCAGTACATGGCCACCGGATCGGACTGGACCCCCTCCACACGGGAGAGTGGGACATAGAAGAAAAAGAAAAGAAACGGCAGATCAACTGGTCTAAAAAGGGAGTCTATTTAAAGGCTAGAGTATACAAATGAGTTTTAAGGTGAGACTTAAATGCTTCTACTGAGGTGGCATCGCGAACTGTTACCGGGAGGGTATTCCAGAGTACTGGAGCCCGAACGGAAAATGCTCTATAGCCCGCAGACTTTTTTTGGGCTTTGGGAATCACTAATAAGCCGGAATCCTTTGAACGCAGATTTCTTGCCGGGACATATGGTACAATACAATCGGCAAGATAAGATGGAGCTAGACCGTGTAGTATTTTATACGTAAGTAGTAAAACCTTAAAGTCACATCTTAAGTGCACAGGAAGCCAGTGCAGGTGAGCCAGTACAGGCGTAATGTGATCAAACTTTCTTGTTCTTGTCAAAAGTCTAGCAGCCGCATTTTGTACCAACTGTAATCTTTTAATGCTAGACATGGGGAGACCCGAAAATAATACGTTACAGTAGTCGAGGCGAGACGTAACAAACGCATGGATAATGATCTCAGCGTCTTTAGTGGACAGAATGGAGCGAATTTTAGCGATGTTACGGAGATGAAAGAAGGCCGTTTTAGTAACGCTTTTAATGTGTGCCTCAAAGGAGAGAGTTGGGTCGAAGATAATACCCAGATTCTTTACCGTGTCGCCTTGTTTAATTGTTTGGTTGTCAAATGTTAGAGTTGTATTATTAAATAGAGTTCGGTGTCTAGCAGGACCGATAATCAGCATTTCCGTTTTTTTGGCGTTGAGTTGCAAAAAGTTAGCGGACATCCATTGTTTAATTTCATTAAGACACGCCTCCAGCTGACTACAATCCGGCGTGTTGGTCAGCTTTAGGGGCATGTAGAGTTGGGTGTCATCAGCATAACAGTGAAAGCTAACACCGTATTTGCGTATGATGTCACCTAGCGGCAGCATGTAGATGCTGAAGAGTGCAGGGCCAAGGACCGAACCCTGGGGAACTCCACACGTTACCTTAACGTAGTCCGAGGTCACATTGTTATGGGAGACACACTGCATCCTATCAGTAAGATAAGAGTTAAACCAAGACAGGGCTAAGTCTGACATACCAATTCGTGTTTTGATACGTTCTAATAAAATATTATGATCGACGGTATCGAAAGCAGCGCTAAGATCGAGGAGCAGCAACATAGATGACGCATCAGAATCCATCGTTAGCAATAGATCATTAGTCATTTTTGCGAGGGCTGTCTCCGTCGAGTGATTTGCCCTGAAACCGGATTGAAAGGTTTCACATAGATTGTTAGACGCTAAGTGTTCATTTAACTGCTCCGCAACAATTTTTTCAAGGATTTTTGAAATAAAGGGAAGGTGAGACACCGGTCGGTAATTTACCATGAGGTCAGGATCGAGGTTAGGTCTTTTAAGAAGAGGATGAATAACCGCTTTTTTGAATGCTAGGGGAACAGTGCCCGAGGAGAGTGATAAGTTTATAATATTTAGCACTGATGGACCTAATAATACAAAGAGTTCCTTGATCAGTTTCCCAGGAAGAGGGTCAAGTAAACATGTTGTCTGTTTTATTCCCTTAACACGTTGTAACAATTCCTCTAATGTTATTTCCTCAAAACGAGAGAAACTATTTTGGAGGGCAGTATCCGCCGTATATGCAATCGTGTCAGTGTTAATAGAACCCCGTTGTAGCTGGGACGCATTGTCTTTAATCTCCTTTCTAATGACTTCAATTTTCTTACTAAAGAATTGCATAAAGTCATCAGCTGAGTGGGTTAAGCTACTGGAAGGAGTCCCTTGTTGGGTTAGCGATGCTACCGTACTAAACAAAAATTTAGGATCGTTTTTATTACGGTGGATGAGATTTGAGTAATATTTAGCTTTAGCTAAGGTAAGCATGCGTTTATAAGTTATTAAACCATCACTCCATGCTTGATGGTGCACCTCAAGTTTAGTCGTGCGCCATTTGCGTTCCAGCTTTCTGCATAATAATTTCTGAGCTCTAGTTTCTTCTGTAAACCACGGGGTGCGCTTTTTTGGAGCCTTTTTTAACTTTAGCGGTGCTATGTTATCAATGGTTTCGCGCAGGGCGTCGTTAAAGTTGTTAGTGAGGTTATCAATAGAGCCCACATACTTTGGGAATGGTGCCATTACCGAGGGCAGTAGGTCCGCAAGAGTTGTCGTTGTGGCTGTATTAATGTTGCGGCTGCTATAGCAGTTATTATTATTATTAGTTTGACGAACATGCGTCTGAACCTCGAATTTTATAAGGTAATGATCGGACAATACTTTAGTATACGGGAGTATCGTAACTTTGGAAACGGTGATGCCCCTGACAAGCACTAGGTCTATCGTATTACCGTTGCGATGCGTGGGTTCATTTATTATTTGTGTGAGACCACAGCTATCAATTACAGTCTGGAGCGCTACGCACGGTGGGTCCGATGGGGTATTCATATGGATATTAAAGTCCCCCATTATGATTATATTATCGGCGTGTGTCACTAGATCAGCAACGAACTCTGAGAATTCATTAATAAAGTCCGAATAGGGCCCTGGGGGGCGGTAGATAACAGCCAGGTGTAGAGGCAGCGGTGTGACAGACCTCATAGTAAGCACCTCAAACGATTTATATTTATTATTTATGTTAGGACTAAGGTTAAAGTTTTCGTTGTATATTAGTGCGACCCCCCCACCCCTTTTGAGCGGACGGGCAATATGCGCATGAGTAAAGTTAGGAGGACATGCCTCATTTAGCGCAAAAAAGTCGTTTGGTTTAAGCCAGGTTTCGCTGAGACCGATGACGTTAAGATTGTTGTCTCTGATAATATCATTAACTAACAACGTTTTGGGAGACAATGATCTTATGTTTAAAAAACCTACATTATAGGTAGTGGGCTGTTTTAGGGAGTTTTTGATCAAATTATCCGTAGTAGCAATATTAATAATGTTGTGTTTATTATGCCCAGTGCATTTAGTATAGTTACGACCATATCTAGGAATTGATACGACAGGAATTTTCCGATTGTTTGATTGTTGCTTTGATAAACTGCACGCATCATGGTTAGCCACCTCAGTAACGGGGATTTTCCGATTGTTTGTTTGTTGCTTTGATAAACTGCACGCATCATGGTTAGCCACCTCAGTAACGGGGATTTTCCGATTGTTTGTTTGTTGCTTTGATAAACTGCACGCATCATAGTTAGCCACCTCAGTAAAACACATGTCCAACTCTGAAACACTCAAAGCAGAAACAACTTGTTCTAATTTAACAGACTCCTTACCCAGACCAGTAGTCGCGCATTTTCCATCTAAATCCGTCTTCGGGATGGAGGAAAGTGGTGTTCTGTGGGGATTAGCCTTCTGCTTTGTTTTTAGCCCCGCTCGGCATCCGCGTTTCCGATCACACCGCTGGCGTCTGCTCCGTAGACGGCCCCCACTGCTACTAGACTCCCCTGCTTCACAGGCCGCTGGATGTAGCCGCCGATGTAATCCCATGCTAGTTAGCAAGTCTAGCACGCAAGTGTCTATCGGTCCAAAACGGCCCGATGTGTCCACATCCAGAAGTGTCTGGCGGTCGTACGTGATCACGGAGTGACCACGATGTGAGCCAGCCATAAAGTTTGTGGAATTGTCCGGTATTTCTGCCAAATGTTCCATCTTTAGCAGGAGCTCCTCGAGAGCGCAGCCCGTCCGGGCGCCGCCATCTTGGAACAAATATATATATATATATATATATATATATATATATATATATATATATATATATATATATATATATATATACATATACATATATATATATACATATACATATATATATATATATACACATATATATATATATATATATATACATACATATATACATATATATATATACATATATACATACATATATACATATATACATATACATATATATATATATTATATATATATATATATATAATATAGTATATAGTATATATATATATATAGGTATATATATAGTATATAGATATAGATATATATATATGTATATATATATATATATATATATATATAGTATATATATATATATATATATATATATATATATAAAGCGGCAAAATTATTCTCTGCATTTGACCCATCACCATTGATCACCCCCTGGGAGGTGAGGGGAGCAGTGGGCAGCAGCGGTGGCCACGCCCATGAATCATTTTTGGTGATTTAACCCCGAATTCCAACCCTTGATGCTGAGTGCCAAACAGGGAGGTAATGGGTCCCATTTTTATAGTCTTTGGTATGACACGGCCAGGGTTTGAACTCGCAATCTACCAATCTCAGGTGTCTGTGTATACATATATATATATATATATATATATTCTATATATATATCAATCAATCAATCAATCAATGTTTACTTATATAGCCCTAAATCACTAGTGTCTCAAAGGGCTGCACAAACCACCACGACATCCTCGGTAGGCCCACATAAGGCAAGGAAAACTCAAACCCAGTGGGACATCGGTGACAATAATGATCCAGTGGGACGTCTGTGACAATAATGATTATGAGAACCTTAGAGAGGAGGAAAGCAATGGATGTCGAGCGGGTCTAACATGATACTGTGAAAGTTCAATCCACAATGGATCCAACATAGTCGCGAGAGTCCAGTCCAAAGCGGGTCCAACTCAGCAGCGAGAGTCCCGTTCACAGCGGAGCCAGCAGGAAACCATCCCAAGCGGAGGCGGATCAGCAGCGCAGAGATGTCGAGGCGGATCAGCAGCGCAGAGATGTCCCCAGCCGATACACAGGCAAGCAGTACATGGCCACCGGATCGGACCGGACCCCCTCCACAGGGGAGAGTGGGACATAGAAGAAAAAGAAAAGAAACAGCAGATCAACTGGTCTAAAAAGGGAGTCTATTTAAAGGCTACAGTATACAAATGAGTTTTAAGGTGAGACTTAAATGCTTCTACTGAGGTGGCATCTCGAACTGTTACCGGGAGGGCATTCCAGAGTACTGGAGCCCGAACGGAAAACGCTCTATAGCCCGCAGACTTTTTTTGGGCTTTGGGAATCACTAACAAGCCGGAGTCCTTTGAACGCAGATTTCTTGCCGGGACATATGGTACAATACAATCGGCAAGATAGGATGGAGCTAGACCGTGTAGTATTTTATACGTAAGTAGTAAAACCTTAAAGTCACATCTTAAGTGCACAGGAAGCCAGTGCAGGTGAGCCAGTACAGGCGTAATGTGATCAAACTTTCTTGTTCTTGTCAAAAGTCTAGCAGCCGCATTTTGTACCAACTGTAATCTTTTAATGCTAGACATGGGGAGACCCGAAAATAATACGTTACAGTAGTCGAGGCGAGACGTAACAAACGCATGGATAATGATCTCAGCGTCTTTAGTGGACAGAATGGAGCGAATTTTAGCGATATTACGGAGATGAAAGAAGGCCGTTTTAGTAACGCTTTTAATGTGTGCCTCAAAGGAGAGAGTTGGGTCGAAGATAATACCCAGATTCTTTACCGTGTCGCCTTGTTTAATTGTTTGGTTGTCAAATGTTAGAGTTGTATTATTAAATAGAGTGCGGTGTCTAGCAGGACCGATAATCAGCATTTCCGTTTTTTTGGCGTTGAGTTGCAAAAAGTTAGCGGACATCCATTGTTTAATTTCATTAAGACACGCCTCCAGCTGACTACAATCCGGCGTGTTGGTCAGCTTTAGGGGCATGTAGAGTTGGGTGTCATCAGCATAACAGTGAAAGCTAACACCGTATTTGCGTATGATGTCACCTAGCGGCAGCATGTAGATGCTGAAGAGTGCAGGGCCAAGGACCGAACCCTGGGGAACTCCACACGTTACCTTAACGTAGTCCGAGGTCACATTGTTATGGGAGACACACTGCATCCTATCAGTAAGATAAGAGTTAAACCAAGACAGGGCTAAGTCTGACATACCAATTCGTGTTTTGATACGTTCTAATAAAATATTATGATCGACGGTATCGAAAGCAGCGCTAAGATCGAGGAGCAGCAACATAGATGACGCATCAGAATCCATCGTTAGCAATAGATCATTAGTCATTTTTGCGAGGGCTGTCTCCGTCGAGTGATTTGCCCTGAAACCGGATTGAAAGGTTTCACATAGATTGTTAGACGCTAAGTGTTCATTTAACTGCTCCGCAACAATTTTTTCGAGGATTTTTGAAATAAAGGGAAGGTGAGACACCGGTCGGTAGTTTACCATGAGGTCAGGATCGAGGTTAGGTCTTTTAAGAAGAGGATGAATAACCGCTTTTTTGAATGCTAGGGGAACAGTGCCCGAGGAAAGTGATAAGTTTATAATATTTAGCACTGATGAACCTAATAATACAAAGAGCTCCTTGATCAGTTTCCCTGGAAGAGGGTCAAGTAAACATGTTGTTTGTTTTATTCCATTTACACGTTGTAACAATTCCTCTAATGTTATTTCCTCAAAACGAGAGAAACTATTTTGGAGGGCAGTATCCGCCGTATATACAATCGTGTCAGTGTTAATAGAACCCCGTTGTAGCTGGGACGCATTGTCTTTAATCTCCTTTCTAATGACTTCAATTTTCTTACTAAAGAATTGCATAAAGTCATCAGCTGAGTGGGTGGAGCTACTGGAAGGAGTACCTTGTTGGGTTAGCGATGCTACCGTACTAAACAAAAATTTAGGATCGTTTTTATTGCGGTGGATGAGATTTGAGTAATAATTAGCTTTAGCTAAGGTAAGCATGCGTTTATAAGTTATTAAACCATCACTCCATGCTTGATGGTGCACCTCAAGTTTAGTCGTGCGCCATTTGCGTTCCAGCTTTCTGCATAATAATTTCTGAGCTCTAGTTTCTTCTGTAAACCACGGGGTGCGCTTTTTTGGAGCCTTTTTTAACTTTAGCGGTGCTATGTTATCAATGGTTTCGCGCAGGGCGTCGTTAAAGTTGTTAGTGAGGTTATCAATAGAGCCCACATACTTTGGGAATGGTGCCATTACCGAGGGCAGTAGGTCAGCAAGAGCTGTCGTTGTGGCCGTATTAATGTTGCGGCTGCTATAGCAGTTATTATTATTATTAGTTTGACGAACATGCGTCTGAACCTCGAATTTTATAAGGTAATGATCGGACAATACTTTAGTATACGGGAGTATCGTAACTTTGGAAGCGGTGATACCCTTGACAAGCACTAGGTCTATCGTATTACCGTTGCGATGCGTGGGTTCATTTATTATTTGTGTGAGACCACAGCTATCAATTATAGTCTGGAGCGCTACGCACGGTGGGTCCGATGGGGTATTCATATGGATATTAAAGTCCCCCATTATGATTATATTATCGGCGTGTGTCACTAGATCAGCAACGAACTCTGAGAATTCATTGATAAAGTCCGAACAGGGCCCTGGGGGGCGGTAGATAACAGCCAGGTGTAGAGGCAGCGGTGTGACAGACCTCATAGTAAGCACCTCAAACGATTTATATTTATTATTTATGTTAGGACTAAGGTTAAAGTTTTCGTTGTATATTAGTGCGACCCCCCCACCCCTTTTAAACGGACGGGCAATATGCGCATGTGTAAAGTTAGGAGGACATGCCTCATTTAGCGCAAAAAAGTCGTTTGGTTTAAGCCAGGTTTCGCTGAGACCGATGACGTTAAGATTGTTGTCTCTGATGATATCATTAACTAACAACGTTTTGGGAGACAATGATCTTATGTTTAAAAAACCTATATTATAGGTAGTGGGCTGTTTTAGGGAATTTTTGATCAAATTATCCGTAGTAGCAATATTAATAATGTTGTGTTTATTATGCCCAGTGCATTCAGTATAATTACGACCATATCTAGGAATTGATACGACGGGAATGTTCCGATTGTTTGATTGTTGCTTTGATAAACTGCACGCATCATGGTTAGCCTCCTCAGTAACGGGGATTTTCCGATTGTTTGTTTGTTGCTTTGATAAACTGCACGCATCATAGTTAGCCACCTCAGTAAAACACATGTCCAACTCTGAAACACTCAAAGCAGAAAAAACTTGTTCTAATTTAACTGACTCCTTACCCAGACCAGTAGTCTCGCATCTTTCATCTAAATCCGTCTTCGGGATGGAGGAAAGTGGTGTTCTGTGGGGATTAGCCTTCTGCTTTGTTTTTAGCCCCGCTCGACATCCGCGTTTCCGATCACACCGCTGGCGTCTGCTCCGTAGACGGCCCCCGCTGCTACTAGACTCCGCTGCTTCACAGGCCGCTGGATGTAGCCGCCGATGTATCCCCATGCTAGTTAGCATGTTTAGCACGCCCGCGTCTATCAGTCCAAAACGGCCCGATGTGTCCATATCCAGAAGTGTCTGGCGGTCGTACGTGATCACGGAGTGACCACGATGCGAGCCAGCCATGAAGTCTATATACATACATATATATATATATATATATATATATATATATATATATATACACACACACACACACACACACATATATATAAACACACACAAATATATATATATATATATATATATATATATATATATATATATATATATATATATACACACATACATCTATATACACACTGTATATCAGGGTCGGCAACCCGCGGCTCTTTGGCCATTTTGATGTGGCTCAGCTGCATAATCGCTGACCCCCAATTGTTACGGAAGGATTCTGGATTGCGGTGCCTCTCCCGGACATCACACGGGGTCGACATTCTCCGATTTTCACTCGGACCACAATAATGAGGGCGTGCCGTGATGGATTTCCTTTTAATGGATCTACTTTTAACGTCCTCTACAACATGCCATCGCGCCCGCCTTTACGCCATGCCATGCAATGTTATGCTATGCTATGCTATCAGCGTGCCAGCCGAAGCATGCATTTCGCTGCTTGTATTGCAAGGCATACTGGGTGATACAGGTTACACTGTCGGTTGTGATATAAACAACTTTAACAATCTTACTAATATGCGCCACACTGTGAACCCACACTAAACAAGAATGACAAACACATTTTGGGAAAACATCCTCACAGTAACATTATAAACTCAACATAATTACCCAGAATCCCGTGCTTCCATGACTCTTAAATAAATAAATGATAAATGGGTTGTTCTTGTATAGCGCTTTTCTACCTTCAAGGTCCTCAAAGCGCTTTGACACTACTTCCACATTTACCCATTCACACACACATTCACACACTGATGGAGGGAGCTGCCATGCAAGGCGCCAACCAGCACCCATCAGGAGCAAGGGTGAAGTGTCTTGCTCAGGACACAACGGACGTGACGAGGTTGGTACTAGGTGGGATTTGAACCAGTGACCCTCGGGTTGCGCACGGCCACTCTTCCACTGCGCCACGCCGTCCCAGACTATATTATACACCCCCGCGCCCTCAACCCCGCCCACCTCAACCGACGCACGGAGGGGGTCGGGGTCGGGGTTTGGTGCTATGGTACTGGACAGGCAGGCTTATTGTGCAATATGTAGAAGGCGTCAAAGGCAATGGCTTAATTGCACGCCCTTATTATTGTTATCTGGGTGACCACCAGCAGATATTCGCGAGAATGGTTGCGGCTCCCATTGTCTTCTTTATATTGTGAAATGGGTCAAAATGGCTCTTTGAGGGTTTTGAAAAACTAAAGATTGTACAGTAGCCTTGAGGAGGAGGTTTTATGACGCACTAAATTCTTGAGTAAGCACTCACGGAGATATTTCTAGATTCAAAATGTTAATTTAATTTCACAAATAAAAAATATTCACCATGGTTGACTTTCTATATAATCAAAAATAAACTTATTTAAAGGTAAACAAACTATTTCACTCCTCACTCCTTCAGCATTACAGACAGACAAAGGCAGCGCCCAGCTGTGCTGTCCTCCTAATTACAGGAGGAGGAAGTGGCTCACCAGGAGAAGCGTGAGCAGCTGAAAACAATAATTAATCTAAAACATCCAATAGTCAATCAACATCGTCATTGGTATTGGATTCCATTGTCAAAACAATTAATAAATAAATAATATAAATAGGCTCCAACAATACTCATGATCTAAAGTTTACATTCACTTGGAAAGAACATAATGCCATGGTTGTCTTGAGTTTCAAATAGTTTCTACAACTCTTATTTTTTGTGATAGAGTGATTGGAGCACATACTTGTTGGTCACAAAAAACATTCATGAAGTTTGGTTCTTTTATGAATTTATTACGGGTCTACTGAAAATGTGATCGAATCTGCTGGGTCAAAAGTGTACATACAGCAATGTTAATTTTTGGTTACATGTCCCTTGGCAAGTTTCCCTGCAATAAGGCACTTTTGGTGGCCATCTACAAGCTTCTGGTTGAATTTTTGACAACTCCTCTTTAAAAAATTGGTGCAGTTCAGCTTAATTTGTTGTTTTTTCTGACATGGACTTGTTTCTTCAGCATTGTCCACAGGTTTAAGTCAGGACTTTTGGAAGGCCATTCTAAAACCTTAATTCTATCCTGATTTAGCCATTCCTTTACCACTTTTGACATGTGTTTGGGGTCATTGTGCTGTTGGAGCACCCAACCTCCGGGCTGATGATTTTAGGTCGTCCTGAAGAATTTGGAGGTAATCCTCCTTTTACATTGTCCCATTTACTCTCTGAAAAGTACCAGTTCCATTGGCAGCAAAACAGACCCAGATCATCATACTACCACCACCATGCTTGATGGGAGGATGGTGTTCCTGGGATTAAAGGACTCACCTTTTCTCCTCCAAACATATTGCTAGGTATTGTGGCCAACAGCTCAATGTTTGTTTCATCTGACCACAGAACATTCCTCCAGCATATCATATCTTTGTCCGTGTGCTCAGCAGCAAACTTTAGACGAGCCTTAAGGTGTCGCTTCTGGTAGCCTGTCAGTCCATGGCTATTCCAATTACGATTGACTGTGGACACAGACACCTGTGTTCCAGAAGCTTCTGTTTTCTTCCTGATCGTAGCAGTGACAAAACTGTGCAATGCACTTTATACTATTGTCAACAATTGTCTGCACTGTTGCTCTTGCTTTGAAATGGCTCCAAGTAACTTTCCAGACTTGTTCTAATCAATTATTAGGTTTTTTTCAGCTCCGTGCTGAGATCCTCTGACTTTACCATTGTCCCGTTTGTAACCTAGTCTAATTACTGTATCACATGAGCCCTATTTAAATGGGCTCAGAGAAGTAAACAGGTGCCGTTAATCATAATCACTCACACAAAGTTCAGGGGCCATGCCATGAAGCTATTTTGATTTGATAGTAACTTTTCAACATCACCACAAAATGATAATGTATGTTGCTGTATGTAAACTTTTGAAACAAAAGATTTGGTCACATTTTCAGTAGACCCATAATAAACTCATAAAAGAATTAAACTTTATGAGTGTTTTTGTGACCAACAAATATGTGCTCCAATCACTGTCACAAAAAAATAGAGTTGTAGAAGTTATTGGAAACTCAAGAGACATCATGACGTTGTGTTTTTTACAAGTGTATGTAAACTTATGACCACAACTGTACACACACACACATATTATATATATATATATATATATATATATATATATATATATATATATATATATATATATATATATATGTATATAGTATATACACACATGTATACATATTTTATGTGTATATATATATATATATATATATATATATATATATATATATATATATGTGTATATACGTAATTTTAATTTTTTTATTCATTCATTCATACTAATGCATCAGTAAATTATTATTCAAATTTTTCATTTTATGCATGTATAGTATTGTGAAAAAAATGGCAAAAATGTTTTTATTGGCATATATATATATATTAACAATTTTTTTTAAAAACGTATACAAAATATTTAAACACATATTTAATTACTATTTCCAAAATACAATAAATGTATATGTTGTGCAGTTCCATGATCGACTTTGTAATTGTGTCATCGGCTTTGCGGCCTCATGTTTTGGACACTCGGGTGAAGAGAGGGGCTGAGCTTTCTACCGACCACCTGGTGGTGAGTTGGCTGCGATGGTGGGGGAGGATGCCAGACAGACCTGGCAGGCCCAAGCGCATTGTGATGGTCTGCTAGGAACGTCTGGCAGAGTCTCCTGTCAGAGAGAGTTTCAATTCCCACCTCCGGAAGAACTTTGAACATGTCACGAGGGAGGTGCTGGACATTGAGTCTGAGTGCACCATGTTCCGAACCTCTATTGTCGAGGCGGCTGATTGGAGCTGTGGCCGCAAGGTTGTTGGTGCCTGTCGGGGCGGTAATCCTAGAACCCGTTGGTGGACACCAGCAGTGAGGGATGCCTTCAAGCTGAAGAAGGAGTCCTATCGGGTTCTTTTGGCTCATAGAACTCCGGAGGCAGTGGACAGGTACTGGCGGGCTAAGCGGAGTGCAGCTTTAGCTGTCGCGGAGGCAAAATCTCGGACATGGGAGGAGTTCGGGGAAGCCATGGAAAACGACTTCCGGACGACTTCGAAGCGATTCTGGACCACCATACGCCCTCTCAGGAAAGGGAAGCAGTACACTGCCAACACCGTGTATGGTGCGGATGGTGTTCTGCCGACTTCGACTGCAGATGTTGTGGATCGGTGGAAGGAATACTTCGAAGACCTCCTCAATCCTACCAAAACGTCTTCCTATGAGTAAACAGTGCCTGGGGAATCTGTGGTGGGCTCTCCTATTTCTGGGGCTGAGGTTGCCAAGCTACTTAAAAAGCTCCTCGGTGGCAAGGCCCCAGGGGGTGATGCTGTGGGGCTGTTTTGGTTGACAAGAATCTGCAGCATCGCGTGGACATCGGGAGGGGTACCTCTGGATTGGCAGACCGGAGTGGTGGTCCCTCTCTTTAAGAAGGGGGACCGGAGGGTGTGTTCCAACTATCGTGGGATCACACTCCTCAGCCTTCTCGGTAAGGTTTATTCAGGTATACTGGAGAGGAGGCTACGCCGGATAGTCGAACCTCGGATTCAGGAGGAACAGTGTGGTTTTTGACCTGGTCGTGGAACTGTGGACCAGCTCTATACTCTCGGCTGGGTTCTTGAGGGTGCATGGGAGTTTGCCCAACCAGTCTACATGTGCTTTGTGGACTTGGAGAAGGCATTCGACCGTGTCCCTCGGGAAGTCCTGTGGGAAGTGCTCAGAGAGTATGGGGTATCGGACTGTCTGATTGTGGCGGTCCGCTTCCTGTATAATCAGTGTCAGAGCTTGGTCCGCACTGCCGGCAATAAGTCGGACACATTTCCAGTAAGGGTTGGACTCTGCCAAGGCTATCCTTTGTCATCGATTTTGTTCATAACTTTTATGGACAGAATTTCTAGGCGCAGTCAAGGTGTTGAGGGGTTCCGGTTTGGATCCCGCGGGATTAGGTCTCTGCTTTTTGCAGATGATGTGGTCCTGATGGCTTCATCTGGCTGGGATCTTCAGCTCTCACTGGATCGGTTCGCAGCAGAGTGTAAAAGCGACTGGAATGAGAATCAGCACCTCCAAGTCCGAGTCCATGGTTCTCGCCCAGAAAAGGGTGGGGTACCATCTCCGGGTTGGGGAGGAGACCTTGCCCCAAGTGGAGGAGTTCAAGTACTTAGGAGTCTTGTTCACGAGTGAGGGAAGAGTGGATTGCGAGATTGACAGGCGGATGGGTGCGGCGTCTTCAGTAATGCGGACGTTGTACCGATCCGTTGTGGTGAAGAAGGGGCTGAGCCGGAAGGCAATGCTCTCAATTTACCGGTCGATCTACGTTTCCATCCTCACCTATTGTCATGAGCTTTGGGTCATGACCGATAGGATAAGATTACGGGTACAAGCGGACGAAATTAGTTTCCTCCGCCGGGTGGCGGGGCTCTCCCTTAGAGATAGGGTGAGAAGCTCTGCCATCCGGGAGGAGCTCAAAGTAAAGCCGCTGCTCCTCCACATCGAGAGGAGCCAGATGAGGTGGCTCAGGCATCTGGTCAGAATGCCACCCGAACGCCTCCGTAGGGAGGTGTTTAGGGCACGTCCAACCGGTAGCAGGCCATAGGGAAGACCCAGGGCACGTTGGAAAGACTATGTCTCCCGGCTGGCTTGGGAACGCCTCTCGATCCCCCAGGAGGAGTTGGACGAAGTGGCTGGGGAGAGGGAAGTCTGGGCTTCCCTGCATAGGCTGCTGCCCCCGCAAACCTGACCTCGGATAAGCGGAAGAAGATGGATGGATGGTATATGTTGTGACAATAATAAAATTATACAATTTTATAATACTGAAAAAACAATAGTAAATGACAATATAGCAGAGCATATAACACAATTTAACAAAATATAAAACAATGACAAAACATATTTTATTGGGGACGGCGTGGCGAAGTTGGGAGAGTGGCCGTGCCAGCAACCTGAGGGTTCCTGGTTCAATCCCCACCTTCTACCAACCTCGTCACGATCTGTTGTGTCTTTGAGCAAGACACTTCACCCATGCTCCTGATGGTTCGTGGTTAGGGCCTTGCATGGCAGCTCCCGCCATCAGTGTGTGAATGTGTGTGTGAATGGGTGAATGTGGAAGTAGTGTCAAAGCGCTTTGAGTACCTTGAAGGTAGAAAAGCTCTATACAAGTACAACCCATTTACCATTTACCATTGGCATACTGTATTTAGAATTTATGAATGACTTTTTTTTTCCAAACGAAGAGCTGTCACTGTAAAAATACGCACAACATTTAAAAAAAAAAAAGTTTTTAGTGGCATACATAGTTTGGGTCCACTGGTCTTTATGCATCCAGTAGGTTGGTCGATGCAAGAAGTGTGCTTACAGCATAGCAACCATGGCTGCCAGCATAAAATATGACTAATTATTGTTATTAGCATTGCCTTCTGCTCGTGTCAGCATATTGAGGCAACAGTGTGACTACTTTTACACAAAGGCAATTTAATGAGCTGCTGGTCTGGAAAGAAGAATCCAAAAGCCCAAAATGTCCCAGATGAAAGAAGTCATCGGTTGCAATCTGGGCAGTGCGACGATATGCTGTGATGCGTGCATTAGATATACACATGCAAGCTTCTATGACACAGAGCAGAACAAGTATCTCATAAAGCCTCACGGACGCCTACCTGTAGGTTTGCGTCTTTGTTTGGGCTGCAGAGAGAAGATGACCATTAAAGCTCCCATGATGCCCTCAATATCTCCTGCCACTGATATGGAAGTCCACATGCACACACACACACGCGCACAAACTAACTCACACACACTTATTGCCTCCCACGCTTTGATGGCCGCCTCACATTGGAGGACGTGAAAGAGAGAAAGGAGGGACACAAATGCAGACTTCCAGTATTGGACATGTCAATAATGTTGTGTTGCCAATGCTGTGTCCAAGTAGGACATCCAATTACAAAAGGCAATAACAGACTCCTCATGGCTGATCCCGCAGACATCTTGTGTAGGATTAAGGCCAAGGTCATAAGGTCCTGTCCTGCACAATCTTGTTTTGAAGGGATAAAATATCAAGTGTTTGCTTCACTTTTTCAACATTGTGTCAGCATAGAGCCTTATTTTACAATGGAATAAATACATTTTTGGCCTCAAAATTCTACACATAATACCCCATAATGACAATGTGAAAAGTTTTTTTCTAAATAATTTTACAAATGTATGAGTTTAAAGTAAGATTAGGTGCATCCTTTTTCAAATAATTATCCTTGAGATGTTCCTACATCTTAATTGGAGTCAACCTGTGGTAAATTAAGTTGGTCATGATTTGGAAAGGCACACACATATCTATATACAGTAAAAGGTTCAATACTTGACAGTGCACGGCAGAACACAAACCAAGAATAAAGTCGAAGGAATTGTCTATTGACCTCCAAGACAAGATTGGGGCCTTGTATAAGCTGGGAAGGTGATGACAAGTCTAAGGGCCCACAGCCCGTGAAGGCACCACACATTGCTCATAGCCTCAATAAAAAAAATATTCTGCATACACTGAACTAATACGTATTCATATGAATCCGAATTAAAACACCACCACAAGTCATGCAATATTCTAGTTGTAATCATTTCAATAACCACCTCGGCCCCTTCTTAAAAAATGCAATCATCAATCAATCAATGTTTATTTATATAGCCCTAAATGACAAGTGTCTCAAAGGGCTGCACAAACCACGACATCCTCGGTAGAGCCCACATAAGGGCAAGGAAAAACTCACCCGTGAAAAACTCGTCGGTGACAATGATGACTGTGAGAAAACTTGGAGAGGACCGAATATGTGGGCAATGGATGTCGAGCGGGTCTAACATGATATTGTGAAAGTCCAATCCATAGTGGATGTAACATAACGGTAAGAGTCTAGTCCAAAGTGGATCCAATGTAGTAGCGAGAGTCCCGTCCAAAGGGGTGCCAGCAGGAAACCATCCCAAGCGGAGGCAGATCAGCAGCGCAGAGATGTCCCCAGCCGATACACAGGCGAGCGGTCCATCCTGGGTCCCGACTCTGGACAGCCAGTACTTCATCCATGGCCACCGGACCGGAGCCCCTCCACAAGGGAGAGGGGGACAGAGGAGGAAAAGAAAAGAAACGGCAGATCAACTGGTCTAAAAAGGGGGTCTATTTAAAGGCTAGAGTATACAAATGAGTTTTAAGATGAGACTTAAATGCTTCCACTGAGGTAGCATCTCGAACTATTACCAGGAGGGCATTCCAGAGAACTGGAGCCCGAACGGAAAACACTCTATAGCCCGCAGACTTTTGTTGGGCTCTGGGAATCACTAATAAGCCGGAGTCCTTTGAACGCGGATTTCTTGCCGGGACATATGGTACAATACAATCGGCAAGATAGGATGGAGTTAGACCGTGTAGTATTTTATACGCAAGTAGTAAAACCTTAAAGTCACATCTTAAGTGCACAGGAAGCCAGTGCAGGTGAGCCAGTACAGGCGTAATGTGATCAAACTTTCTTGTTCTTGTCAAAAGTCTAGCAGCCGCATTTTGTACCAACTGTAATCTTTTAATGCTAGACATGGGGAGACCCAAAAATAATACGTTACAATAGGGCTGGACAATATTGCCTTTTTTTAATATTGCGATATTTTTAGGGCATATCGCGATATACGATATATATTACGATATTTTGCCTTAGCCTTGAATGAACACTTGATGCATATAATCACAGCAGTATGATGATTATATGTGTATACTGTACATTAGAACATTGTTCTTCATACTGCATTAATACATGCTACTTTTAAATTTCATGCAGAGAGGGAAATCACAACTAAGTCAATTGACCAAAAGTGTATTTATTAAAGTTATTAAGCAGTGGCACAAACATACATGTAATTTCCAAAACATAAAGTGCAAGATTGTCAGAGATATTTTAAGTGTCAAATAAAAATGAGCTGCATAATAGGAAATCAAATAGTATTCGTCCTTCACTATGTGGTATGTTACCACAGTTATGAAATTATCTTCATTCTCTAGCGGGTGGCTTTTCAAATGCTACATATTAGCAGTATTGCTCCCTTTTATAGCAACGCTTTCCCCCCTCACACTTGACAAATTACGGTTGTCTGTGCGACATATTCCCACTTGAAGCCAAATCACCGCCGGACGATGGAAACCCTGCTGTTTTTATTGGGAATTAGGTCTTCCTTCATTTGTTACCAGATCCGCACCTTCTTTCTCTTGTGCGGCTACGTTAGCAGCTAACGTAGCCCAGTATGCTACCTCTCTGCTCTGCGAAGGCGGACACGTATGTGACGTATGACGTGACAGTTTGTGACGTATGTAAGAATGTGCGCCTGCTTGTCTGTCAGATGGAAAGACAAGAAAGAGCGAGAAGAGCCTCAAGTGTACGCCCGCAGCTAAAATCAACTGCGTGAGAACGTATACTCGATTAATACGATATAGTCATTTTCTAAATCGCACAGAGACAAACCCACGATATATCGCCCAGCCCTACGTTACAGTAATCGAGACGAGACGATAATGATCTCAGTGTCGCTAGTGGACAAAATGGAGCGAATTTTTGCGATATTACGGAGATGAGAGAAGGCCGTTTTAGTAACGCTTTTAATGTGTGACTCAAATGAGAGAGTTGGGTCGAAGATAATACCCAGATTCTTTACAGAGTCGTGTTGTTTAATTGTTTGGTTGTCAAATGTTAAAGTTGTATTATTAAATAGAGGTCGGTGTCTAGCAGGACCGATAATCAGCATTTCCGTTTTCTTGGCGTTGAGTTGCAAAAAGTTAGCGGACATCCATTGTTTAATTTCATTAAGACACGCCTCCAGCTGACTACAATCCGGTGTGTTGGTCAGATTTAGGGGCATGTAAAGTTGGGTGTCATCAGCATAACGGTGAAAGCTAATACCGTATTTACGTATGATGTCAACTAGCGGCAGCATGTAGATGCTGGAGAGTGCAGGGCCAAGGACCGAACCCTGGGGAACTCCACACATTACCTTAACATAGTCCAAGGTCACATTGTTATGGAAGACGCACCGCATCCTGTCAGTAAGATAAGAGTTAAACCAAGACAGGGCTAAGTCTGTCATACCAATTCGTGTTTTGATACGCTCTAATAAAATATTATGATCGACGGTATCGAAAGCAGCGCTAAGATCTAGGATCAGCAACATAGATGACACATCAGAATCCATCGTTAGCAAAAGATCATTAGTCATTTTTGCGAGAGCTGTCACCGTAGAGTGATTTGCCCTGAAACCGGATTGAAAGGTTTCACATAGATTGTCAGATGCTAAGTGTTCATTTAGCTGCTCTGCAACAATTTTTTTGAGGATTTTCGAAACAAAGGGAAAGTGAGACACTGGTCGGTGGTTTACCATGAGGTCAGGATCGAGGTTAGGTCTTTTAAGGAGAGGATGAATAACCGCTTTTTTGAATGCTAGGGGAACAGTGCCAGAGGAAAGTGATACGTTTATAATATTAAGCCCTGATGGACCTAATAATACAAAGAGCTCCTTGATAAGTTTCCCAGGAAGTGGGTCATGTAAACATGTTTGTTTCATTCCATTTACACGTTCATGTGACCGCCTGGCTCGGTTTGATTGGTCCAACGTCACCAGTGACTGCATGTGATTGGTGAAACGCAGGCATGCGTGGATCCTACTTTGAAGCTCTGTCATAAACCAAAACAAACAACAGATTGATGAAAAAAAAGTAGCGAGTAGCGAGCTGAATGTAGATAAATTGAACGGAGTAAAAGTAGCGTTTCTTCTCTATAAATGTACTCAAGTAAAAGTAAAAGCATGTTGCATAAAAACTATTCTTAGAAGTACAATTTATCCCAAAAGTTACTCAAGTAGATGTAACGGAGTGAATGTAGGGTGTTACTTCCCACCTCTGGTCATGTGTGACTTAAATAGAAATCTATGTTCCTAGAAAAGATGGTAGCGCCTTCCCGGTTAGGGTGAAGGCCATCTCTCATCAGCAAGCCAGGTTTGCCCCAGAAAGAGGGACAATTATCAATATACGTTAGTCCCTGTTGTCTACAGAAGATAGCCAGCCACTTATTAAGCAAGACTAATCTGCTATATCTATCATCATTGCCTCTCGCAGGCAGGGAGCCACAGACAGTTACTCGATGCCTGGACATCTTTCCAGCAAGATCACAAGTAATGGCTATGTTTCTCTTTGGTCCACACTAGGGTTGTACGGAATACCGGTACCAGTGTAGTACTGCGATATGAATGAATTTATTCGGTTCTATACCGCCTCTAAAAAGCACTGGTACCCATGCATGATCCTGTAATGACTTAGTATCGGATTGATACCCAAATTTGTGGTATCATCCACAACTAATGTAAAGTATCAAACAACAGAAGAATAAGTGATTATTACATTTTAACAGAATTGTAGATAGAACATGTTAGAACAGAAAATAAGCAGATAAACAGTAAATGGACAAGTAGATTAATAATACATTTTTACGGTTTGTCCCTCAATGTTGACAAAATAATAGCATGATGAATGACAATATGTTACTGCATATGTCAGCAGCTAAATTAGGAGCCTTTGTTTGCTTACTTACTACTAAAAGACAAGTTGTCTTGTATGTTCACTATTCTATTTAAGGACAAACTTGCAATAGGAAAAATGTTTATTGTGTCATAAGATTTTTTGTTAAAATAAAGCCAATAACATTTTTTGTGGTCCCCGTTATTTACAAAAGTACCGAAAAGTACCAAAATATTAGTATAGGGACAACTAGCACACGCCAATATTCCCTCCAAGGTGCAGACCTGCACAATTGCATGCTGTTCCCATCATCCAAATCCAAAATCCAACCCAAACTCCAAACAAAATAAGTAATGTATTCTGTAGCATTTTCAACAAGTGGTCACAACAGATAACACAATGACGACGACAGCCGAGACGTTTTAGGAGGAGGTGGTTTGCATCAACAATCGTTTTATTGAGCAAAACTGATTACTGTTGGCCGTAACTACACCAAAACAACATCAGCAACAAATCTGAATTTTAGCATAACTGGTCAATTTCTGCCGTAGTCACACCAATACAAACAAATTGTATGTTGTATTGACAGCACCCGCGTTTTCTCCATTTGCGCCAAAACACTTACATCCTCGATTTGTTAGCTTGTTGCACGACGATAGAGTTTGCACGCAGTCAATCAATGTCATTATCAGCATGTCATGTGTGCGTGTTGATGTTTTGTAGGTTGGTTTATAGCTGTGGAATTAAAAGCGTTCAATGCTGCATGCTAACTCCCATTATGGCCAAACGAACAAGCACTGCACACCCATTTGAGCTCATTCTAGTGCCATGTATTAAGAATGTTAATTTACGGATAGTAATCATACAAACATGTTGCTAAATTACATACAGTAAATGTTGATTTGTAAAAAAAAAAAAAAAACTTTGTAATTATATATATTACGGACACAAAGTTGTACACTGTATCCCATGTTTGTGCTACAGCACACATTCAACATACAACTCATGAAGAACTATTTTTTTATTTTCACTGTCAGTGAACCAATCACTTAAATTAGAAAATACCAGTTCCAAACCGGATGTAAGGTTTGGTAATGTTTCCCCCCCTAATTAATTTTCATACCAAGACCTCAAACCTTGTATACCCATGATTCATTTTCATACCATGATGTACGGTTTGGGACAGGTGGTGAGGGTTAAAACATGAATGAATGAATGGGTGGACAGTATATATTAGTTTACTCGCGGAGGTGCAGTACATTAAAAAGGCCACTAGATGGCAGCAAAGTGCATGTGTGTTAATTTAATAGAACACTATAAATATTGATATTTCAAAGGCTTTAATTAGTGTATTAATAACAAGAGTAAATACCACAATATATATATATATATATATATATATATATATATATATATATATATATATATATATATATATATATGTGTATATATAAAATACAAATATTTAAACAAATCAAATGTGCACTGCAACGTTTCGGACAACAGAGTGTGCAATTGTTTAATTTATTTTCAATTCAATCACTTTAATGTGCATAAGATTTTTTTTTTTGCTTTTTTTTACCATTTTTCTATTCATTTACAGAATTAACACCAATCATTCTTTTAAAGAAATGGATGAGAAAATAATTGATATTGTATTAGACTACTTTATACAGAAACGAAGAAAAAGATGATCCCTCAATCCATTTCCTACCGCTTGTTGTCCAGGGTGTACGCCGCCTTCTGTCAGGAATCAGCTGGGATAGGCTCCAGCATCCCTCCATCCCCCGGAGCCCGAGAGGGACAAGCGGTAGGAAATGGATAGATGGATGGAAAAGAGACCACAATCATTAGCATTAGTCATTAAATCAATCACTTAAGACTTTATCAAGAAATTCCCAGATAACATTTTTCAAAAAATTCACAAACTAGACACCCACAATCTGTTTAAAAAACCAACAAAAAAACCAACAACAAAAAAAACCCAAAAATTATATATATATATATATATATATATATATATATATATATATATATATATATATATATATATATATATGTCCTATTTAACAAATAAAACAATATGGAAGTTTTGGAGTTGGTGAAAAGCAACTGAAACAAAACAGAAACAATTTATAAAGCTGAGAGAAAAGACATCTTCACGTTTGGGTATAGTTATACACGTGATGTACATCAGGGGTCAATGCTTGGACCAACATCTCTTGTTAGACAACAGCTGCAAAGTCACAAAAAAACTTAAAGTAAATTGTATTCCCTGATGACTACAATAGAGCTAATAAAAAAACAAAAAGAGAAACAAACCAATACACAAAAGTTTTTTTCTACAATAAGTGAAAACATCTCAACAATATGCAGTTAGATTATAGAATGACTTCAGCAAAAACTTCAATGTCCTATTAAGAAACAGGTACAGCATTGCTTCAACTCAGCAGTATTCTGAAATCTTAGCTCTCTGCTTTTTGTTATCCTTTAAATTGCGTGCAGAAGTTGGATTTATTAGCATCCCTGCCGCGTGTAGTAATTGTTCACATTACATAGCTAGAGATCGACACAATCCTGGCCTCCTACCACCGGAACTGAGAACGTGAGTATGAAGGAGGAATTCAAAAAACAAACCACTAAAAACATGCTCAACAAAGTAGCCTGACTCCAGTGTCGTCAGTTTGCACCACTCCTAAAAAAGCGTCTGTGCCAAAACATTTAAACATCGGACATTTATCCATGAAAATATGAGGAAGCTGCTGAATGGTCTGCCTGACCTGTTTCCAGTTTGTTCTTTTCTTTTGACTCTACAATCCGGATGATGGAGAATTAGCCTCACTCACAATGTCGTATGCACACAAATGTCAGTTGCTGTCAACCCTGACCTCTTTGGTCCATCCCTCAAATGTGTCCGTATGAAACATCAACAACGATTTCATGGTTCCGATTGTTGCATGACGGAAAAGCAGCCCAAAGGTGACATCCTATGGGTCCGTTGCTCGAGGTAAATGCTGCTACTGTAGTTATTTGTACTACAATCTATTGCGATTCATTTCAGTGAGTAGGGGATATTTGAGGTATGATTGGTCAGAGTTACAAGTTTATTCGTGGAACCAATTAACCTCGTAAGTTGAGGTACCGCTGTACAAATATTTAGTGTTTACATACAGTAAGGAGAAAGTATCATAAACCATGCACATTGTCTAATATGACTTAATAAGTTAATGCTTAGTCTCTAGTCTGCATTAACTTTACACTATGTACAATTGTGATACATTATACAATGTGTCAGTTTTACTCTTTATTAATCTATTTTAAAAAATGCATTTCTGTAATAACGAATTTTGTATTATTTAATTATTGTTTTATTACTTATCATAAGAAGCCATCTACCAGTCAGTGTTAGACAATGGTGATATTTAAACAAAGCAAGCGAACTGACTATCACTCATTTTTCAGTCCCGAAGCTCTGTTCCTGCCTACTTTTTTCCCCCCCACATATGTTGACCTGTATGAATGTAATCATGTGACGTTCCTCAATGTAGGTATTTGTTAAGCATGTCGGAAACAAATAAGACCATGACCATTTTTGGAAGAAAATGTCTACAGCAAAGATTAGATGTAAATAAAGGACAAGGAGGTTCTCTTTTTTTGTTTCCGTGACGTAACAGGACAAGAGTCTTTGCCAAAAGTACTGCAAACAAAACATCTCTCCTTGTCAAAAGTGTACTGCAGTTATTTTCCTTCTCTTAACTGATGGTCTTGAAAGATGTTCAACTGGTAGTTCGAGGGCCAATCCTGGCCTGTGAATGACAACAGACTTGCACGCTAGTTCAGTTACATATTTTTGCAGAACATTTCTAAAAACAACAGAGCACTGTTGACTAGGGCTGTGAATCTTTGGGTGTGCCACGATTCGATTCAATATCGATTCTTGGAGTCACGATTCGATTCAATATCTATTTTTTTTTTTTTTCAATTCAACACGATTCTCGATTCAAAATGATTTTTTCCCGATTCAAAAGGTTTCTCTATTCATTCAATACATAGGATTTCAGCAGGACCTACCCCAGTCTGCTGACTTGCATGCAGAGTAGTAGATTTTTGTAAAAAGCTTTTATAATTGTAAAGGACAATGTTTTATCAACTGATTGCAATAACATAAATTTGTTTTAACTATTGAATGAACCAAAAATATGACTTATTTTATCTTTGTGAAAATATAGGACACATGTGTTGTCAAGCTTATGAGATGCGATGCAAGTGTAAGCCACTGTGACACTATTGTTCTTTTTTTTTATTTTTATAAATGTCAAATGATAATGTCAATGAGGGATTTTTAATCACTGCTATGTTGAAATTATAACTAATATTGATACTGTTGTTGATAATATTAATTTTTGTTTGACTACTTTTAGTTTGTGTCTCCTCTCAATTGCTCTGTTTATTGCAGTTCTGAGTGTTGCTGGGTCAGGTTTGGTTTTGGAATTGGATTGCATTGGTATGGTATTGCTGTGTAGTGGTTTGTTGGATTGATTAATTAAAAAAATAAAAAAATATTTTTTTTTTCAAAATGAGAATCGATTCTGAATCGCACAACGTGAGAATCGTGATTCGAATTCGAATCGATTTTTTCCCACACCCCTAATGTTGACATATACTGTCCAGGCAAACGTTTTTGTAGGTCCTTCAAAACTTCAGAGCGCTTCTGTCTTATAGAGGATCTTTGACATATTGCTTGTGTTGCTTTGTATGACTTTATTATCATCAGGGTTGTCAAACATTGCACTTATAGCTCCCTTTAGAGTGCCGCTTGTAAAAGTGAATATATCTGGGCAAGGAAAGGGCACATAAGCGAGGCTCTTTGAAGTAAAAAGTTAAAGTACCATTGATAGTCAAACACACACTAGGTGTGGAGAAATTACTCTCTGCGTTTGACCCATCCCCTTGTTCCACCCCCTGAGCAGTGAGCAGCAGCGGTGGCCGCGCTCGGGAATCATATTGGTGATTTGACCCCCAATTCCAACCCTTGATGCTGAGTGCCAAGCAGGGAGGTAAAGTGTCCCATTTTCATAGTCTTTGGTATGACTCGGCCGGGGTTAACCACAAGGCCACTGAGCAGTTGTCAATCTCTTTGGCTTCACCAAGAAGCTACTTGGCCAGAAGGGAAGTGGCCACCTTTCTTGGCCTGATGTGGAAATTGACCACCTCCTTAACATCACATTCAGTGACACTTTGAGAGACCAAGAACTCAGCCCATGCAAGTCTCTAGTGACAACTTAAAGGCCTACTGAAACCCACTACTACCCACCACGCAGTCTGATAGTTTATACATCAATGATGAAATATTAACATTGCAACACATGCCCATACGGCTTTTTTAGTTTACTAAATTACAATTTTAAATTTCCCGGGGGTTTCGTCTTGGAAACGTCGTGTAATGATGACGTGTACACAGGACGTTACGGGTTTTTAGGAAGTATGAGCGCTACGCACACACACAGGTAAAAGTCGTCTGCTTTAACGGCATAATTACACAGTATTTTGGAGATCTGTGTTGCTGAATCTTTTGCAATTTTTTCAATTAATATTGGAGAAGTCACAGTAGAAAGATGGAGTTGGGAAGCTTCAGCCTTTAGCCACACAAACACACAGTGATTCCTTGTTTAAAATTCCCAGAGCTGAAACTTTACTATGGATCAGAGCGCGGTCAAGTCAACATGGATCCCGACTACATGTCAACCAGCAGGTTTCGGTGAGAACATGGTGGTTAAAAAGTCGCCACTTACCGGATATCAGCTGAGCTTGTGTCGTCCGTACTGCTGCCGTCGACACCCGTGAGACATTGGCGTCAAGACACTAGTGGACAAACCCCTCTGACTATCAGGTAATATTAAACTCACTAAAACACTAGCAACACAATAGAAAGATAAGGGATTTCCCAGAATTATCCTATTAAATGTGTTTAAAAACATCGGAATACGTCCCAATGCTGTCGCGTTTTTTTTTTTTTTTCTAGTCCATCGCTATCAATATCCCAAACACGAACCTTTCATCCTCGCTCAAATTAATGGGGAAATTGTCGTTTTCTCGGTCAGAATAACTGTTTTTGTTGGAGGCTCCAATTAAAATCAATGTGAATATGTGAGGAGCCCCCACACTTGCGACGTCATCGTCTGCGACTTCCGGTAAAGGCGAGGCTTTTTCAGGAAGTACCAAAAGTGGCGAACTTTATCGTCGATTTTCTCTACTAAATCCTTTCAGCAAAAATATGGCAATATCGCGAAATGATCAAGTATGACACATAGAATGGACCTGCTATCCCCGTTTAAATAAGAAAATCTCATTTCAGTAGGCCTTTAAGAACCGGTGACTCAGGCGAACTGTGCTGAGCCTCCCCTGACAGAGGTGGAACAAGCAGTTGAAGCTGCAAGCTCTAGTTCTGCTCCTGACACTAGAGGAATAAAAAAAATAAATGATCGGACATTAGGAAGAAGGTGAAGAAGAAGATGGATGTGCGTGGTCAAAACAGGCGAGAGGTACCGGAGACAAAGTTTGAATAGTCGCTGCAATGTAGGGCTGGGCGATACATCGCGGGTTTGTTTCTGTGCGATATAGAAAAATGACTATATGATGATGTTCGAGTGTACGTTCTCACGCAGTTGCTTTTAGCTGCGTGCATTACACTGCATGCGTTTCCCACTCTTTCTTGTCTCTACTTTTCACAGACACCTAAACCAAGCACACCTTCTTACATACGTCACATACTGTCACTTGTGCAACGTCACATGCTCCCGCGGAGCAGAGAGCTGGCGACATGGTAACGTTAGCTGGGATGCTAACGGTGCGGTGCGGGTGGTAATACGAGAGAGAAAAGGTGCGAATCTAGTAACAAATGGAGGAAGAATTTATTACCAAGAAAAACAGCACCAGATCCATGGTGGTTTGGGCTTCAAGCTGGGATATGTTCAACATTTATGCGGCAAAAGCGTTGCTACAAAAAGTAGCAGCATTGCTAATGTAGCATCATTTGAAGTCAACCACTAGAAAATGAGTGCTTGAAACTCTGCATGTCAACATCTCCGGCCGGTGCCACACCAACAAAATGCCGAAGCAACTATTTCCAGATCAACACCGTATGAAAAAAAAAAAAGTCAACAACTGAAGGAAATAACGTCCGCAGGAACCTATTATGCAGCTCATTTTTATTTGATAGTTATTTAAATATCTTGTGACATCCAGCACAAAAGTGCACTTGATTTGTTTTAAACTACTGTAGTGGTGTTTTTTTACAAAAAGTTAATTTAGTGTTATGATATGTCATCTTGGTGACATCATTCACAAAAGTGCACTTATAGCTTGTTTTAAAATGTCTGACAATTTTGCACTTTCTGTTTTGAAATGACAAATGTTTGTGCCACTGCTTAATAACTGTTTAATAAATACAGTTTTGGTAAATTGACTTAGTTGTGATTTCCCTCTCTGCATGAAAGTTTAAAAGTAGCATATATTAATGCAGTATGAACAAGAATATTTTAATGTAGACACATAGAATTATCATACTGCTGTGATTATATGCATCAAGTGTTCATTCAAGGCTAAGGCAAGATAGAGATATATATCGTGTCATGGCCTAAAAATATCGAGATATTAATAAAACGCCAAATCGCCCAGCCCTACTGCAATGGTACGTACAACTTTAGAGGAGGTGCATGGGTGTGTCTGATTACCCCCATGTTGTGTAGCTTACAAACACGTGTTCATACAGAAGCCTGCTCACAGCCAGATTACAGTTTTTGATGTGACAATTTCTCCACTGCAATTAATGTGCTGCAACTATCAACTGCTGCAACTGTCGGCCCGAATGGCCAAACTGTGCTGGAGGCAAAGGAACATATTGTGACAGCAATAGGTGGCAAAAGTACAACAAAACAAAATTTCATTTTCGGCACAGTCCCGCTAAGAGCAGACATACGTTACAGGGGGTACAAGACGAGACAGCTAACGGATCAGCCACTTAAGGCGCTCCTTAAAAAGGTGAGAAAAGGGTGGGAGAGGGGGGCGGAGTAAAAAAAATATCAGTCTAAAGCTAGATCCTCAGTAGGTGTCCAGACTGAGTCCAAGGATAAAACCTCACATAGCATGGCCCACATTAAACATGGTACGTATATCACATCAACTTGCAACAGAGGGAGGGGTGGGTGTGAGGAGACACCGCTGCCGCTATATAGCGTATAGCGCTGCTCAGACATCCACAGCCCCAGAGGAATTAAGTGGTGGTGAAGGCGTTGATTCGAGGATGGGGGTCGTGTGCACATATATACCAAATTAACTTGGGACAGATGATGAAATGTTTTTATATGGACAGAGGCCGATCTCAAAGTTTGACCACAGGTGTTGACAAAAAGGAAGGTCAAAACCGTCCATCTTTGAGGAGTCCTCGGGAGAGTTTCTTCAGAACAGCCTGTTCCTGATTGTGTCAAGGCCATTTGAGGAAGTCAATGTGTTCATCAATGATGAGTGAGGCTGTGCTAAAAAGCCTCTCACTCTCAAGAGTCATTAAAATGTCTTACAACTTTACCACCACGCCTGACTTTATTGTGGCATGTTTTGCACTCCATCTCTTTATCTTTTTCGTTTTGTAGGGTAAAATAATCCTACACAGCTGACATTTTTACTGGTAACTTCTAATTCACATGGCTTAACGGTTAGTGGATGTGTTGAAAGTGTGCTGGAAATTGCGTAACAGAGATAAGGGAGCAACAGAAAAATGGAATGTATTATTTAAATCGGTGCATTAGAAAACACGGACCGGATTTAAAAAAAAAAACAACTATCTGCCGAAGCGCATTTTTTGGCAAATATCGGCGGCCGATCAGATCCAAATATAGGATCGGGACAACCCTAAATACTACCACCACCATGCTTGACGGTAGGTGTGGTGTTCCTGGAAGTAAAAGCCACATATTTTCTCCTTCAGACATTTTGCTGGGTATTGTGGCCAAATAGCTTAACTTTAGTTTAATCTCACCACAGAACTTTCCTCCAGAATGTCTTATCTGTGTCCATGTGATGTCAAATAAAACACAAATAGTAGTAGATCTTTAATAAATTCAAAAAAGAACCAAACTTCATAAATGTTTTTTGTGACCTACAAGTATGTGCTCCAAATATAAGAGTTGTAGAAAATATTAGAAACTCAAGACAGCCATGACCTTTATAAGTGTATGAAAACCGTATGTGACCACGACTGTATAAAGTACTGTATAGTGCAGTGATTGTCAACTTTTTTTCACCAAGTAGCACCTCAGAAAACACTTGGCTCTACCACCATCATGACAGACGATAACATGCAGTAGCGTAGTAGGCCTAAGTATTATTTAAAAACAAGGGAGAGGTTTTCCTTAAGAAGTATATTTAATATTGTTGGTCACTGTAACATAACACAAAGTTTAAAGAGCAACACTCTGAATATAGGAAAGAAAAAAACACTTTTTAAATGTTTGTTTTACTTTAGCTATAATGTAATGTCCTGGGTCCTGTTATGTAGTTTATTGTTTAACAGGTGTGTTACGTGCAGCTTTCTCTGCCAATGTTTGACTTTGTTTACACGTGTTTGGCATGTTGATTAGCTTGGAGGCTGGAAAAGGGCAGACGTATGGAGAGACCATTCGGTTGCCATGCGTGTAGAGCAGGCCTAGGCAGTTATTTTGACTCGGGGGCCGTCACATCTATTTTTATGAACTCTAATACAAAACCTCACAATAATGGCTGATTGAATGCTAAAAGCGTTATGACAGACCGCCTTAAAAAACAAAGGAATTTTGCATTTTTCTATGAAAGATAACACGCTGAATATTGACAAAATATTAACGTCACACCCCCTTTTGATCGACACATTTTACAATCAAGTGAAACGCAACAAAATGCAACAAACAGTGAAATATCAATGCGAAGGGTACAAAATAAACCCACCTACAATCAGATATAACTGATACATCACTAAGCTTTAGAACTTTGTTGTGAAAATCTCCTTCCGCTTCTGTGGAAACGCTGCCCACCCACACTGCTTGGTGCCTCAGTCTGAGCTGTTGTGACTTACATTACCATAGCAACTAGTTAAACGACCATAGTAACTGGTATATCATCCATAAGCGCAGATTCCAACCATTGAAATACTTTGTAAAGTTCAAGACTTACAGTCATTAGAAAACCTCACTGCACGTCATAATGGCATTTACAGTTTCCATCTTAAAGATCTAAAAAAATTATTTGAGAATGTCTGGCGGGCCAGATTGAAAAGCTCAATGGGCTGCATGTGGTCCTTAAATTGCCCAGGTCTGGTGTAGAGTGATAGAAATAATGGAGTAAGACATATGTTTGCATCTTCATTGCTTATTTTGACGTCGACTACGGCCTACAAGTGTCGGATATATATACATTTGTGTGTACATATATGTGTATATATAGACATATATATGAAATATAATATACTGTAGTATAAGACATTGACTTCCAGACAGTTGCATGTGAATAATTGATGCTTTAGTCGTGTGAGGGTTAGGACATCGCCACCTTTGCTACCCAGGACACAGTCTCTTGCAACAGCTGTAAAGTTCTGCAGCTTGTTGGTAAAATAGTGGACATGACAGAGGCGGGACCCCAGCCAATTCCAATGTGAGCAATACCGGTTCAGACTGAATTTGGTCCATCAGAGGGCTTAACGAAATTCATCGATTGGCTCCGTGACGGAATGGCTTTTTCCTTTTCTTTTTTTGCTGGGAGAGATGACGCAGGCATTTTCTCCCCCACTCTCTGACCTTCCCATTGGAAGTTAAACAAGCCAATCAAGCAATATTTTGTCTTAAAAGAACCGTTCACTTGGGTTTGTGCATCGCCTTGGGAAATGTCACTTCCTGTTGGCTGCATTACCTCCTCAATGATGTTGGACAGCGCTAACGGGGCCTCATACCAGTTGTGGTCTTATGTTGGCTGTGAGAGGATGTCATTTCAGGACAGTGCATTAGATTGTGGCATCTAATCACACTGGAATGACGTTCCTCAAAACCCAAGTGGCACCTGTAGAGCTGCTCCTGACGATAGAATTTAGCACTAAATTAGTTCCGCTCAGAAATTGTAATTCTTAAAAACTATTTGGTTTGTGGTCATGATCCCACACAACAGTTTGAACATTATTGTCAGTTTCCTGTATTTTGTATTATTTCCTGACATGGGCCTTTTTTTAAATTTTTTTTTTCATTGCACTTCCTGTCTACCTTTGTTTCCCAGCGACTTTACTTCTGGCTTGAGCACCTGGCCCCACTTTGTAATTAGGAGACTCACCTTTTAGCAATCACTATTATTAGCCCCGTGAAGTGTACGGTGCTTGATATTTTGCTTTGTATTACAACATGTTGCTTTGTGCTTTCTAATTATCACATTTATTGCTTGTTTAATATGTTTATTTGATCTTGTGCACTGCCCTGCTCCACGTCTTTTTTTTTTTTTATCATTAAACACATTTTTACTTGTGCTATGCTTGCCATCTCTGCATCAAGAGGTTCCAGACCTACACAACTAAACCAACTTCTATTCAAACAATAGAGACATGGAGGACATAAGGACCACTTCAAAACATTAAATGGCATTGCTGAGTACCAGTAAAGCTGTAGGGCCCAATAAAAAATATATTTTGTTTTCTCCAAATTATTTTTATTTCCTTTGACACACATATTAATATTTATGTATACACACATACCCACACACATACCCACACACATATATATATATATATATATATATATATATATATATATATATATATATATATATATATATATATATATATATATATATATACGTACATATACATATATATAGACATATATATATATATATATATATATATAGACACATATATATATACATACATACACATATATATATACAGAAACATATATATACATATATATACGTAGATATACATACATATACATATATATACATACATATACATATACACAGATACATACATATACACATATACATACATACATATACATATTCATATATACATATACATACATATACACATATATATACATACATACATATACACATATATACATACATACATCTACATATATATACATACATACATATACACACATATACATATACACACATATATATACACAGATACATACATATACACATATACATACATACATATACATATACATATATATACATACATACATATACACATATATATACATACATACATCTACATATATATACATACATACATATACATATATATACATATACACACATATACATATACACACATATATATATACATATACACACATATATATATACATATACACACATATATATATACATATACACACATATATATATACATATACACACATATATATACATATACACACATATATATATACATATACACACATATATATATACATATACACACATATATGTATATACATATACACACATATATATATACATATACACACATATATATATACATATACACGCATTATATACATATACAGACATATGTATATACATATACACACACATGTATATACATATACACACACATGTATATACATATACACACATATATATATACATATACACACACATATATATATATACATATACACACATATATATATATACATATACACACATATATATACGGATACACATACACACATATATATACAGATACACATACACATATATATACATATACACATATACACATATTTATACCAAGATGGCGGCGCCCGGACGGGCTGCGACATTGCGGAGCTATTGCTAAAGATGGAACATTTGGCGGAAATGCCGGACAGTTCTGCAGACTTCATGGCTGGCTCGCATCGTGGTCACTCCGTGATCACGTACGACCGCCAGACACTTCTGGATATGGACATATCGGGCCGTTTTGGACTGACAGACGCGGGCTTATTCGACGTGCTAACTAGCATGGGAATACGTCGGCGGCTACATCCAGCGGCCTGTGAAGCAGGGGAGTATAGTAGCAGCGGGGGCCGTCTACGGAGCAGACGCCAGCGGTGTGATCGGAAACGCGGATGTCGAACGGGGCTAAAAACAAAGCAGAAGGCTAATCCCCACAGAACACCACTTCCCTCCATCCTGCAGCCGCATTTAAATGAAAGATGCGAGACTACTGGTCTGGGTAAGGAGTCAGTTAAATTAGAACAAGTTTTTTCTGCTTTGAGTGTTTCAGAGTTGGACATGTGTTTTACCGAGGTGGCTAACTATGATGCGGGCAGTTTATCAAAGCAACAAACAAACAATCGGAAAATCCCCGTTACTGAGGTGGCTAACCATGATGCGTTCAGTTTATCAAAGCAACAATCAAACAATCGGAAAATTCCCGTCGTATCAATTCCTAGATATGGTCGTAACTATACTAAATGCACTGGGCATAATAAACACAACATTATTAATATTGCTACTACGGATAATTTGATCAAAAACTCCCTAAAACAGCCCACTACCTATAATATAGGTTTTTTAAACATAAGATCATTGTCTCCCAAAACGTTGTTAGTTAATGATATTATCAGAGACAACAATCTTAACGTTATCGGTCTCAGCGAAACCTGGCTTAAACCAAACGACTTTTTTGCGCTAAATGAGGCATGTCCTCCTAACTTTACACATGCGCATATTGCCCGTCCGCTTAAAAGGGGTGGGGGGGTCGCACTAATATACAACGAAAACTTTAACCTTAGTCCTAACATAAATAATAAATATAAATCGTTTGAGGTGCTTACTATGAGGTCTGTCACACCGCTGCCTCTACACCTGGCTGTTATCTACCGCCCCCCAGGGCCCTGTTCGGACTTTATCAATGAATTCTCAGAGTTCGCTGCTGATCTAGTGACACACGCCGATAATATAATATTAATGGGAGACTTTAATATCCATATGAATACCCCATCGGACCCACCGTGCGTAGCGCTCCAGACTATAATTGATAGCTGTGGTCTCACACAAATAATAAATGAACCCACGCATCGCAACGGTAATACGATAGACCTAGTGCTTGTCAGGGGTATCACCTTTTCCAGTTACGATACTCCCGTATACTAAAGTATTGTCCGATCATTACCTTATAAAATTCGAGGTTCAGACGCATGTTCGTCAAACTAATAATAATAATAACTGCTATAGCAGCCGCAACATTAATACGGCCACAACGACAACTCTTGCTGACCTACTGCCCTCGGTAATGGCACCATTCCCAAAGTATGTGGGCTCTATTGATAACCTCACTAACAACTTTAACGACGCCCTGCGCGAAACCATTGATAACATAGCACCGCTAAAGTTAAAAAAGGCTCCAAAAAAGCGCACCCCGTGGTTTACAGAAGAAACTAGAGCTCAGAAATTATTATGCAGAAAGCTGGAACGCAAATGGCGCACGACTAAACTTGAGGTGCACCATCAAGCATGGAGTGATGGTTTAATAACTTATAAACGCATGCTTACCTTAGCTAAAGCTAAATATTACTCAAATCTCATCCACCGTAATAAAAACGATCTTAAATTTTTGTTTAGTACGGTAGCATCGCTAACCCAACAAGGGACTCCTTCCAGTAGCTCCACCCACTCAGCTGATGACTTTATGCAATTCTTTAGTAAGAAAATTGAAGTCATTAGAAAGGAGATTAAAGACAATGCGTCCCAGCTGCAACGGGGTTCTATTAACACTGACACGATTGTATATACGGCGGATACTGCCCTCCAAAATAGTTTCTCTCGTTTTGAGGAAATAACATTAGAGGAATTGTTACAACGTGTAAATGGAATAAAACAGACAACATGTTTACTTGACCCTCTTCCTGGGAAACTGATCAAGGAGCTCTTTGTATTATTAGGTCCATCAGTGCTAAATATTATAAACTTATCACTCTCCTCGGGCACTGTTCCCCTAGCATTTAAAAAAGCGGTTATTCATCCTCTTCTTAAAAGACCTAACCTCGATCCTGACCTCATGGTAAACTACCGACCGGTGTCTCACCTTCCCTTTATTTCAAAAATCCTCGAAAAAATTGTTGCGGAGCAGTTAAATGAACACTTAGCGTCTAACAATCTATGTGAAACCTTTCAATCCGGTTTCAGGGCAAATCACTCCACGGAGACAGCCCTCGCAAAAATGACTAATGATCTATTGCTAACGATGGATTCTGATGCGTCATCTATGTTGCTGCTCCTCGATCTTAGCGCTGCTTTCGATACCGTCGATCATAATATTTTATTAGAACGTATCAAAACACGAATTGGTATGTCAGACTCAGCCCTGTCTTGGTTTAACTCTTATCTTACTGATAGGATGCAGTGTGTCTCCCATAACAATGTGACCTCGGACTACGTTAAGGTAACGTGTGGAGTTCCCCAGGGTTCGGTCCTTGGCCCTGCACTCTTCAGCATCTACATGCTGCCGCTAGGTGACATCATACGCAAATACGGTGTTAGCTTTCACTGTTATGCTGATGACACCCAACTCTACATGCCCCTAAAGCTGACCAACACGCCGGACTGTAGTCAGCTGGAGGCGTGTCTTAATGAAATTAAACAATGGATGTCCGCTAACTTTTTGCAACTCAACGCCAAAAAAACGGAAATGCTGATTATCGGTCCTGCTAGACACCGAACTCTATTTAATAATACAACTCTAACATTTGACAACCAAACAATTAAACAAGGCGACACGGTAAAGAATCTGGGTACTATCTTCGACCCAACTCTCTCCTTTGAGGCACACATTAAAAGCGTTACTAAAACGGCCTTCTTTCATCTCCGTAATATCGCTAAAATTCGCTCCATTCTGTCCACTAAAGACGCTGAGATCATTATCCATGCGTTTGTTACGTCTCGCCTCGATTACTGTAACATTATTTTCGGGTCTCCCCATGTCTAGCATTAAAAGATTACAGTTGGTACAAAATGCGGCTGCTAGACTTTTGACAAGAACAAGAAAGTTTGATCACATTACGCCTGTACTGGCTCACCTGCACTGGCTTCCTGTGCACTTAAGATGTGACTTTAAGGTTTTACTACTTACGTATAAAATACTACACGGTCTAGCTCCATCCTATCTTGCCGATTGTATTGTACCATATGTCCCGGCAAGAAATCTGCGTTCAAAGGACTCCGGCTTATTAGTGATTCCCAAAGCCCAAAAAAAGTCTGTGGGCTATAGAGCTTTTTCATTTCGGGCTCCAGTACTCTGGAATGCCCTCCCGGTAACAGTTCGAGATGCCACCTCAGTAGAAGCATTTAAGTCTCACCTTAAAACTCATTTGTATACTCTAGCCTTTAAATAGACTCCCTTTTTAGACCAGTTGATCTGCCGTTTCTTTTCTTTTTCTTGTATGTCCCACTCTCCTTTGTGGAGGGGGTCCGATCCGATCCGGTGGCCATGTACTGCTTGCCTGTGTATCGGCTGGGGACATCTCCGCGCTGCTGATCCGCCTCCGCTTGGGATGGTTTCCTGCTGGCTCCGCTGTGAACGGGACTCTTGCTGCTGTGTTGGATCCGCTTTGGACTGGACTCTCGCGACTGTGTTGAATCCATTATGGATCGAACTTTCACAGTATCGTGTTAGACCCGCTCGACATCCATTGCTTTCCTCCTCTCCAAGGTTCTCATAGTCATCATTGTCACCGACGTCCCACTGGGTGTGAGTTTTCCTTGCCCTTATGTGGGCCTACCGAGGATGTCGTAGTGGTTTGTGCAGCCCTTTGAGACACTAGTGATTTAGGGCTATATAAGTAAACATTGATTGATATATATATACAGTACATATACATACATATATACATATACATACATATATACATATACATACATATATACATACATATATACATATATATGTATACATATATACATACATATATGTATACATATATCCATACATATATACATATATATGTATACATATATCCATACATATATACATATATATATATATATATATGTATACATATCCATACATATATACATATATATATATGTATACATATCCATACATATATACATATATATATATGTATACATATCCATACATATATACATATATATGTATGCATATCCATACATATATACATATATATGTATGCATATCCATACATATATACATATATATGTATACATATCCATACATATATACATATATATGTATACATATCCATACATATATACATATATATGTATACATATCCATACATATATATGTATACATATCCATACATATATACATATATATGTATACATATCCATACATATATATTTATACATATACATACATGTATACATATATACACATATACATATACATATATATATATATATATATATATATACATATATATATATATATATATATATATATATATATATATATATATATATATACATATATATATATATATATATATATATATATATACATATATATATATATATATATATATATATATACATATATATATATATATATATATATATATATATACATATATATATATATATATACATATATATATATATATATACATATATATATATATATATATATATATATATATATATATATATATATATATATATATATATATATATACCCACACAAACACACACACACACATATATATACATATACACACACACAATTTCATGACTACAAACATTTTGTCATTGCAATATACATATAATCCGGCAGGATTCTGCTGTCTTATTTTGAAGAAGTTTTCAATAGGGAGTGGAAGTTGTATTTAAAAGGTCACCACTTTGCAACAAAGCACAGCCTATGCGATGATTTTTTTATTGAATTAAACTTTGTAATTTCTCTTTGTGTTGTATTGATTTAAAAAGGTCTGGGCGGTGCAGGTTTCTTTTTCATGCATTTTCATCTATTTGACATGCCCCCCCTTCCCCTTCCCAAGTTTGCAGCTGCAGGACAGCATAATTTATGTCCTTTATTAACTTGCTGTGGAGAACAACATTAGCAAATTAACACATTTCATGGGCAAATATGGTTTAAGAGCATCTCTGTTATTGCTTTATTTATGATGCCTCAATTCCATTGAAGGCAAGGAAACAATATTTGCCAAAAGGGTATAACAAGAAGAGAAATAGAATGCTACAACTTGTTTATTGCAATGTTTATTTCATGATTTTCTGCAAAAAAAAACAACTTTCGGTCTTATTTAGGTGAAAAGCGCTTGTTCTTCTTGCTTGCTTCTGTCATTTAGAACATTTTTGAACAGCCTTTTCTCAGTAGACCCTTAAAAACAGCTTTTTACTGTTAAGTGATGAGAAATGTAGTTTATTTTCCGGACAATAAGCCGTTACATTTTTTCTAACACTTTGAACTCTAAGGTTTATAAACAGTGTGGCTAATTTATGGATTATTCTTTGCTATCGGCCATAATGTCTTCTATTTAACAAATAGTTTTCATAAAACACAGACAGACATTGAAAATCTGTTATTGTTTGTGCTATGGCACCATCTTTAGGACTAGTTCGCAGACTGCAGGTGTTGCTGGCTGAACATGTACTTCCTGTTTCATGCCTTGAAACGGAAGTATAACAGTCCATAGCATTTCTGCTCAAAATCATTCTTCATTCATCACTTCAAGCAATGTTTGTAAGTTTTTTCAATGCACCTAAAACGATTCGTACTTACTAAACCGTCCCATGTGTGATGTCTGTGTAAGAAGGTTTTTATGCATACATTTGTACGTGCTACCGTAATGTAATCAAGCTTGCATTGTCAGCATGACCTAATATGCTAACACGTTTACGAGTGTCTGTTTCAGTATTATTGTTTCAGTTTCCTAAATTCACCATAACGTCAATGTGGAGTTATTTAGTCTGTTTAGCTCAGGGGTCTCAAACATGCGGCCGCGGGCCAATTGCGGCCCGCAAGACGTTATTTTGCGGCACGCACTTTGATATGACAATTTAATGTATGTGCGGCCCGCAAATTTATTATGAATGGACTTTGACAGCGTCATACTTCCCCACAATGCCAATTGTCACGGGAGTCCTCTTAATACCATGTTATCCATTTTCTGGTAATCCCTGCCGATTTTTACCCAATCAACAATACTCAGGGGGTGCCTCAATAGCACTGTTCTTAACGGCCTCTGAATCCTGTACAGATAGCGAGCAGGCCTATTTGATTGTTACATTTGGCTGAGCAGTACACGTGTGATGTTGCAAGACATACTTGGTCAACAGCTACACAAGTCACACTGAGGGTGGCCTTAAAAAAACTTTAACACTGTTACAAATATGTGCCAGACTGTGAACCCACACCGAACAAGAATAACAAAAACATTTCAGGAGAACATTCACACCATGATACAACATAAACTCAACAGAACAAATACCCAGAATCCCATGCAGCCCTGACTCTTCCGGGCAACAATACACACACCCACGCTACCACCAACCCCCCACATCCCTACCCTCCCTACTTGCGTCAGTTGAGGTTGTGTATATTGTAGTCCGGGAGAGTTTAGGCTGCAATGTGTTCTGGGTATTTGTTCTCTTGTGTTTAAGTTGTGTTAGGGTGCGGATGTTCTCCCAAAATGTGTTTGTCATTCTCTTTTGGTGTGGGTTCAAAGCGTGGCGCATATTTGTAACAGTGTTAAAGTTGTTTGTACGGCCACCCTCAGTGTGACCTGTATGGCTGTTGAGTAAGTACGTCTTGCAGCCACTAACGTTGTTATGCACAAGTCTCGCACAACATGATTAAGAGTTGTTACTTTAGTTGTGTTATGTGCGCAATGACAAGTTGTAGACCACTAGTTCTCTTATAGATGATACGCTATGTGAAGGTATGCCAAGGGTTACGTGAGATTTATCAAAAACATTCTAAAAAAAAGCAGTCAGCCATACTTAATATATTTATTGGATAACACTTCAACAAAATATGAATGTAAGTTCACAAACTGAAAAGAAATGCAACAATGCAATATTCAGCGTTGACAGCTAGATTTTTTTGTTGACATGTTCCATCAATATTGAGGTTAAAGATTTCTTTTTTTGTGAAGAAATGTTTAGAATTAAGTTCATGAATCCAGATGGATCTCTATTACAATCCCCAAAGAGGGCACTTTAAGTTGATGATTACTTCTATGTGTAGAAATCTTTATTTATAATTGAATGACTTGTTTATTTAACACGTTCGTTAGTTATTTTTATATCTTTTTTTCCAAATAGTTCAAGAAAGACCACTACAAATGAGCAATATTTTTGCACTGTTATGGAATTTAATAAATCAGAAACTGATGACATAGTGCTGTATTTTACTTCTTTATCTCTTTTTTTCCAACCAAAATGCTTTGTTCTGTTTAGGGGGTAATTTAATTAAAAAAATGTTCACATGGGGTACATTACTGAAAAAAGGTTGAGAACCACTGTTGTAGAGGACGTTAAGGCAGTGCAGTCACGGCAACCCATAATAATGTTGGCCGGGTGAAAATTGGGACAAATTAGGGAAAATGGTTGCACCAGTAGATTGTCGGGAGGTGCACTGAAATTCGGGAGTCTCCCGGAAAAATTGTGAGGGTTGGCTTCCCTGCCCTAGCAATGCTATGGCGGTGAAGCCATTCATAGAAGGGGAATTCATTAAAAAGTGCATGTTAGATTTTTTAAGAAATATTTTCTTGCGGCCCAGCCTGACCCAGTTTCTGCATCCAGTGGCCCCCAGGTAAATTGAGTTTAAGACCCCTGGTTTAGCTGATCGGAGAACTTGCTTCTGCAGCTCGTGGGTCCATGAGGATGACTTCTGTTTTGTCTGATTAGCTGTTTTACTGCCTTGTGACAGGCACCCTTTAAAAACAATTAAGGTATGTAAAAAAAATAAAAATAATAAAAATACACTTTTCTCCATTGAAGCAATAACCTTTAAGATGTTTCTCCGCTGAACTATCCGTACTGTTTCCCTCCACCATTTTTCCAATGTTCCCAGGGAAAGGAGACCGCGTGGTCACGTGAGCTGCACATGACACATCATTGGCTGGCTTACTGCCACTTCATGAGACGTAGCCTCAGCGCCGCCATGGCGCTGTTTTGTACTGTTTTTGTACTTATTTTGATCATTTTTTCTCAGCTGTTTGTAAATGTTGCAGTTTATAAATAAAGGTTTCGGGTGAAATAACCACAAAAACTCAGCACATGCTCATTGCATACACCCAACGAATCTGACTAAATCAATCGCCAACTATTTTTATAATTGATTTTAATCGATTTAATCGATCAGTTGTTGCAGCCCTACTAATAGTGCTTGGCTGTGATATGCCACGCTCCCCCCTGCCTCTTCTCAAGTGCAATGGAGAGCGATTGTGTGCCAAATGATAATGCCTTTTATGCAATATTGCTGAAATGGAGTGAGAGTGAGACGTTATGCTTATTGCTGTGGGACGTCGCAATTGCTTGATCTGTGGACATCATCGGCACCAAAGAATGTTGATTTTTTTTATTATCACGCGGGAGTGTTTATTACACGGCAGTAAAGCAACACATCGCTTTGTAATGTGACTAGGCGTACCCCAGTGTGTGTGCAGCATGAGTAAAAAACAATAATAGGCTTTCCAACCTGCTTAACAGGTGGATGCCTGTGGAGGCCCTGAAGCGCCGGCCGACTCACACCATCTGGACAGGTATTACTGCTCCAGAAATGTTTTTCACTTTAAAAAATAGTTGGGGAAATGTTGTTGGAGATAGTTACAGTTGTCAATATTGTATTAAATAAACTCATACATCACTTCTCAGGAGTGTATACCAGTTTTTCAACCTTTTTTGAGCCAAAGGACATTTTTTTCATTGAAAAAAATCCGAAAACACGCCGCCAGCAAAAATCTTTGAAAAATTTTACTCAATATTGACAATAAAAAGTAATATGAATTAGAACCATAACCAACCATGCATCACTATACTTGTCTCAAAGTACTATCGCGACCTGTCATATCACGCCGTGGCTCATTGAATTTTTTGCTGTTTTCCTGTGTGTGGTGTCCTGTCTATTTTGGTGGCTTTTCCTGTTTTGTTGGTATTTTCCTGTTGCAGTTTCATGTCTTCCTTTGAGCGCTATTTCCTGCACCTGCTTTGTTTTAGCAATCGATACTATTTCAGTTGTTGCTATCCTTTGTGTGGACATTGTTGTCATGTCATGTACGGATGTAGACGCCATCTCTGCTCCACATGCTGCCAGTCTTTGCTGTCGTCCAGCATTGTTTTTCTTTACTTTGTAGCCAGTTCAGTTGTTGTTTCATTCTGCATAGCCATCCCTAAGCTTCAATGCCTTTTTTTAGGGGCACTTACCTTTTGTTTATTTTTTATCTAAGCATTAGATACCGGTTTACCTACACCCTGCCTCCCACTGTCGTCTTCATATTGTGATCATGAAAAACCATGTTCCCGACGTCTACAAAGCAATTAGCTACCTGCTGCCACCTACTGATATGGAAGAGGATAACACGGTTACTCTGCCGAGCTCTAGAT
>NC_084620.1:32028379-32150879 GCF_033978795.1 Nerophis ophidion | reverse complement strand
TTGTCTGTTTGACATATTCCCACTTGAAGCCAAACTACCGCCAGACGATTGATCCCCTGCTGTTTTTTGGGGAATTAAGTCTTCCTTCATTTGTTACCAAATCCGCACCTTCTTTCTCTCCTATTACCACTCGTACGGCTACGTTAGCAGCTAACGTAGCCCAGTCTGCTACCTCTGCTGGGCGAGGGCATGTACGTATGTGACAAATGACGTGACAGTTTGTGACGTGTGTAACTTTGTGTGCCTACTTGTCTGTGAGAAGGAGAGAGACAGGAAAGAGTGAGAAGAGCCCGAAGTGTAATGCCCTCAGCTATAAGCAACTGCGTGAGAATGTATACTCGATTACGATAGTCATTTTCTATATCGCACAGAGACAAACCCGCGATACACATATATATATATATATATATATATATATATATATATATATATATATATATATATATATATAATTATAATTATTATTTTGAGCTCAATTATGTCATGTTATCGATGGGAAAATGCATTTTTAGACAATGATTTGTCTGACCGGCTAGGAGACACCGAGAGTAATAGGCGGTAGAAAATGGATTAGTAAGGACAGATTAAAATACCATCCCATCAGTGTCAGTATTTTTTGCTGGCTGTTGATGCGTAATGTTTACTGGTGACACTACAGTGGAACATTGCATCCTTCATTTCCAGTACACTTCATCTGTGCTCAGGCTCCAACAATTGCCAACAAACGATCCATGATTTTTATTTCATTAATCCTCTGTGGGAAATTGCTTCATTTAAAAAAATTGCTTTTGCTCTTTTAATGCATCATGCAGCTTTCCAAAAATATTTTTAGCGCTGGAAAAATAATTGGCTTGTCTAGCAGTAGAACAACAAGACTGCCTCCAAGGATAGGTTTTTTGGCCACTCAGCAGTGATAATGGGAGAAAATCAAAGAGAAAGGTTTTTAATTCCATCTCTATTTACTGCTGAAACACCATCTATGCTCGCTCTGCTCGGTTTACTCCTGCAAATCTCCAATTAAAAGTATTTGCTAAGCAGTCTTGTAGGCAAAATGGAAGCGCATTAAAGCCCCATAAAGGAACTTCAGGGTGATGTGTGAAATGCAGGTCACACTGTGCTGGAAAAAAAAAACACTTGTTTGCATCCAACATGCAAAATTGTCACACAAGCCACTTCCTATTTGCATAGTGACCAATAGTGGTCGATCAGAGCCTCCTTAATCACTTAGAAATAACCCCCCAAAAAGGCACTGGAGAATAATCCATCCTCAAAAAGGTGAGAATGTAATGCATTAGAGGCAACACGCGGGGCCCGTGTAATGCAGACACACTCAGAACAAAAAAAGTGCCACTTCCTGTGTTGCTTTGCATTTAAATTGAATTCAGCGGTGCGGGTAAAATGCAGGGGAAACCGATGCAAAGATTGTAAATGGCAGGGGCGTCACTAGGCCTATTTTAGGGGGCTCAAGCCCCCCTAAAATATTTTCAAGCCCCCCTAAATAAGTTGGCGTTTTACTTTTATTTATTTTCTTTTTTTTTTACAAATACATGCCGAAATATTAATTTTAAAGTGGCCCAAATAAGAGTTTAAAGTAAATAATCATATAGCCTGTCATTATTCACTCAGTTTCCCCTCCCTTCATAGTGTAAGGCGTGCTACTGCCTACTGGCGCTGACGAGACGAGACATGCGGCCGCCGTCTTGGAGTGGTGATCCACTCCACTCAGTGCAATTCTTTTGGCAGGAGCAAGGAACTGTCAGCGCATTTTACCTCACTGAATACCACTGATTTTCACACACTTTTTTGTCATACGTGCAACTATGATAAAGGACATATGTTTTGGCTTCTTCATAGTTTGCTTAACAGTAATAGAATATTCTTATATGCTAAAAGTGACCAGACGTCCAAGATCAAAACTGGGAATATAATCCCAGAGAAGGGGGGAAAAACGGTAAACTATTTTTAAGTAGAAGAAACAATATGATTGGGTTATATTTACACATGTGTATATCCTACATAAACAATGCATGAATATAGTAGATATCTATATATCTTAAGGACCAATAGACTATCTCTGTTGCTGCAACAGCAGAGCGTTTATTCTGTCTTGACACTTTGTGTTGATATTTTGTATTACATTTTTCCCATAAACGATCATGTTTACAGTGATTGTTTTATATGTATTTTTCATGTATGTTGCTTTGGATAAAAGTGTCTGCAAAATACTTAAAACATATATAAACACCTGAAAGTCTTTATAATCTGCTAAAACCACCAATCTGTTTCATTGGATTCAGAATAAAACCAAAGTCCGTCTTACCCAACAAAGTTAGTATTTGAATATTGTTACTTGAAGACTTATTTCTGGTTACGGTTATACTGTTAAAGAGAGTATTGTCTTATGTTTTGCATACAATGAGAATGCATCATAATCAGTGGTGGCTGGTGAATTTTGTTTTAGGTGGGGCTGAAAGTTTGTAAACCAAATACTTGTAGGGGCGTCATCCTCCTCCAGAAGATTTTTTTGTGATTTTCACATACAAATATGGAAGATCTTTGCTCCTTCTCAACTCTGTGGTCAAGCTGCACAAAACCTTGTGTCTGCAATTGTAAGTAATTTAGTTTTTAAGTTTTGTGTTTCTTGTAGAATCTATATAAAGTAGTATACAATAGCCTATTGTTAAAATAATGAAAAAAACATTAAAATGTTTTATTGCATTGATTTGTTACATTAATAGCTGTCGTATTATTATAGGATGGCTTGTTAAACATTTCAAAGGATTTTCAGAGGGAGGAAAATCCAAGAAATTTATTATAAAATGTAAAACGAATAAATAAATAAAGAGAAAAAGAAAAAATTGGTTCAATGTCATCGTCCTGTGCATTTTTTTTTACCGTCCCTGGGACGACGGGACATCATTAATGTCAAGCCCTGGAAGTTACATTTTATTGTTTGCATTATTTGTTTCAGCATTGCACTTTGAAGATGGTCCCTCAGCTCTTTGACAGCTTTGGCTCTTTTTCAGATCAGCAGACGGACTCCAAGTCTTTCTTACAGTATACATAAATGTTTCTCACTTCTATTCAGACTTCCATATATATTTAATTTCCTTAACCGACTGAAATAATATTAATAAAAAATAATTTCTAAGTCTTTGTTAGCCGTTTGTGAAGTTTTGTACTCGTGCGCTATGTTCGCTCACATCCTGTTCATCTCCTGGGGGCTAAGCCCCCGCTGTCCTTAAAAGCTAGTCACGCCCCTAGTAAATGACAATTCCATTGTAGGTTGTCGGCGGGGGTGTCTCATTCTGACTTGTGTTTTTGAAAAAATAAAAAATACATGAAGGCTTCTGGTATGACATCACTTTTTGAGCTGGGAAAATATGGGCTAAGTGTGATGTTCATAACAAGGGTGTGTTCTGGTAATAGGTTACTGTCCCTTTAAGGGTTGGCCGTCAGTGCAACAACCATTACACTTATCTATCGGTTGAATAAAGGGTGTTAACTTTTTTTTCCAACACCTCTAACCACAATGGCCTTGTGGTTAAAGTGTTCACCTCATTGGTGTTGGTCTTAAGTTCAAACCCCAGCCAAGTCAAACCAAAGACTATAAAAATGAGACCCATTACCGACCTGCTTGGCACTCAGTATCAAGGGTTGGAATCAAGGGTTAAATCACCAAAATTGGGGCAGACATTTAGCAGCGCTTTTGACCATCTGGGCATTCAAGCACAGCACCACAGGCTCATGATCGGATGAGAACTGAGGCAACTGCTGGACTGTTTGAGGGCTGGGCCTGCCCCAGAGCATAGTGAGCCAGCAGCACAGGCGGCCACAGCTCAGCTACGGGGGTTGACAAGCTAAGATGAATGACCAATTTGATTCTTCACACAGAGGCCGGTGTTCTGATGAAACGAGCTACTTTGTCAAAAAGAACTACCCAACGCTACTGAGCATGCACACAAATGTGCATTATTTTTAACGATTTCCTCGAAAACAGTACGCAGAGTTTCATGGAATGGGTTTCCATGGCCGAGCAGCTGCATTTAAGCCATACATCACCAAGTCCAATGCCAAGCGTGGGACGCAGTGGTGTAAAGCACATCGCTACTGGACTCTAGAGGAGTGGAGACGCCTTCTCTGGAGTGATGAATCACGCTTTTCGATCTGGCAATCTGATGGACCAGTCTGGGTTTGTAGGTTCCCAGGAGAATGGTACATTTTGGACTGCATTGTGAAGAGTGTGAAATTTGGTGGAGGAGGAATTATGCTGGGGGTTGTTTTTCAGGAGTTGTGCTTGGCCCTTTAGTTCTAGTGAAAGGAACTTTGAATGCTCCAAAATACCAAAACATTTTTGACAATTCCATGCTTCCAACCTTGTGGGAACAGTTTGGAGCAGGCCCCTTCCTCTTCCAACATGACTGTGCTCCAGTGCACAAAGCAAGGTCCATAAAGACATGGATGACAGAGTCTGGTGTAGATAAACTTGACTGGCCTGCACAGAGTCCTGACCTTTGGGATGAATTAGAACGGATACTGCGAGCAAGGTTTTCTCGACAAACATCAGTGTGTCACCTCACCAATGTGATTTTGAAAGAATGGTGGACAATTCCTATAAACACATTACGCAACCTTGTGGACAGCCTTCCCAGAAGAGTTGAAGCTGTAATAGCTGCAAAAGGTGGACCCGCATCAATTTGAACCCTGTGGGTTAGGAATGGGATGACACTTTAAGTTCAAATGTGAGTCAAGGCAGGTGGCCAAATACTTTTGGCAATATAGTGTATATCAACGGAAAGTAAGCAAGACAATTTAACAGTTGTTATCACGCAAATAAAAGTAACCCAAACCTCCGTTTTTTGAACAGGAGTAGAAACTGGTAGCTGTTTTCAACACAGCAGCTCATGTCTACAGAACATTGGCGCAGCTGTTTATCGGTGGGGGACTGGGTGCAGGTCTCATACCCAAACCGCCAGAACACGCTGGCAAATTACTGGTGGGAACCATGCAGAGTGGTTCGGCTACGCAACTTATCAATTGGAAAAAGGGTCCAGGTGGCGCGCAAATCGACTCCCCGAAAATGTAATTTCCCTCCAGCTGTGGCTCATCACCACTTACAAATGTTTACACTTTTCAGATGACAATTTCATGCACTGCAACATTTACACTACTCAACAAAACCGGCACCATTTTTTTTTACACAAACAAAAAATGTTTTGGGAAAAATCAGCACTTCTATTCATAGTTTTTGGTACTTTTTGTTTTTATTTACATTTTACGGATCTATTTAGGTATTATTCATGTTGTTACGGTACAAAATGCTATTTTATTTGAACTCCGTATGTGACAGTTGTCTTTTTGGATTTGGAGTTTTGTTTCAACATAAATTAACACATGTTATTTATAACCATATTATAACATACCACCACCAAAGGAATTCAACACAATTTTTTTATAAAAATAAAAATATAAGAACTAGAAAGAAATAAATATTTTTAAAAAGGGGCTCAGCTGTTTGCAACTTTCCCTCAGATACATTTTTCAAGCAAAAAATGAACACAAACACCAACCAGCGAGCTTGTTATTTCTAGTTTTTAACAATCACTAGTAATTATCCATCCATCCATTTCTACCGCTTGTCCCTTTTTGGGATAACGGGCGGGTGCTAAAGCCTATCTCAGCTGCATTCGGGCGGAAGGCGGCGTACACCCTGGACAAGTCGCCACCTCATCGCAGGGCCAACACAGATAAACAGACAACATTCACACAATCTATCACTACTAATTATATTGAATACAATTTACTCGTCGGTGCGGGGATTTTGCCTGCCGCTGTCTGGTACAAACGTGCACATCAGAGATGTCCAAGAAAAGCAATTAGCAATTTCCATTCAAGTTGTGATGGTAGAATATACTGTGAAATATAGCTCATTTCAGCCATCCAAATTGCTATAATTGGCTAACAAGGCACAAAGCGTTATGTACAGGTGTAGTCACGTCATTGCATGCTGAAAGCCGTAAGTGGGCAGGATATACGTAATGCCTAAAATACTTGCAGTGGGCCTTCTGGTGGCATTGTTTATATGTATGAGTGCACATGTGTGTTTTAATACATCTGTGTTCTTTAGGACATGACGTATTGTGTTAATTTTTTTTCCAATTTAGGGTCTGCCTGTGCTCCTTTAGTGAGAAATCTAAGCTGGTTTTACTGCAATAGTTTGTGGACATTGTTGAAATTATTTCTGAGTTATCATTTTACTTATGTTTTTGAATAATTTAAATTGCCATTGTGTTCAACTCGCACGTCCAAAAAAAGGCATTAAAATAAAAATGTCAACATTTGTATTTTTTACAATTTTAAACAGTTTGGCCGCTGTTAAGCCCCAGCACAATTTCAAAAAGGACCAATTTGGAACAGATATTGGTGAAAATGTAAAAGATAACCATCACTTTATACCAGTGGTTGTTCCAGCTTTTCTGTGCAAGGCACATTTTTTTCATTGGAAAACATCTCGAGACACACCCCCAGCAGAAAACATTTAAAAGTGAAACTCAGCAGCCAATATTGACCGTAAAAAGGCGTTCTCGCAAATATGGATATGCATTCAAACCATACGCATCACTATAGCTTGTCTCAGTAGGAGTACTGTCACAACACGCCGTGACTTATTTGGAGATTTTTTGGTGTTTCCCTGTGTTTTAGTTCTTGCGTTGCGCTCCTTTTTTTTTTGGGGAGATTGTCATGTCATGTACGGATTACTTTGTGGATGCCGTCTGCTGCTCCACATGTAAGTCTTTGCTGTTGTCCAGCATTCTGTTTTTGTTTACTTTGCAAAGAGTTCAGTTTTAGCTTTGTTTTGCATAGCTTCAATGCCTTTTTCTTAGCAGCACTCGCCTTTTGTTTATTTTTGGTTTTGAGCATTAGGTACCTTTTTACCTGCACACTGCCTCCCGGTATCATCTGCATATTATTATCACGACAAACCATGTTCCTGACATCTACAAAGCAATTAGCTACCTGCTGCCACCTACTGATATGGAAGAGTATTACAAGGTTACTCTGCCAAGCTTGAAACAGCACAACGGCAGATTTGCGGATTGTAATTACTGGTTTTCAAAAAATATTTTTAACCCAATTAGGTAAAATGACAATCTCCAACGGCACACCAGACTGTATCTCAAGGTACACAAGTGTGCCACGGCACAGTGGTTGAAAAACACCGCTTTATACCACACGCTGGTGTGGACGTCGACTGGTTGTCACTAAGTAAAAGCCCAAATACTGCATCGCTGCTTTCGGCATTAAAGGGGAAATACCAAGCCATCTTTACTAGAATACAGCCCGGTGAGCGTCCTAGCAATTTTCTGCCACCTTTGGAAGCGGTATCAAAAATAGTAAAAACACTGTTGCTGTCTGACGAATTGTTTTATATGTCACTAAACATACTGGTAAATTCCGCAACTTCTTTCCGACGCTCTACATTCTGCGGCTTATAAAACGGACCTGTTAATTTATGGCATTTTCTTTGCTAACGGCCTTAATGTTTAGTGTTCAACAAGGTTTTCCTTAAACAACAAAAACACTGAAAAAGCATGTTATTGTTTGTGTTATGGCACCATCTTTCGGATGAGTTTGCTCCATACAGGTGCTGCGGGTGAATATCTACAGTATTTTTTTCTGTTAAGTGCTTTTTACCGGAAATACAAGAGCAGTTCCCTCTTCTAGTCATCCACAGCGTTTCTACTTTTATAGAGTCTTCATTTATCACTCCAAGCAACGCTTGTAAGTTTTACAATATAACTAAAACAATTCATACTTACTAAACCGGCCTTGTGTAATGTCTTTAGGAGTGTTTTAATGCTTATTTGTATGTGGTATCGTAATGTAATGAAGCTAGCGTCATTAGCATTAGCTATTATGCGAACACGTTTACAATTGTCTGTGTTTGTATTATTAACTTACAATTGCATTTGTTTTGTATCGTTTCAGTTTCACAAATTCCTATGTAAACTCACCAAAACATCCCCGTGGAGTTATTGAGTCTTTCCAGCTGATTGGAGAGCTCGCTTCCACTGCAAGTGGGTCCATGACGATGATTTCTATTTTGTTTGATCAGCCGTTTTACTGCCTTGTTACAGGCACTATTTGGAAACAATTAAGGTATGTAAATAAACATTTACAAAATCTTGCTGTGCAAATAACTCATTAACTAAGACCATCTTAAAACTATTTTATGTAGGTTGTTTTAAAAAGGACTGAGCTGGATTGCTGTTCAATTTTGTTCCCATACAATGACAATAAAGGTTTGAGTCTGATTTCACAGCATATACTGTATATATGTGGCTTATAGTCGGGTTTGACTAAAATATGGGAGAAAAAAACATTCCAGAATTTATTGGGTGTGGTTTTTATACTTGTACACTCAAAAAGTCAATAAACAATATGGTAATTGATTGTTGCTGTGGGAAAGTGGACACAGTTGAAGCAATATTACGCAATATGGGTTTTCGTCTTCTTATGGCTCTGATACAGTACAACCCGTACTGTACAACACATATATGCCCCATCTTCGACACACACTCTATTTGCAAAAAAAGCGCTCGTAAAACGTCAATTAAATGACATCGCACTTCCTTTAAAATTGTACTACAAATATATTCCTAGCCCCTTCCTGCTAAGTCACTGATAATATGATAGCAAATTTCCCTGTATATTCCCAATGTCCCCCATGGCGTGCAGCATTAATGCGGGTCTTAAGGCATAGGTTTGATCCCCGGCCTGAGTTGTGCCAGGAAGGTTGGCAGATTAATGTTTTGATAATGTTAAATGTGCTATTTTAGACAAAACAAATGAAATATTGAACACATTTTTACTACAAAACCTGCATCAAATAGAATTCACATTTGATAAAAAAAATAATAATTGTTTCACATGAATGAAAAAGTGTGAGAAAAAAAAAATGCATAAGACCGGGGACCTCAAGGTTAAATTCTGCTTAGGGCTTTAATTAGCCAGGCGTGGCCCTGCACGTGTATACAAGAAACACAACAGGTTGTCATTTTACAACATTTCATACCAAAGGACAGCCTCCTATGATTGATCTGTCAAACAGGGACATGAACGCCATTTGCCAGCTGTCATGTTCGTCTGGTGGAAAATTTAATCTGACAAAAAAATAAATTGCACGAGCAGCGAAATGCAGTAAGCTGCTAATATGTTAGTAGGTAGGAGGTGTTGGATAATGAAATGTATCATTATCCCAGCTCCCAAGTGGGCTGTACTGAATCCCAGGTGGTTTAGCTCGTGCCAGCTAAAGCTGCATGGATAAGTTTTATTTTACTTTGGTGGTGGTGGTGGTGGTGCTGGGGGTGGCGGGGGGGTGGGGGGGGGGGGGGGGGGGGGGTGGAGCTACACAGGACGTAAAGAGACTTAAAGAAAGAAGGGGACACAAATGGACTGGAGTGCAGTCTTTAATTACATCAATAGCAAGGGTGACATCTCTTTGACAAGCTCATCACGGCCTAATTATTCATCTCACATGTAATGATGGATTAAAGAACCAAGAGAGTGTGAGGGGAGTTAAGGAGGACACGACTGAAGGCTTAACTTTCCACCTCTCTGCGACAAAAGCGAATCGTCTTACAGCACTTGAACGTGTGTCAACAAACCCTCAATTAAGCAAAAAGCATTCAGGTGAGGAGCGCATCTGCCAAAAAACAAAAACAAAACACAAACCAAAGATTGTATACATAAAAATATTGCACATTTTATTTTTGTGCAAGTTTTGAACAGAGCTCACGTGTCGGTCTGTTGTCATTCAATGGCCAACGTCAACAGTCCTAATTTGCTTTAAGAAACATGTACTCCTGTTCATCCATCCATCCATTTATTCCTAGTTTATTGTGCGATTTAAATCCAGAATTACTTACTACAGCTTTACTGCTGCAGTCACAAACTGCTTTACAGTAATAAATCCATGCATTAATTTAACGTAAGGAAGACATGCGACGTCTTCATCTCGTGCATCATTTCCAGTCCATCGCTTTCACTCACATTTGGACCAATTAATTATTCTGCCAATACTAATGCTGCCGAGATGGAGCGTGACGATAAGGCAATCTCCAATCTCCCACTTATATTCCCCTTATATATAGTAAAATAATATTCTCCCTGCGCATTGCTCAACTTGCAGCATAACATTTGTTTCTTTTAGACATGACGAATACAAGTTTGACAGACTCTCCCCTGTGTAAACATGTATAATGTGTAGTGTAATGTATAGTTCAACTTTAGGGGCTGGGAACTATCCACTTGTGGTGTCACATGGTGACATCACAGGGGGCCTCCTTCAGTATCAGGTCATGTTCTGTTTGTACAGTACTCCATTGACAAACACTGAATATTTCATGCATGAAAGTCAGCATTCACACTTCACGCACACGCGCACACACACAGTGAAGTCCATCTACCATCTACGGTATGTATATATCATCAAAATGTTCGGAGAATCTGGAGAAATCACTGCATGCAAGTGGCTAAGCCCATGACCTTTGATCCCTCAGGCTGTACTGCATCAAAAAGCGAAATTGTGTAAAGGATATCACCACATGGGCTAAGGAAAACTTCAGAAAACCACTGTCAGTAACTACAGTTGGTCGCTACAACTGTAAGTGCAAGTTAAAACTCTACTATGCAAAGCCAAACCCACGTATCAACAACACCCAGAAATGCCGCCGGCTATGCTGGGCCTGAGCTCATCTCAGATGGACTGATGTAAAGTGGAAAAGTGTTCCGTGGTTTGACAAGTCCACATTTCAAATTGTTTCTGGAAACTGTGGATGTCGTGTCCTCCGGGCCAAAGAGGAAAAGAACCATCCGGATTGTTCTAGGCTTAAAGTTCAAAAGCCAGCATCTGTGACGGTGTAGGGGTGTATTAGTGCCCAAGGCATGGGTATCTTACACATCTGTGAAGGCACCATTAATGTTGAAAGGTACATACAGGTTTTGGAGCAACATATGTTGCCAACCAAGCAACGTTATCATGGACGCCCCTGCTTATTTCAACAAGAAAATGGCAAGCTATGTGGTAAAAAGGCCCCTGTGCCAACTTTTTTGCCATGTGTTGCTGCCATTAAAGAGTAAATTAATGATTTGCAAAAAAAAAACAAGTTTCTCAGTTCGAACATTAAATATGTCTTTGCAGTGTATTTCATTGAATATAAGTTGAAAATGATTTGTAGATCATTGTATTCTGTTTTTATTTACCATTTACAGAACATGCCAACTTCACTGGTTTTGACTTTTGTATTTTGACATGACATCAATAAATTAAATGTAATAATCGGCTAATACTAGTGACAGCACGTAACTAGACAAGCTTAAATCTCCCACTAACATTTCAGACGCACACAGGATGTGGACAATGACGGACTTGGTGTGAAAAATGAAAATACCGTTTTAGGGCAGTGCTGTGTTGGCCCTGCGATGCGTTGGCGACTTGTCCAGGGTGGACCTCGCCTTCCTTCCGAGTGCAGCTGGGAAAGGCTCCAGCACCCCTGTGACCTCAAGACGGACAAGTAGTAGAAAAACAAGTGTTTCCCGGGGAACATACTATATCATGCTTCAAACATAGCTTCAAAAAGCTGTGCAATACAAAATGTGCTTAATGAAGCCATTAATCCTGAATTCTTCATTTTGATAAATAAACTTTTTTTTTTGGTCTGTTGAAGTGACTTGCCTGCTGACCAGCAAAAACAGCCTTTATCTTCATCTTCAGTGGAAGTTTACCTGCTTACTTCCTTGTTGACAAGAGAAACTAAACATTGTGATATACTATGTTGTAATTGTATGCATGTTCAAAATAAACCATAAACCACTATTCTATCTCCTATGCGCACAGGTCGCACACGTCTGGTGCTCACCTTCCACAGAAGAATTATAAATCAAGCAAGATGCTGTCAGAGGGGACGTAAGCTACGTGACGTGAAAGTATATTATTGCAACATTCCAAGGAATAAAAGCACGATTCCCAGTGTTCTTAATTTCAGAAAACTGCAGCTTTCCTTTCCAACAAGTTCAGACTCTGTCTCGTATTTTCCTCACAACTCTCAAACAACCTTTAACCCTCACAACACTCGTCACTTCCCATCCATGTCTCTAAAGTTCAGTGGCGGGCCGTGCGTTTCCCACCTAGGCCTTCAGTGATGTCCGACTTCAATGATTACCTCTCAAAATACCATCATTTATGTCACCACATTACTATAGCTGGAGAAATACTATACAGGAAGACATCTACTGGGCATTGAATCACCACCAACAGTGTAAAAAACTGGTTATTTTCTGGCGCATTTAAAAATCAATAAACCCGCATCAGTAATTAAACATATCTTATGTGGTACTGTCAAAATTAAAATTGCAAAAAACGTATTAAACGTGAAAAATTTAAGACATAAAAAATCTGAACTTACAATTTGTAAAACCCTTTCGAGCTGCCGGGGTGGGTCGACATCGTCACACAAGATGTAGTTTCTCTTTAAATATCCTTCTTGAAAACGGCCTTGCAAATATGTAATGTCTTGTCTAATCATAAAAGATGCAGACAAGGCGTGTTGGCTGACTTCTTAAAGTCTACTCCACACTCCGGCATGACTAAATTCAACCTAAACGGGGCTACTGCGCATGCTTTGCAGTACTGTGGCATGCTGGGTAATGGAGTTCTTTTGCTACTAACCACATAACATCACAATATATATCTGCCTTAGGCCAACTAGAAGGCCTTACTGACACCTTGTGATCTGTTTGGCTATTGCAGCAGTATTACTGTATGTCCCTGTTTGCTTACAGTATACGGACGCCCGCATTGTTGATTCTGGAGGCCTCGGCCAGACTTGGTACAGCATGGCAACATAAGCTAGCTGAATTCTGATTGGATAAAGACTATAACCTAAAAACAACAGCACTGGAAGGAGCATAATATGACATGAAGAGAACATGAATAATTTTAGATATTTAGGAAAAGTAAATCAAAAATACTTTTATTTGTAATTATGATCATGATTTCTGGTTATGTTAGGCCAACAGAGAAGGCCTTGCTGGCCTGAGGGCACACCACTGCTAAAGTACCACCCCAAGTCATAGCCAACCGCTACACCGTCAACAAATTATGTTTACTCATTTCATTCCAGGACGTCCCCGAAACGTTAAAACACAACTGACATAAATAAGCACAACATTTACCAGTAGAAACTTTATTTACTATCAAGTTCCTATCTTTAGGTTGTTGAGACAAAATCCGCAGTGACTTGCAAGTTGATCTGCTAGCAACTAGGCGACCATGTCACGAGAGCAGTGATGCGGTGTATACGTGATCACGTCTACACGGAGCATATGCGATGAGGGTTGGTATCCTGCCAGCAAGGTCTTCTGACAACAATTTTATTTTCCCCAAATCTTATTCTATTTGATTATCTTTTTATAGATTTATCATTAGGAGCAAAATGACAATGAAAGGGTCGAATTCCGGATTTGCATGTGCTCAAATTTTTTATGTTTTCTAGTCTTACCATCTATTTTTTGTCGCAAATGCTTGTAAATTGGTCATACTGTACAGACCTGAAATTTCAATGCAATGATTTTTCAATGTGGTCCAAGTTGAAGGAACTTGCTGCAAAAATGTTCTTCTCCCAAATTTTAAACTGAATTTAGACGGGATTTGGCCCTTGGGGCACCAGTTTGATAGCCCAGCCATATACCAGCACAACACTTACTTCTAGACCTCCACTCCAGATCACACCTCACTCCTCCCTACAAACCCTGTTTCCATATTAGTTGGGAAATTGTGTTGGATGTAAATATAAACGGAATACAATGATTTGCAAATCAATTTCAACCCATATTCAGTTGAATATACTACAAAGACAACATATTTGATGTTCAAACTGATAAACATTTTTTTTTTTGCAAGTAATTATTAACTTTAAAATTTTATGCCAGCAACACGTGACAAAGAAGTTGGGAAAGGTGGCATTAAATACTGATAAAGTTGAGGAATGCTCATCAAACAGTTATATGGAACATCCAACAGGTGTGCAGGCTAATTGGTAACAGGTGGGTGCCATGATAGGGCATAAAAGCAGCTTCCATGAAATGCTAAGTAATTCACAAACAAGGATGGGGTGAGGGTCACCACTTTGCAAGCAAATTTTTGAACAGTTTTAGAACAACATTTCTCAACGAGTTATTGCAAGGAATTTAGGGATTTTACCATCCATGGTCCGTAAAATAATCAAAAACTTCAGAGAATCTGGAGAAAGCACTGCACGCAAGCGATGATCTTACGGACCTTTGATCCCTCAAGCAGTACTGCAACAAACACCGACATCAGTGTGTAAAGGATATCACCACATGGGCTCAGCAACACTTCAGAAAACCACTGTCAGTAACTACAGTTGGTCGCTACATCTGTAAGTGCAAGTTAAAACTCTACTATGCAAAGCAAAACCCATTTATCAACAATACCCTAAAACGCCGCCGGCTTGGCTGGGCCCGAGCTCAACTAAGATGGACTGATGCAAAGTGGAAAGGTGTTCTGTGGTCTGACGAGTCCACATTTCAAATTATATTTGGAAACAGAGGACATGGTGTCCTCCGGAACAAAGAGGAAAATAACCATTCGGATTGTTATAGGCGCAAAGTTCAAAATCCAGCATCTGTGATTGTATGGGGGTGTATTAGTCCCCAAGGCATGGGTAACTTACACATTTAAAAAAGGTACCATTAATGCTGAAAGGTCCATACAGGTTTTGGAGCAACATATGTTGTCATCCAAGCAACGTTATCATGGACGCCCCTGCTTATTTCAGCAAAACAATGCCAAGCAATGTGTTACAACAGCGTGGGTTCGTAATAAAAGAGTGTGGGTACTTTCCTGGCTCACCTGCAGACCAGTGTGGCGCATTATGAAGCGTAAAATGCGACAGCGGAGACCCCGGAGTGTTGAACGACTGAAGCTCTACATAAAACAAGAATGGGAAATAATTCCACTTTCAAAGCTTCAACAATTAGTTTCCTCAGTTCCCAAACATTTATTGAGGGTTGTTAAAAGAAAAGGTAATGTAACACAGTGGTGAACATGTCCTTTCCCAACTACTTTGGCACGTGTTGCAGCCATGAAATTCGAAGGTAATTATTATTTGCAAAAACAAATAAAGTTTATGAGTTTGAACATCAAATATCTTGTCTTTGTAGTTCATTCAATTGAATATGGGTTGAAAAGGATTTGCAAATCATTGTATTCCATTTATATTTACATCCAACACAATTTCCCAACTCATATGGAAACTGGGTTTGTACTTCTCCAAAGTGGGCAGGCTCAGGGTGGACAGAGTAAAACAACTTGCACTGAGCCCAGTCTGTGAAATCCGCTACTTCCATAACGTAAATGACCGCCATAACCACAACACCAGGGGGAGCTCCATAAACCACGTTAAACCCAGATTCCGATCTAACAAAGGACTTAACTCATTCTCCTTCTTTGCCACATCAATATGAAATGCACTCCCAACAGGTGTTAAAGAAAGTGCATCTCTACCCTCCTTCAAAACTGCACTAAAACACCTCCAGGCAACTACAACCCTAGACTAACACCCTCCAGCCACCACATCCCACCTCCCCGGATTGTAAATAATCAAATGTATATAAGTAAATGTACAGTATATACTTGTTCTTATGCTTTCTGAGCTCACTGCTCGCTGTACATATCTTACGAAGTCAGACCTACACTGTTTCAAAGTCCATTTCTCAGATGATAAACTTGTATGATGACTGCAATATGCTGATAGCAACCTAACCCCCCCCTCCACATCCCACCCCCTAGATTGTAAATAGTTCAATGCATATACTCTGAGGATTACCTTGTGTGATGACTGTATTATGATGATAGTATATATTTCTACCATGAATTGATTAACGTGGACCCCGACCTAAAAAGTTGAAAAACGTATTCGGGTGTTACCATTTAGTGGTCAATTTTACTGAATATGTACTGTAGTGTGCAATCTACTAATAAGTTAAAAGTTAAAGTACCAATGATTGTCTCACACACACACACACACACACACACACACACACACACACACACACACACACACACACACACACACACACGGTGTGGTGAAATTTGTTCTCTGCATTTGACCCATCCCCCTTAATCACCCCCTGGGAGGTGAGGGGAGCAGTGGGCAGCAGCGGTGCCGCGCCCAGGAATCATTTATGGTGATTTAACCCCCAATTCCAACCCTTGATGCTGAGTGCCAAGCAGGAAGGCAATGGGTCCCATTTTTATAGTCTTTGGTATGACTCGGCCGGGGTTTGAAATCACAACCTACCGATCTCAGGGCGGACACTAACCACTAGGCCACTGAATAGGTGAAAAGTGTCAACCAATGAAAAGCAATCAAACAACCTTTTTTTTTTAATTATTAGTTATGTATAGTTACAGAACTGCCAACATTTGGTGTTTGTAACACAGTGGATTTCCTTTATACACTTTTGTCTAACCTTGATACTTGGCAACGACTTCATTCATAATTGGGTCAAGGTTCTATGCTGTTGACTCTCAGGATGGATCGCAGGTGTTTATCTGGGATATGACTCCTGTGTGCCGATAAAAAGATAATACACATGCCATTGCAGATCTAATAACATTTCACTAAGTTGAAGTTATCTGTGGTTGTTTTTTCCGGTTGGGAAAAAATTTGCATAACTGCCTATGAAAATGTTTTTATGTGAACTTAAATATATTTTTTTTTACAACTGCACTCACATAGGTGGATGTTTTTTGTTTGTTTTTTAAACTGGTGAGAAGTACTGTATATTACCTTTTATTTAGCATTTTCCTACAGTTTGAGAGTAATTAAATCTGTCCTGAAAGTATGCTGTTTGGTGAGACGGTTGTGTATGTTTTGTGGTCATCCTTTCAGCGGCCGGTCTAATGTTACAATATCTTATAACCACACAAAAACATCACAATCCGGGAGATTTTGTTTGTAGACCTGGGCAATATCTGGGAGTCTCCCGGAGAATGTGGAAGACTTAGCAGTTCTGCCAAAGTGCTGCAATAAAGCAGACCTAACACAATGCCACAGACATGTACTCTAATGCTTTTATTCCGTCACGTGACTTATTCCCGGAAGTGAAAAACCGTGGTGGTCAACTAAGCTAAGATGGCTGTTGTACAGAAAGCAGTGCGCGAAATATCGGAATACAAAATATGCTTAAATATTTCTGCAAAAAGCAGATACAAGCAAAAAAAAAAAAAAATCAAAACGATGCAAGGGAAGAGATATCTATACTTTATGAAAAAAAAAATGTTGAGTGGTATTAATGATCACCCGTCGGTCGCATTCCTAGACATGTCAAACTATCTTGTGCTCCAGATGCTATTCTACACGACAAAACAGATGAAAACTTGGAAGTCAGCAATGTCTGTGTGTGACTGGGTCAAAGAAATTGGTATCAAGACTCTCCCGGATAAATATGCATCGTTTTGCTCAGATAAGGTTGCATTTCATGATTTAACTTTGGGTCTACTCGGGTTGCGCGGTACACCAGTATTTAGTACCGCGATACTAAGGAATCATATTCGGTACTATTCCATCTCTAAAAAGTACCGGTCCTGCACCCCCCATTGTCATGTCATTGCTGGTTTACAAGCAGAGGAGCATGTTCGGCAGCGCACAATCACAGAGTACTTACAAGCAGACAGTGTGTAGACAGAAGAGGGAGAACAGACGCATTTTTGTTTAAACACTAAAAATAAAGATGAAGCTATAACACTGAAAAGCCCTCAGGAAGAAGTGCTTTAAGACATTGCTAGCTAGCTAGCTGAAGTTCATCCGCAGTCGGCAGTATTTTAGCTACTTCTAAATCAATCCTCGCCTCCATGGTGACAAAGTAAGTTTCTTACAAGAATCATCGCTGCAGGACGAGGAATAGCTAAACATGCTTCACTACACACCGTAGCGCACCGGCATCAAAATGTAAACAAACGCCATTGGTGGATCTACACCTAACATCCACTGTAATGATACCAAGTACAGGAGCGTATCTAGTCGATACTACTATTATTACGTCGTCATTTTTTGGCAAAACTTTGTCGTTTAAAAAAAAAAGATATTATACGTTTATAAACCCAGGAAATATGTCCCTGGACACAAGAGGACTTTGAATATGACCAATGTATGATCCTGTAACGACTTGGTATCAGATACCCAAATTTGTGGTATCATCCAAAACTAATGTAAAGCATCCAAACAACATAAAAATAAATGATTACATTTTAACAGAAGTGTAGAAAGAACATGTTAAGAGAAAGTAAGCAGATATTAACAGTAAATGAATAAGTAGATTAATAATTAATTTTCTACCACTTGTCCTTAATAATGTTGACAAAATAATAGAATGGAAAATAATGTTTTACTGCATAAGTCAACAGACTAAATTAGAAGCCTTTGTTTGCTTACTAATAAAAGACAAGTTGTCTTGTATGTTCACCATTTTATTTAAGGGCAAACTTGCAATAAGAAAGTTTAATGTACCTTAATATTTTTTGTAAACAAAGCGAATTTTGTGGTCCTCTTTATTTAGAAAAGTATCAAAGCACATTTTGGTACCGGTACCAAAATATTGGTATCGGGACAACACTAGCATCCATCGATGTTTGTTGTTGCTGTTGCAACAACAGTACATGTTTTTTCCCCGTCTTTATTGAAATATTACTATCGTCGTCAACATTGTGTATGTGCTGAAAGCCTCATTTATGATTGTTGCCTTTGAGAAAAGCTTAAATCTTTTAGGTGTTGCTCACATTTGATTTTTTTTTTTTTTTTTTTAAATCGCCGAGTTGTTGCTATACGAAACACTCGTAGCAAACGTGTTTAAGAAATACAAAAAATATCAAGATAATACTTCAATGGAAAATAATTAACGTCAAGTATACCAAACAAACCTTTAACAAAGTGATCACCGCAAACTCATGCCTTCTTTTACTCTGCAGGCTTTTCTCGTCGTAGTTCCGTAAAATCTTGCACTATTCTGCCCTTTTTGATGACCTCTCAAGGAACTCTGAACATTTATCCTTTTCGTGATTTGAACGATTCGTACAGCTGAAAACATGAGCATAGGGCATTGTTTCTTTTAAAAAGGCAAAGTGGCGCCGAGTACCTATTGAGAATAGAGCTAGCTTGACCACCACGCATCTTTAATTGATGGGATGTGAGCTGGACGTGACGTCAGTAACATCCAAGCAGTCGGTCTTCTCTTTAGTCTCATCGGCCCAATGCACATGTACCGTATTTTCCGGACCATAAGGCGCACCGCCGATGAGCGAGTCTAGTCAGGTCTATTTTCATACAAAAGGTGCACCAGATTATAGGCCGCACTAAAGGTGTCATATTATATATATTTTTTCTAAATGTAAAACACTTCTTTGTGGTCTACATAACATATAATGGTGGTTCTTTGCTCAAAATGTTGCATTGATTATGTTTTACAAATCATCATAAAGCCGCTTTCTGACAGTCGCTTCCGGATGCACAGTTTTGTGGGCTGTCCGAATTAACGTGGACAGCCCACGTTAATGTGCTCACCTTCGGCAGCGCCTTCTCCCAGTCATCTTTGTTGTAGCGGTGTAGCGTGCAAGGACGGGAGCGGAAAAAGTGTAAAAAGATGGACCTAACTGTTTTAATAACATTCAGACTTTACTTAAATCAATAACGGAGCAGCATCTCCTAGTGCGACAACAAATGTGTCCTGTGAAAAAACGTCCGATTAGAACTGTCTAATAACTAAAGTTTCTAGGGTGAATAATGTAAACTCACTACACCGGTATGTTTTAGCGCTTTCATGGGGTGTTTACCATAAGTTAGAACGTTACGCTACTTTATACAGTAATATAAATGGCAACAGCGGAGGATGAATGTCCCATAGCAAGAAGATAGAGGAAAAGATGAAGCTTATCGACTACAAAGGTGGACGCGTGCAATTTTTCAGGACTTATGCAGATCCCAAATAAAGATCAGCATACACACACTCGTATGTTGAAGCACAGTACAATCCATCAAGTGGTGCGGTTTCATTGCTTACCAAAGTCATACTAAAACATTTTGATAAGATTTATAAGCGTTGTGTGTAATGTTTTATATTTTCAATGGAACATAACATTTTGGTGTTGTTTGCCCTCTATTGATAGAATCACTAATTAAAGTTATTTTAAAAATGTGAGAGCGCTGTTTTGGAAACCTACTGCAAATAAAACTGGTCAACGTGTCAAGAGCTCTGCGGTAATTTGGAATGAATTTAAAAAATGTTAGGCCGCGCCGAAGTTCTGAAACGAACTGTCGGGCTGGTCTGATGTCGTCCACTGCACACATTTGGGTCACCAGTTCCATGTCACTGCTCTGCAGCAACATTCTCTCATTGCTTAAGTCGTTTTTTTGGCTGAATTAAAGTCACCGAGAAGGTGGTCTTACCAGTGTTCAGTGAGCCGGTGACAAGACGGAACATGTACTGGGCGAACTTGAAAATCTCCCGCTTGCACCTTTTCCTGCAGCTCATCTTGACCTGCGCAGAGAGTCGACAAAGTCCCGTTTGCTCCTGCTGCGGCGCCGTCAGCGGATCGTGAGTGAGTGGCTCCAGCGTAAAGCTTTGTATCCTTTTGAGCCGGGAAACTTTTCTTTCTTCCCCTTGCTACCTCGCGTCCTAGCCTCTCTCTCCCCACCCCGGACTCAACCTCACGCATGCACACTTAGGCTGGTAGTGAGCGCTCCTCTTGCTCTACTTGTCACCATCTGTGGATGTTTTACCATCACTGCTGACTGTTGCCGTGGAGGCGTGGCCTGATGGCCCAAGAGGAGGAGGAGGAGAGAGATGAACAGTAAATGCAGAGGAGGAACAAAAGGAAGGATGATTATTAAAGTGCTGCAGAAGTGGAAAACAATGGGAGATAATTACCATGGAGCAAACTGGTGGCACAATGTGAATGATATCAAACTTGGGACTGACTAGTATTTTTTGCTGAAGATTCCCAAAAACACAACAGCTCTCCTTCCTGTAGGATCTTTGATTGTTGCAGTGTGCTCCTATCTTGTCAGTGAGGCCAATCAAAAGTCAATCACGCTAAACAAATTAAATCCCCATGTTGCTATGGCACTGCTTTCTTAATAGCTTTTAATCAGAAGATCCCTCACTTACAAGCTGTTGAGTCATTAGGACAACACATTGGAGGATATAACAAAGATATTAAGCTGTATGTGTTATTATTTGAGCGAGCTAAAAGACAGTCGCACTGCAGCAAAATGGAATCTGACACAAAGCAGATTTTTTTTCTCAATCCCTGTGATTCTTGCGGTGGTGTTTGTCTTATGGCAAAGCTCCATGATGATTTTGGCTGTAATTGTCTACGGGCCCTAAGCCCAGACTTTTCATTTGAAAATGAACGTTTCTTTCATTTCAGCCAAAGAAAGGCTTTTAAAATCGGACATTATGCTGCTTTCTACTATCTCAGCAAAGTGTCCTGTTGCTGGTTTAATATTCCTGTTGCGGCCAGTGAGCCACCGGTGAGTGATGATGCTAAGCTGCTAATATTTGCAGCGTGCATCCCAGCTTTTTAATCAGGGCTTGATTATTGACACGCTTGTTTTATGTGCTGAGCCACCTCTAATCAGCTCTATTAAAAGAGGCATTTAATAGTTGCTGCTTTTACATTACTTGCCAAGACACCCAATACAACATTTAACTGCAATTACCGTATTTCCTTGAATAGCCGCCGGGGCACTAATTAATTTAAAACCTCTTCTCACTCCTGCGCTTATTGAAGGCATCCGGTAAAAGTAAGCAGGCGCTAATAATTATAAAACCTCCTCACCCCTGCGCTTACCAATGGCATGCAGTAAAAAATTGAGTGTGATAAAAAGAAAAAAATAAAGAAAATTCTTCTGCGGCCGCGGCCCGGTGGTTGGGTACCACTGCTCTACAACGCGCCTACCTTTACACCATGCTCTCTGCGTGTCGGCCGGACACATGCATATCGCTGCTTCTCATACGAGATTGCAATGCATACCTGGTCAACAGCCATACCTTTTACACTGATGGTTGTGCTATAAACAACTTTAACACTCTTACTAATATGCGACACACTCTGTGAACCCACACCAAACATTTCTGGAGAACATTGGCGCTCTAACACATTATAAACGCAACATAAGAATTACCCAGAATTCCAATGCATCCATGACTCTTGGCTATATTATACACGCGCCTTCACAGAGTGTGGCGCATATTAGTAAGAGTGTTAAAGTTGTTTTATATCACAACCATCAGTGTGATCTGTATGGCTGTGGAACAAGACCCCTGGTTTACACATAGTAAAAGCAAAAAAAAAAAAAACCTCCACCATTTTGAAAATGACGACAGTGAAAGCGTCACTCGTGACGTCACGACTTTGACCCGGCGGTAAAAGTAAGCATGCGCTAATAAATTTGGGGAGAGAGTTTGACCCGGCAGTAATTCAAGGCAGGCGCATGTTACATGCGCGGCGGCTATTCAAGGAAATACGGTATATTTTAGTGCCAAGTTAAAAAGTGAAAAATAAATTAGGACTGTCACAACATTAGCCATGTGTGCAATATTTGAGTTTACACATACAGTACATGCCATCATATCTTTGCTGTATTGGAATGCAGAGGAAGTAATTCGATTAAATCATACGTTGTGCGTTTTTGTTACCGTACACACGTCCCTTTAACTTCTCTACATCCCTCTTTGTAATACATCAGGTTGAGTGTGGACTTTACATTGACTTTTGCAGAATTTCCATATATTTGGGTAGATTGATATGCAAATGATTATCTGATACCAATGCAAAATCAGTATTTAACTAAGCAGGTCCCAAACCGGTACTTTAAAAGTTGAAAACATACGCATTTTATTCAAAACCTAACAATTTAATTTTATTGGATTTTGTGACATGCAAGTTAAGCAGAAAGGCAAGTTAAAACTCCAGTGTTATTAACGTTAGTACAAGGGTTAGTGTGTGTGCCTCATAATACGAAGGTCCTGACTTCGATTCCGGACTCTGGCTCTTTCTGTGTGGAGTATGCATGTTATCCCCATGACTGCCTAGGTTCCCTACGGGTACTCCGGCTTCCTCCCACTTCCAAAAACATGCAACTGGGGATAGGTTGATTGGACACACTAAATGGGCCCTAGTGTGTGAATGTGACTGTGAATGTTGTCTGTCTGTGTTTGCCTTGTGATGAGGTGGCGACTGCACCCCCCGCGCAAATGGATGGATGTATGCATGACTATAATACATTCACCTATCTAACATGCATATTATTATAACAATAGCACAGGACAGTAAATGTAAAAAACAAATCAAGATTTTACAGCATACTATAGTAAGTAATATTACTCACAATTAGAGCAGAAATTGATCATTTGTTCAAATATATCATTATGTTTGCCAGTTCATCCTACATAAAACATACATTTAGCTAGGTCTGGGCTGAAATTTTGCTGGACGTATTGAACCCAAAATTATTTTTTGCAAATAAAATATATGTTCATCAGTCTTGTGACACAAATTTAAGCACTAATGTACTGTATTTTCCACACAATAGAGTACACCGGTATCTAGGCCACAACCACCAAATTTTAGAATAAAAACGTTTTCACATATTAACCGGGGCAACACGGTGCCAGAGGGTTAGTGCTGGTGCCTCCAAATAAGAAGGTCCTGGGTTTGATCACCAGGTTTGGGGTCTTTCTCTGTGAGTTTGCATGTTCTCTGCGTGGGTTCCCTGCGGGTACTCCTGCTTCTTCCCACTTTCAAAGTCATGCACCTGGGGATAGGTTGATTGGCAACACTAAATTGGCCTTAGTTATTGAATGTGAGTGTTGTCTCTGTGTTGGCCTTGCAATGAGTTGGTGACTTGTCCAGGGTGTACACTGCCTTCCCCCTAAATGCAGCTGGGATAGGCTCTAGTCACCCCCGCGACCCATAGAGGGACAAGCGGTAGAAAATGGATGGATGGATATATTAGCCGCACCAGACTATAAGCCACTGATAAATACATTGTGAAATGAGAAATTTGTAAATGTATAGTTACATACCTTAATTGTTACCAAACGCTGCCTGTCACACGGCAGTAAAACAGTTGACTAAAAAACCACAAGTCATCGTCATGGACACACCAGCTGTGGAAGCTAGCTCTCCAATCAGCTAAAGAGATAATAATAATTCCACGGGCACCTTTTGGTGAATTTACGAAACTGAAACAATACAAAAAGCATGCCATTGTAAGTTAAAACTAACAGAGACACTCTTAACATATTCACTAATGCTAACTACGCTATCTTGATTACATTACGATAGTACGTACAAATATGCATGAAAACATTCCTACAGACATCTCACATGGGACGGTTTAGTAAGTTACAATTGTTTTAGCTATATTGTAAAACTTAAACGTTGCTTGGAGTGATTAATGAAGAATCCTTTTGAACAGAAATGCTATGGACAGTTGTACTTCCGGTTTGAGGCATGAAACAGAATACATTTTTAACCCGCAGCATCTGCAGTGAGCGAATTCTTCCAAAAGATGCTGCCATAGCACAAACAATGATAAACTTTATCAGGGTCTGTCGGTGGAATATGAAAAGTATTTTTTGAATACAAAACATGGCCGTTAGCGAAGAAACATCACTAAAAAAGTTCTAAACCCTTAATTAATCCGCATCGTTGGTAAGCCTTATGGTTCAAAGCATAGGTTTCAAAAAAATAAAAGAAAAAAAACAATCATATTTTTCATTAATAACCAAGTACACAAACAAATATAAAATGCACTGTTAAATCGGTGTTGACAAAAATCACACCTCTGTGAAATGCAGATTTTCCCCACTTGGAAAAACTGGGTCGGGTGTTTATTTGGTTGACAGTCCCACCTCCACTCACAAAGGCAGATGGTGGGTGGCTAACAAGAGAGTTCACTATCCATTTAATTCTGCTACTGAACGAAAAGTGCTAGTAGGGATGCAAAGAGTGAAATCTATTAAACTTTGAAAGCAAGAGATAACTTAGATTTAGATTTATATCGCGCTTTTCTAAACACTCAAAGCGCTCACAGAGAAGTAGGACTCGACATACATTCACAGCTGGTGGTGGTAAGCTACATCAGTAGCCACAGATGCCCTGGGGTAGACTGACGGAAGCGTGGCTGCCAGTTTGCGCCTACGGCCCCTTCGACCACCACCTATCATTCATTCATCATTCATTCACCAGTGTGAGCGGCACCGGGGGCAAAGGGTGAAGTGTCCTGCCCAAGGACACAACGGCAGCAATTTTTGGGATGTAAATAGGTGGGAAGCGGACCCGCAACCCTCAGGTTTCTGGCCGGCCGCTCTACCCACTACGCCATGCCAGACTTGGCAATTTATCCCCAAAAAAATATCCAGTTCACTTTCATTTTTTGTTAGTTTAATTTACTTATTGATTATAGACCAAGGTATACGTTGAGCAAAACGTTGCTTACTATACTACAAAATCACCTTCAAACATTTCACTGCAGATGGTGCATCTGCATCTTTTAAAAGTGAAGTACAACCAAGAGCGTGAGCGTTTTAACCAAGTAATTTTAGCCAGACACGCACCATCGTTAGTGCAGATGAAGAACTCAAGCGTAACACCATCACTATTGGTAACTCGGCCGTACTTCTACCCACTTTTTGTAGGTATAAGTACCGTATTTTTCGGAGTATAAGTCGCACCTGCCGAAAATGCATAATAAAAGAAGGAAAAAAACATAAGTCGCACTGGAGTATAAGTCGCATTTTTGGGGGAAATTTATTTGATAAAACCCAAGACCAGGAATAGACATTTGAAAGGCAATTTAAAATAAATAAAGAATAGTGAACAACAGGGTGAATCAGTGTATGTTATATGACGCATAAATAACCAACGGAGAAGGTGCCTGGTATGTTAACGTAACATATGGTAAGTCATTCAAATAACTATAACATATAGAAAATGATGGCCCTGCGATGAGGTGGCAACTCGTCCAGGTTGTACCCTGCCTTCCGCCCAATTGTAGCTGAGATAGACCCCAAAGGGAATAAGCGGTAGTAAATGGATGGATGGATGGATATAGAACATACAATACGTTTACCAAACAATCTGTCACTCCTAACCGCTAAATCCCATGAAATCTTATACGTCTGGTCTCTTACGTGAATGAGCTAAATATTATTTGATTATCTATGGTAATGTGTTAATTTCACACTTAAGTCACTCCTGAGTATAAGTTGCACCCCTGGCCAAACTATGAAAAAAACTGCAACTTATAGTCCGAAAATACGGTATATATATTTTGAGTTGTTTGCAACGTGACCTTAGGAAGCCGAGACAGGAGACGGCGTGCAGGTAATTTCCTAGCACAAAACAAAAACGTGTGCAGCTAGGGAGTGCACAGAAAGCAAACACTATTAGTAGCATTGCCACAAAACAAAGACGAGATAGCCCCTGCCCAGAATAACAGGGCTGGCATTTGAAGCATCCTGATTGGGAACCAGGGAGAGGTGTGTTCTGATTGCCAATCAAGTAAAGGTGTAGGACTCACTGCTCAGTGGGAGACAGGGGGAACACACACAGTGTAAACTAGAAGACCGCTGGGAACGGAAATTACGTCAAAACAGTATATTAATAACCCTCAGTCCAAACTGTCATGAAGGATCATTATGTTATTATAGTATGAATACCACTAAATTAGCACCAAAACAAGGCACCTACAGTACATCTACTTCATTTTTTCAGTCTGGTTACTACGTTTACGTTAGCACTAGCGCCATTATGGTGGAGAATTTCATGTCCATCCCTAATGGTCACATGGATGACAAACAGAATGTGAGGTGTGAGGTGATGGGGTCGCACACATGCTGAAAGTCAAAGAAGCGCTCCAAAGAGTGGGCTGGGTGGCGTTTACAAAGACGCAATTTGTTGACACACTAGATGTCTTATGCCCATTAGAGATTAAATGACCCCCCTAAAATAGTTTTCTCTCTTGTCAGGTGACCTGTGGAGACTCAGAGTTCCATTCCTACACATCTAAAAGGTTGGGAAAATGTCAAGTAAGCTAATTATTGGATAACCCTGAATCAAAAGACGTTCACAATCAATATGAAAGATATGACATGTTTTATTTAATGCATTCTAACTTGTGAATAAATGTAAATGTAAATAAAAGTCTCCTTATAGCCGAGGTCCACTATTCCACACATAAAACCCAATAAACAACATCCGAAAAGCGCCAACAATACTCTATTTACAATTTGTGATTTGAATATTAACCAACTATTAGTGATATTGTTATTACAAGCGCTAACGCAGACAAACTATAGCGGCGCTGTGATCGCGAGCTTGTGTGTAATGTTTACGTCTTTGAGTGGTAAGCCGCTTCTTCTGCTTGTGAGAGTTTATTTTAGATCATATATCATGCTTCTCACCTAGACATGAGATACCTTAGGACGTACTCCAACAAGTTGGAACACTTCGACAACCAAATTAGACCCGGAAATGGCGAGAATAACACAAAGGCAATTTACTCCACCTCCCTTTTTGTCGCAAGGATTATGAGTCATTCTTCATCTACATGGGAATATAGGAACATCCTAGCAGACATTGTACAGTTTGCAATGTTTGTTTTTTTTAAGAAAAGAGTGGCTACTATAAACTTCATTGTAAGCGGACTTTTGATTGCATTAATTCAATATTTAGAATGCATTAAAAAAATATTTCCATCTTCATGTCTTTCATAATGAGTGCAAACGGTAGGCAAAATTCCCAAATAAGTGCAGTTCCCCTTTAAGCCAAAAACAAAGACAGAATGACTCCTCTCTCTGTCATTGTTGTGTGAGTGACAGGAAGAAAAGACTCACTTAGGTAGAGGGTAGTTTTGAGATATACAGATTTATACATAGTTGCACAGTACAGGCCAAAAGTTGGGACACACATTTTCCTCAATATGTTTATTTTCATGACTATTTACATTGTAGATTGTCACTGAATAAACATGTGTGGAGTTATGTACGTAACAAAAAAAGGTTAAATAGCTGAAAACATATTTTATATTCCAGTTTCTTCAAAATAGCCACCCTTTGCTCCGATTACTGCTTTGCACACTCTAGGCATTCTCTAAATGAGCTTCAAGCACACCTGTGAAGTGAAAACCATGTCCGGTGACTACCTCTTGAAGCTCATCGAGAGAATGCCAAGAGTGTGCGAAAAACTAATGGTTAGAGTGTAATAAAAGAGACGAGGAGCTCTTTGCCATATAGGAAGCTCTTTCAGCCTTTTTTATTTGTGAAAAAGAGGTGAAAGGTGGCGGAGAGAACGCGGGGGCGCCACTGCAGATAAGTGCCTTGCGGGTCAATACCCGACGAGTGTAATGAATTGCTTATGACATCAGATGTTAACACAAGCGCTCCCTGGGGGCTCTGCTAGAGAAAAGCATATGAGATGCCTCCTCACATTAAGATCCTGTCGTCCTGCATTTGTATGCGCTCCCTATTCTTTTTGCAGCCGTATGAAAGGTATATGTTAAAAAAAAAAGGTAACAGACATACAGGCGGTATACTGTAATCCTGTTCCCTGCAAAAGTGCAAGAGTGGCAGTGTGTGCCAGGCTGTGTATCACTGTCAGTGACGCTTACCTCTATCTGCACAACGCTGTCTGCCCCCAAACGAGACGCCGATAAGGAAACTCGTCCAGTCGTGCAAAATTGAAGAAGCAAGGAAAACTTGCAGTAAGGCTTAAAGCTCAAACAACACAAACACTACCGTATTTTTCGGATTATAAGTCACAGTTTTTTTCATAGTTTGGCCAGGGGTGCGACTTATACTGAAGAGCGACTTGTGTGAAATTAACACATTACCGTAAAATATAAAATATTTAGCTCATTCACGTAAGAGACTAGACGTATAAAATTTCGTGGGATTAAGCGATTAGGAGTGACAGATTGTTTGGTAAAGGTATAGCATGTTCTACTCTTACCATAATATGTTACGTTAACATACTAGGCACCTTCTCAGTTGGTTATTTATGAGTCATATAATGTACATTTATTCAGCCTGTTGTTCACTATTCTTTATTTATTTTAAATTGTCTTTCAAATGTTTATTCTTGGTGTTGGGTTTTATCAAATAAATTTTCCCCAAAAATGTGACTTTCGTTTTTTTCCTTCTTTATTATGCATTTTTGGCAGTTGCAACTTATACTTCAGAGGGACTTATACTCCGAAAAATACGGTACATGGAAACTTTGGGAAATATTTAACCAAATACTATAAGAGCTTCTTCAGGTGGAAAGTGTTGAGATCAGTTCACTTTGATTTTTTGTAAATCAATACGTGATGGTACAGGTAGAACTTAGTTGGTATGTTTTTAAAAAAAAGTTTTGAATTTGGTACCCATTCCTAAATATTGTATGAGCCCCAAAGTCAAACAAACAAACTTTCAAGGTGTTCCAATTCCAAATATTTTGTCCCCGTAGGACATCATGTAAAGTGGATTTACACATCGGAGTTAAACAGTAACTACACAAAGAGTAAAGTGTTCAAAAACAACATTGAAGAAGTGACTTTTGTTCCTCCTTTATCAAATTAGGTATGCGTTCCAGGGTTTACGACTCACCCTTTGCAGACACTTGACCGACATTTATTAAGGCCCCCTTCTACATCCAGGGTAAACCCCACCTAACACGTGTGTGTGTGTGTGTACACACACACACACACACACACACACACTTAAGACCAATCCCCACCCGCCCCCCCAACCACCAGTGCAACGCGACCTAGTACGCATGCGCGGAAAATGCCCACTTCATGTGCAAGTTCTTAAATTAAATGCAACTTATCTGAACAATATCCAGTGTTGTGGTATTTCAATTAACTGGAATCCAGTGTGCTGTGGGGCCCTATTATAGTGAATCACACCTGAGTCATCATAAATCAATCAAGTCTTTAAATGGACACATGAAAAACAATGTGATAAATAAAATTTTACATCAATCTAGGGATCTAGATATCTGGTCAGGACACTCATCTTTTTTGCCTTCACCTTCATTGGCCATTCGTTTTTGGTGACTTTATGTACTCTGGACTTAGATGGTCAAAGACAGTCTTAGAACTTAGACGGACTAAGACAGTCCAAATGCATTCAATGTTTGCCGTAGTATTCCCTAGTCGGTGAGGTAATACAAAGCACACGCTACCTTTTTTTAGCACATCCACGGGAGCCCACATTCTTGTTGTCTCTCTTTCGACACATGGGCAAAGTCTTTCGCCAAGTAGAATCACAGCTGACCAGGACATTCGAAAGGTCTCTGGCCGTCTGAGAAGTGTTGTATCCCAAATAGCTGCAATCGCGTTTTCTTAAAAAGGTATTCATGTGTGATTCCCACAAGTGTCTGTACATGTAGAGGAAGGAGAAACACGGCATGTCCGGATGACTCACCTCCATCTTTGGAGTGTTTACAGGTTGTTATGAAGCTGGCTGTGGCGCGTTCTGATGTCAGTTCCTGCGTCGGGCCCGGCCTTTCTGGCGTCACTTCCGTTCCGAACTCAGTTTGTAAACGATCGATGAGTCCATACAAAGCTAAGAGCCAGAGATTCAAGAAATACACGACGCACTTAGCCGTGTAAAAAATAATCCTGGGAGGAGGACCTTAAATGATGGTTAAGTGGGGCTGACACGATGCTTAGGCTATATAATGATTCGTTTAAAAAGGATTTATCCGGCTTAATGTAGACAGGGCCTTAGCCAGCTACATGTTAGCAACGACTCTGAGCCACCATTTCTGGTTCTACGGTTAACATCACACTTTTGCTCATTGCCATCACTTTACACATTACAGTAGGTTAACATTAACCACTGGTCTTCCTCGGCATCATTGCTCACTTTGAGTCAGCTCTGATCTGGAGAGTGTCAGCCCTCCTGTATTTACTTTCACCGCGAGGTCGGCCGGGCTCTTTAAAGACACACTAAAGCTTCACTTATGACGAATGGCCGTCTTACGCGAGGAGGTCAGATAACGTCGGAGGCGGACGATGTAGATTGAATTTATACGATGTGTGCTATAAACAGTAACTCTGTACTGCTATAGTTTATTATTAATGGTCTGGTTCCTAAACACATTCATATATGTTGACATTTGACGGGAATCAAGTAGCTATTTTAAAAGAAGACTTGGTTGTTAAGGACCCATACTTTACACTGATGGGATCTTTTTTGTTTTTTCAAATGCAATCAGATACACTTTATTCAGTTAATTAAGAAATTAATCTCAAACTGCATACTGATGAGCATAAAAATCCAACATATTTGTCCTCCGGGACATCGCATAGCTCCATTCTACAAAGATTTGACTATGGCCATATTAAATATTGTTGCTTTAATTATGTTTGTTTGTGCATAAGCCAAGGCGCTGCGTTTCATTCTCAGTGGAATTCGAGCAGCAGCCATGCCAAAGAAATAGGGGGCAGAGTCCTTTGCCAATGCCATGGAAGAGGCAAGCGAAGATGGAAAACCTTTTTAAATCATTTAAAAGACAAACTTGTTTGGATTTGACTCGCAGGCTATAATATAATATTTGTAATTTGCTTTTGTATAGCATTAGCAAAGCATGCTACCCATATTTGGGGACCAAAATAATTGTATCTCTATATAAACATTTGTAAAGTTACAAAAGACTTAAAGCTAGTAATATTTGCAGACAACACGACCCCGTTTTGTTCAGGAGAGCACACACGAGCCAATACAAATAACAGAAAACATGAATTAAAAAAAAGGTGTTGGTTTGACAAAAACATACCATCTTTAAATCTCAGTAAAACTAAAAAGAATGTGGTAACGCTAGAAGAGAAAAAAAACAAGGAAAAACGTTACAATTCATCCTATACTCATGTCGAGATTTATATATTCGTATATAAACCAACAGAAGGCGGCAAATGACTTCTGACCCCCACAGTGAGTCAGAGCTTTTCTTCCTATCACTTGCACACACTAGTGACCTTGTGAAATGCACCCACAACACAGAGAACCACTGGAAAAAGTGCCTCAAAAAGGACAAAGTGTCTTACGTAATATCCACAATGTATCTCGACATAAAGAAAACTATTTTATATTCACAATTTTTTCCTGAATGTCGGTCCCATTTTTCTTCAATATTGTGTTAATATTTTTCCAAAAGCAAGTCTTAAAAATGAGGGGTGGGGGTCATATCCAAGTTTCCCTTGTATTGGGGCCAGTAAAATAAATGTCCTATATATTCTATATTCAGGCATATCTTATAATCAAAACCTATACACAAACATATATACATATACACAAACATATATACATATACACTAACAAATATATACATATACACAAATATACGTTTACACATACCTATAGACAGTAGATATTCACATTTTAGATTCGTTTTATTGTCATTGCGCAGTGCAAGTACAGTGAAAATAAGTTTGGCATCCAACCTAAGTGCAAAAAACAGTAAAGTGCAGCAGTGATATACAATGTAATATACAATGTACGGGTGATTAAATAGGGTATGTCTACATGAATAGGAGTGAACTGAGTGGTATGCTAAACAAATCTTAAACAGGTATAATTAGTGAGAATAGTAATATGTATAGATATAGTATATACAGGTAAGCAGGTATGCTCAGACTGATGTGATATAGTAAAAGTATATATAGATCAGAGTACATACAGTTTATGCAGCAATGAGTACATGCCATCATACGGCTATAGGGTTAAATGCAAATGTATAAATAGAGTTCAGATCAAGGAGGTTGTCAGCATGGTGCAGAGTTCAGAGAGATGACAGCTGGAGGGGTAGAAACTGTTACTGAGCCTGCTGGTCCTGGAGCGGAGATTCCTGTAGCGCCTCCCGGAGGGCAGTGGGGGAAAGCAGTCCATGGTTGAGGTGAAAGGTGTCTTTGAAGCGGGTGACTCGCTTGACCTCCGTCCCATTGATAAAGACGGGGGCGTGCACACCAGCTCTAGTCTTCCTGAAGTCCATGATGAGAACTTTGATTTTCTTGGTGTTGAGTCCCAGGTTGTTGTTGGCACACCAAGTCACCAGGTGCTGGATCTCTTCCCTGTAGGTCGACTCATCGTTGTTCCTGATGAGGCCCACCACCGTTGTGTCGTTTGCAAACTTAATGGTGTTGGTTCCGTGCACAGTAGTGTCGTTGTAGGTGAAGAGGGAGTAGAGGAGGGGTATCAGCACACAGCCCTGTGGGACACCAGAGTTTAGGGAGAGGATGGAGGAGGTGATCTAACCTAACAAACTGGAGTCTGTTTATTAGGAAGTCCAGTATCCAGTTGCAGACAGAGGGGTTGATGTCCAGCTCCTTGGTTTCCGTGAGGGCACCAAGTTTGGATATGAGTTGAAATGGGTTGATGGGGTTGAATGCTGAGCTGTAGTTGAACAGCATTCTCGTGGGTGTTGCTCTAATCCAGGTGGAAGAAAGCAGAGTGTCGAGCTGAGGAGATGGCGTCCTAGGTGCTCAAGTTCTCACGGTAGGCAAACTGATTTTTATCCAGTGAGGGGGAATTCCATCTTTGAGGTAAGCCAGGACCAGCCACTCGAAGCACTTCATCATGATGGGGGTGAGTGCGACGGGGCCGATGTTGTTGAGGCTCACTGCGGAGAAGTGTTTCGGCACTGGCATGACGGAGGTGGTCTTGAAGCATGCTGGGACAACTGCCTGAGCTAGTGACAGGTTGAAGATGTCAGTTAGCACCACGGTAACTTGCTGCTCAGCACAGTTCCTGAGCACACATCAGGGCTAGCTGCTTTGCATGCATTCGTTCAGCTCAGTGCTGCACACACCTCAGTGGGGAAGAGAGTGAGGGGTTGGAGGTCAGCAGGGAGAGCAGTCTTGATGGCATTCTCCTGGTTGTCTCTGCGGAAACGAGCAAAGAGGCTATTGAGCTCTTCCGGCAGGGAGGCGTCGGTGGTTGGGGGAGATTTGCTGGAGGGTTTATAATCCGTGATGGCCTGGATGCCCTGCCACATGCGTCGGAGGTCAGAGTTTGTAAAGTGCTCCTCTCCCCTCAGCTTGTGGTTCTGCTTGGCCCGGTTAATTCCCTTGTTCAGGTTGGCACTGGCAGAACAGTAGGCCTGCTTGTCACAAGATCTAAAAGCGTTGTCACGCGCCTTTAGCAGTTGACTTACCTCTCTGTTCATCCACGGCTTCTGGTTAGGGGGCGTGGTTATCCGTTTGAGGGTGGTAACATCATCGATGTTGGTGTTTACGTAATCTACAACGGAGGAATTGTAGAGGTTGATGTCGATATGGTAGTCCTGGGTACACAGAGGCAAACAAGCGCCAGTCAGTCTGCTCAAACTGGTTCTGCAAGCTCAGAATCTGCTCCCTCAGGCCACACTTTGATTATCCTGAATGATAGTTTCACACATCTGATCAGCGGTGTGTACTTGGGGATCAGGAATAAAGAGAGATGATCTGATGGAGTGGGGGAGGCTTTGTAAGCCTCAGCAATGTTGGTATAGACAAGGTCCAGTGTCCTGTCTCCTCTGGTAGGACAGGAGACATGTTGGTAAAATTTAGGGAGTACAGACTTTAAGTTGGAGTGGTTGAAGTCTCCAGCAACAATAAAGGCTAACTGAAAGTGTATGTCCTACTGGTTGCTAATGCAAGCATATAGTTGTTTCATTGCTAACTTAGCATTAGCATCTGAAGGGAGGTAGGCTGCTATCACTATGGTCGCTGTAAACTGTAGGTTGGTAGAAAGGTCTACATTTAACCACAAGTTATTTCACATCAGCAAAGCAATGACTCTCTGTGCACCATGATTTGTGTACATAAAACACACAGACCCCCACCTCTGGTCTCCCCCGAGTCATCAGCTGATCGGTCCGCTCTGTGGATGCTACGTCCGGTTAGCTCGATAGTCGATGTCGGGTATGCCGCTATTAAGCCAGGCTTCGGTGAAAATAATCAATTTGCTGTCCTTAGTCCAGTTGTTGTTGATGATCCGCAGCCGCAGTTTATCCATTATATTCACCAGAGAACGCACATTAGCGAGGAAGATGGAAGGGAGCGATAGCTGGTTCGGCGTTAGCCTTAGCTTAGCGGGCATCCCCCTCGCATCCCCCTCCTTTGTTTACATTCTGGGTGCGGGCTATACGCTCTCGCAGCCGGCCTCGCTCTGGTGAGATCTCCCAGTGTCCGAGCGATCAACGGGAAGTTGCAAGTCAGCTATAAAGATGTCGGTTCGTTGAATTCCGACGTCCAAGAGATATTGTCGAGTGTAGGACAATAAAGCACGAATGTTCTGGGTTAACAGACTTAAACATTTTCAGGTAGGTTACTATTAATTTGCAAAAATAGGTCGGGCGCTGGGCCTCACGGTGTTGCCTTTGTGATTAAAAAATATTTTTTCCAAAAACAGCAGGTGGTTTTACATTTGGGCCAATTTCAGAAAAATAAAAAATGTTTGAAAAATTATTTTACAAAATCAGGTCTTGAAAAAGAGGGATTGCATTTTTGGGGCGAACAAAGATGACCAGTGTTTATTTTTTAGACTTTTCACTGCAAGAAAACAATTCCGTTTTATATTTAAGCTACTTAGTTTTCATTCTGCTTAATAATGTTTATAGTTCAAACCAAAGACTATAAAAATGGGACCCATCTGGGTCAAATGCAGAGAATAATTTCGCCACACCTAGCGTGTGTGATAGGGGTGTAACGGTACACAAAAATTTCGATTCGGTACGTACCTCGGTTCAGAGGTCAGGGTTCGGTTCATTTTCGGTACAGTAAGATAACAAAATGTACATTTTTTGGTTATTTATTTACCAAATTTGTAAACAATGGCATAACATACATATACACACAGGGTCCATACATATATAACAAATATAAAAACTAAATAAGATAAGGCTCAGAATGGTTTCTTAAAAGCTTTCTACATATAAAGTGCTAATATTGATTGATTGAGACTTTTATTAGTAGATTGCACAGTACAGTATATATTCCGTGCAATTGACTACTAAATGCTAACACCCCAATAAGTTTTTCACCTTGTTTAAGTCGGGGTCCACGTTCAACACCGCCTGCCGTTTTTTGTAGACATTTTCCCTACATATTGATGTTAAAGATTTATTTTTTTGTGAAGAAATGTTTAGAATGAAGTTGATGAATCCAGATGGATCTCTATTACAATCCCCAAAGAGGGCACTTTGATAATTACTTCTGTGTGTAGAAATCTTTATTTATATTTGAATAACTTGTTTATTTTTCAACAAGTTTTTAGTTATTTTTATATCTTTCTTTCCAAATAGTTCAAGAAAGACAACTAAAAATGAGCAACATTTTGCACTGTTATACAATTTAATAAATCATAAACTGATGACATAGTGCTGTATTTTACTTCATCTCTTTTTTTTCAACCAAAAATGATTTGCTCTGATTAGGGGCTACTTGAATTAAACAAATATTCACAGGGGGTACATCACCGAAAAAAGGTTGAGAACCACTGTATTATGAGAGTAGCGTGTGTGTGTGTGTGTGTGTGTGGCCCTTTAATATGTGACAGCATGTGACGTCATAGTGGGCAAGCGAACCTGGAAGGGAGGGTAACGTGAGTGCGGGGAGGCTGGTGTTTTGTTGGATTGGCTGTGTGCAAGACCTCAATAAAGCCATGATTTGCAATTAATTACCGGACTCTTCATTTACCCTGGAGTCCGGAGCTGTGGAGACCCACTGCCAGGTAGAGTGACAGGTTGTGCGCGCAAGGGAGACGCTATGGGAGCCGGAAGCAGGAAAGGTGCAACACATGTTTGACGTGTTGTCAGAAGCAGCTGCTGAACAATCTTGGCAAACCTCCGTCCTCCATTGTAGTATCGCGCAGCCAAAGTGTTCCCGAACGGGAGAACTTAACGAGGCAGGAAAGTCTTCCAGCTCTGGCTTTTACATGTTGTCCTAGCCTGCTAGCTGCTAGCATGTCTACTCAGCTGCTAGCATGTCTACTCGTTCGGTACACCTCCGAACCGAACCCCCCGTACCGAAACGGTTCAATACAAACACACGCACCGTTACACCCATAGTGTGTGACAATTATTGGTACTTTAAGTTAACTAGTTTCAGACTGGAACATTCAACTGCCATCAACAATTTGTTTTATCTTTTTTTAACAATTACTCCTCCAGAATGTTCTTTGAATCCTTGAAAATGGAGATGGGAGACATGGTTATAATTATTAGAAGCTGTAATTTCTTCTTGAGAGTCATCAGTCGTAGGCCTTCACAGGACAAAGACGAGGAAATTAGTTTACTGGAGTGGCAGGCTCCTTTTCAGAGACGTTTCCTTGTAAAAGTGATGTTTACATTTTGGAAATGAAGACCAGACCGACAAAGCAGACATCCATACTGTAAGCACATTAAAGTCAGCAGTCATAACGAGTACCCAGCGCTATGGTAAAAAGCTCTTCTCCATGTGACCTCATTTTGTTCTTCGTGTGGTTTATCGACCCAATTCTAGCAAAAAAAAAAAGAGGGACAGATGCACAAAGTCAACACAAAAGGAGAAAGTGCCATCAGCAAAAGCGGCAAATACAGAAATAGTTGTCCTTCATGTGTGTGAAAATGACCCCCCTAGTGGCTGAGATGTGTCAAGGACTGACCTTGAGGTTGTGGACGCTGTGCTTTGGGACCGACTAGGAACCAATTACCAGCCAGGCACTGAAAATAAAACCTCCACAATGACATAAAGGACAGACATGGCTATTTTTTATTGAAAATATCCATGTGAAACTTTTTCAACAAGAAAGCAACACTGTTTACATGGAGTGGTATTTGGGCTTACGAGTGACCCAGATCACAAGTTTTATAGGATACACGCTTTTTTCTCGGTTAATTCTTAAGTTGCAAGAAAAACATTTCGGTATACGAGCTTTTAATCTTTTTGTAAGCGTAGCGCCAGCCAAGGACGTAAAAATGTTTTCTAAAACAGCAGAAATGTATCAATGCAAATCACAAAAATTAGAGGCAGTTTGGGCCGAGTCTGTTTTGAGTGCTGCTTGAGTACTTGTTTCCTCACCAAATGTCACGAGCAGCAAATGGCATCGAAATAGGCGACCGTTTGATTAACGTTAATACCAACTGAATTCGATTGGTGCCTATAAAAGTACAGAAATCAGTGCCCATCCCTACTTGAAATACAATCGCTGGAAATATGTTTCAATTCCATTGTAATAGACCGGGGATCAGTAAACCTCGGCTCTAGAGCCACATGCGGCTCATTAACGGCGCCCTGTAGGCTCCATGGAGATTTTTCATAAAATGTATGGTAATGGTGAAACAATGGGGTAAAAAATATGTTTTTTGTTGTAATATGATTTCTGTAGGAGGACAAGCACGACACAAACCTTCGGAATTGTTAGAAAGCCCACAGTTTAATATTTTTGTGTTCATGCGTCACTGATGCAAGTATTTGGCGAGCGCCGTTTTGTCCCATTTATTTCAGTTGTGTGGACTGTGACTCAGCTTGTTTACATGTATAACGCCGACGTGTTTTATGCCACTCCTAGTCTTGTTTTGTCCACCAAACATTTTATGCTGTGCGTGAATGCACAGATGTGAGCTTTGTTGATGTTATTGACTTGGAGTGCTAATCAGGTATATTTGGTCACTGCATGACTGCAAGCTAATTTATGCTAAATGCTATTTAGGCGAGCTGTATGTACATATTGCATCATTATGCCTCATTTGTAGCTATATTTCATTTCCGTTACTTATGTCCTGTGAATTTAGTTTATTTTTAAATGTTTCATGACACAGTATCTGTATGTAATATTGGCTATATTTGTGATAGTTGTTTGTGTGCCATGTTGTTACTGAACAAAGCAAACTTTACCCATCTTGCAAAGATTGTAATAAATCCATTAGAAGAAGACGGTCTGTCGTTTCCTTAAACTTAGACACACACATTTGTACCTTTGGTCATTCTAAGACAGTCATTTCCAGGAGTTATCTCACACTTTGAAAAGTTTTACTAATGTTTTCCAATACTGTAAAAATGTGTAGAATAAATATTAAATTTCAACATTTAGGGCAACAAAGATTTGAGTCAGCCTGTGACAATCATTTTGATAGTAGGCTAATATAAAGGGCTGCCTTCATTGTAACACTTTTATACAGCTTGTAAGTTTTTGCAGCTCCAGCCCGATTACTTTTTTGTATTTGTGGTCCAATATTTTGGGTTGCTGACCCCCTGTAAAAGACCATTAGCTTATTTTCAAATTAAATTTTTACTCACATTTTAAACTATTTGTTTTTAAAATTGAAAGCAGGCCGCTTAAAATCTTGAAGACTCGGAGGCCGCAGGTTTCCCTCCCCTACCTTTATATAGAGCAGCGGTCCCCAAACTACGGCCCTCGGGCCAGATCAGGCCTACCAGCATCCAAAATGCGGCCTGCGAGAAGTCCCAAGTTTAAAAAAAAAGATATATTATATATATATATATATTTTTAAAAAAAATATTTAAATATAATTTTCATAAAATCTGTCCTTTCTAATCAATTATCTACCACTTGTTACTCTTGGTGTCTCCTAGCCACTCGGGCAAATCATAGTTTAAAAATGCATTTTCCCAACGATAACGAGACATCATCGCGCTCAGAATATATATAATATATACATAGCCCGGCCACATTTTTTTAACCCAATGCAGCCCCTGACTCAAAAAGTTTGGGGACCCCTGATATAGGCTATATATGGCCTGCTAGACCATAACAAACATGTTTAGAGACGTGAGCAGAGGTCTGAGTGTGCTGGATCACCTTTAATGAACCACATTGTGCACTAGCATGACTAGAGTAGTTTTGAACAATACGTGACGCAGGGGCATTCAAGAAAGAGTAAGCAGTGTGTATCAATCATCTATTTGTAGCGAGGTAACAAACACTCGACTGGAGTGGGTTTTCAGCACGGGAGCTCCAGGGCAAATAAAGGAAACGTGGTCACCTCTTGAATAGGAGGCGACGTACCGCAAAAAGGTATCCACCATGAAATTAGAACGCTGACAAATGCATCTTCAAAAATGTATGGCGCTGTCTCCGTTTACAGCCATGCATTTGACATGAGGAGCTAAGTGGGGGGCACTATATTGTCCATTGACAGGCCACTTGCTGGTGTGTTGACAGCAGTGGAGCAGGACTAATCCTTCGCTGTTAGCAGCTCATTCTTGTTTATCAGCAACCTTTTTGTTGTGAGACAAGACGGAAAGTACCTTTTTGAATTATGCAGTCTTTTTAATTAGTAGGATACGGTCAAATGTCGTTTTAAGGTTAACTGCACTTTTTGGGAATGTTGCCTATCATTCACAATCTCTCTGCGGGACAAAAACACGTTTTACTCTCGTTTAGCTTGTATATAAACGCCAGCAGGAGTCAGCTAACAAAAAAGGTATGGAGGTTCGATCTATTCCACCTATAAAGCGCTCTAAAAAAAAAAAAAATCCAAAAACCTGCATTGTTTTAAATACATTCATGGTCAAAAGTTCATACACTTGTAAATAACATGTCATGGCTGTCTTGAGTTTCCAATCATTTCTACAACTCTTATTTTTTTGTGACAGAGTGATTGGAGCACATACTTGTTAGTCACAAAAAATATTCATGAAGCTTGGTTCTTTTGTGAATTTATTATGGGTCTACTGAAAATGTGACCAAATCCCGACTTAAACGTGTAGACAATGCACCAATTTTGTCAAGAGGAGTGGTGAAAAATTCTACCAGAAGCCTGTGGATCGCTACCAAAAGCGCCTTATTACAGTGAAACTTGCCAAGGGACATGTAAGCAAATGTTAACATTGCTGTATGTATACTTTTGACCCAGCAGATTTGGTCACATTTTCAGTAGGCCCATAATAAATTCATAAAAGTTGAGTTAAAGTACCAATGATTGTCGCGCGCACACACACACACACACACACACACACACACACACACACACAAAATTATCTGCATTTGACCCATCACCCTTGATCACCACCTGAGAGATGAGGGGAGCAGTGAGCAGCAGCGGTGGCCGTGCTTGGGAATCATCAAATCACCAAACTTCATGAATGTTTTTTTGTGACAAACAAGAATGTGCTCCAATCACAAAACAATAGGAGTTGTAGAAATTGTTGGAAACTCAAGACAGCCATGACATTATGTTCTTTAAAAGTGTATGTACACTTTTGACCACGACTGTGCATACTGTATGTATGTAATGTATCATAAGGCACATCCATAACATGTAATATTTACACATTTTGGTCATTTTAAGATACAGCTGTGCATTAATTTCCTCAGAGTGCATCACAACATTCATGATTCCCTTCAACAAAATACAACATTTACTAATCATGGCAGACTTCATGAGAGCCTATGACAACTACTTTGGGACAAACGATGACACAGAACCGTTTATTTATGAGCCTGAATATACAAAAGATGAGCTACACGTTTTAAAAGCTGAGTGATAAGCTGATCCAGCTGGTAGTGAAACATTTCGCAGGATGTAGTGCTAAACAAAAAAAATCTAACTACAAAATATAATAAAACAGCCACATTTACGGTCCAATGTTTGCTGTCAAGACTTAGGTTTTCTGTTCAGATGATTAATTATATTCCTCACTTCCACAAACAAGCATCTTTTCATGTGTTCTTTGTGATGTCTCCGGGGCTAAACTGAATGTTAAAGTTGACAAACTTCTTAGCTTAGAGCCACAACCTTCTACTATAAAAAGTGTGAGGCAAGATTTATAATCTAGAATTAACTTTTACCAACTTAAGATGCAATGAAGCAGCTCAGTATATCAATAGCTGCATAAACAAGTTACACCTCTGTCATCAAGGCGCCACCAAAAGTAGTTCCTAGCACTTAACAATGTTGCTAATACTTGGTTGATTTGCAGGTGATGAGATGCTTGCGCTGCCAGTGAGTGTTTATTCTGTCTATAAAGCCCTTAATAAAACATCCAAACTGCGACGACGGGTCTCATAGTGATGCGGGGTTTGTTCGCCTAGGATGCAGACGGACTTCAGACACAGCGTGCAGGTAGGATATGGTTTGTCAATAAATCAGGCGGGAACAAACAAAAATGTGCTCAAAAGCACGGAAGGCAAAAATTAAGGGGGCTACCGTGGGCGCTACCAAACAAAAGAGCCTAGCGTAGAAGCTGGTATATCAATAGCAGGAATTGATACTGTCGTAAACTGTTGCATAAAGCAAATTAGAAAGCCAGACTGACTGACCGGAAAAGGCAGGATTAAATAGTGCTCTGGTTAGTGCTCAGGAAACAGGTGAGCGCCTAGAACACCAATCAGAGACAGGTGAAGACAATAAGCACCCATGGAAAAAGAAAATAAACCCAGGGGTACACAAAAACAGGAACTGAGTGAGTCCAAAAACCAAACAGAACATGATTCGGGCAGCGGATCCTTACACGAACCTCTCCAATAAGGCTGTATGTACAAACTTTAAGTATATATGTCATGTAGTAACAGGCATATTTATAACAACATTTAATATTTACATAGTTTGCTCATTTTAAGAATACACATTTTTCAAAAAATCATCACGGCATTCGCTTTTTTAAATCACTGATTAGTACTCACTGTCAGTGTTGTTGGTAGTACTACCTACTCAGTGTCCTAGTGGACCCCGGCCGAATCATACCAAAGACTATAAAAATGGGACCCATACCTCCCTGCTTGGCACTCAGCATCAAGGGTTGGAATTTGGGGTTGAATCACCAAAAATTATTCCTGTGTGCGGCACTGCTGCTGCCCACTGCTCCCCTTACCTTCAGGGGGTGAACAAGGGGATGAGTCAAATGCAGAGCACAAATTTCACCACACCTAGTGCTTGTGTGACAATCATTGGTACTTTAAATTAACTTAGGAGTGTAAAAGTCTTACTAAGAGCGTTATTTGTCTACTAACGAGTAATCTAATTATTGTTCCCATTGTTGCAACGCCGTTGCTATGAATGTGAAGAGGCACTTTACTACAGTTTGGTTGAACAACAAAGTGTCAATCGGCTGAAAAAGCTCATGGCTGTCAGCACTCTGAGTCCGGACACACAGAAACCCCTCTCCTCAGCCCTCAGGAAACCAGCGTGGACGAAAATGTGGACAAACGAAATCCAATCATATTTAATTTAATCTTGTAGATGGGTAGGACACGTTTGCAATATATTCAATCGCAGTTCTTTAATAGCGTCAAATGGGGCGGCACAGCTCGGTTGGTAGAGTGGCCCTGTCAGCAACTTGAGGGTTGCAGGTTCGATTCCCGCTTGTGCCATCCTAGTTACTGCCGTTGTGTCCTTGGGCAAGACACTTTACCCACCTGCTCCCAGTGCCACCCACACTGGTTTAAATGTAACTTAGATATTGGGTGTCACTCTGTAAAGCGCTTTGAGTCACTTGAGAAAAGCGCTATATAAATATAATTCAATTCAATTCAATTCAAAAAATGTGAGAGACTGGTGGGGGTTAGCGTCAAAGCAGAGCCAAAAAAATGCTTCTTACTCAGATGAGGAAGTTGATATTCCACCAAAACAAAAATGTATGAGTGTTCCACATCATATGTGAACACTTGAGGGAAAGTGAAGAACACACATTTTAGTTGATGCCACCAGCAGGCGGGCCATCAATCGTGACAGCTACACAACGCACATTTATGAACAAATGATGAAGGTATGCATCGTAAACACACACACACACACACACACACACACACACACACACACACACACACTGGAGGCGCACCATATCACTTTAGTTTCTATGTGTATGTAAGTGGATAATACACAAATTGAAGCATGATGCAGCTGACCTGACGATAAACTAGTTTAAGAAGAATGTTTTTGTATTATTCATAAGACTCTTGTACTTTTCAGTTTGTTAACTATTGGCTATTGTGTGTGAAGTCCTATTTAAGGTTGATTTAATTTAAGAATTATGCCATCAAGTGAAGATAAGCCTTGTGATGGTTGATAAAATGTGAATGAAGGATAAAGCTGACAAAGTGCAGTCCACTTCTCCAGGTTGGAGGTGGACACATACTGTAGCTAACGACCACATTCAATGAAGAAGGCAGCATTTTTACGACTGTGTTAGCATAGAAAATAGATGGAACAAGTGTTGCCCCCTTCCCATTTCTGACTGCCCCCCCATATACTGTATGCCTGCCTAAAACCCACCATGTTGCCATAACAAAATACCCAATATTTATACACAAATGCAATTTATTGTTAGAATGTCATCCAGGAAGGTTTTTAAAAGTTTTACTTGAATACATGTCATTTATTTGCCTAAAATGGGGTTATAGTTTTATCTAAAGTTCTTTCAGCCTGTATTTTGGTATACAGGTGAAGATAATTGCACTTCTTTAAAAAGGCCAAATGCTATTTTGTGTCTTTGTACTTTGAATTTTTAATATTGTTTCTTTGAGGAATATTTAATACATTTTATTTCTATGCATGTCGTATGGCACACTGCAATCTATTGAGTTCAGATAAATACCAAATGTTGTAAAATACGGTATATAGTGTTTTTATTCTTCCATCAGTTCATATAAATATCTGAGATTAAGGCTGTTATCTAACGTAGCAGCGTATTCAATAAATACATTAAAAACCAAATTTGCCAAGTAGTTACTCTTACAATGACGTGAGTTACTAACTCAATTACTTTTTGGGGGAACTAAATTTGTAACTATAACTAAGTACATTTTAAAAAAGGTAAGATTACTGCAGACTTCATGAGAGCCAACCAACATAATAAAACATCACTTACTGTAAAATGTCTGCTGTTATTCGAAGGCTGATTTACATGGACATTATATCTCGGACCTCATCCAAATTTACACTCCTGTGCGCGTTCTGAGTTTCGGGAGCCAGCTTCAGCTCGTGGTGCCTGAAACCAGATTTAAAACCAAGGGAGACAAGGCCTTCTCTGTGATCGGCCCTAAGCTCTGGAACACTCTGCCCCTCCATGTTAGAACCGCTCCCACAGTGGAGTGTTTACGTCTTAAGACCCACTTTTATTCTTAGGCTTTTAACACTGTTGTGTGGTCCTCTTTTTTTTTTTTAATTTTGATTTCTATTTATTGTTTTTACCCTTTAAAAATTGTTTTTTAAATCATGTTCATTTTTTATATTGTTTTTTTTTTTTATTCAGTCATTGGTGGCGCTAAGGATAATATTTGAATATTGTTGTGCAGCCCTTTAGAAACATGTTTAAATGTGCTATACAAATAAAGTGGATTGAATTGGATAATATTGTTATGTTCCCATTTAGATGAATGACTCAATCCTTGCAAGGAAAAGGGGAGTGGAATCAAGTGGGTATTTTTCCTGGGTCTAAATTGGCTGTCAAAGTTGAATACGTAGTATGACTTTATCCTTCCACTATCCAGCTGTGAGGGATGAATTATGATCTACGATGAACTTCAACGAGCAAGGAAATGAGGAATCAGTTCACCAGCAATATTGCTACACAAGTTTGTGATCACGGTGTTGCTATAAATAATGTCTGCGTTAGCCCTTATAGATGGTAAATGGGTTATACTTGTAGACCGTTTTTCTACCTTTAAAAAAGGTGCTTTAAAAGTTCTTTGACAATATTTTCACATTCACCCATTCACACACTGATGGCGGGAGCTGCCTTGCAAGGGCCTAACTACAACCCATCAGGACCAAGGGAGAAGTGTCTGGCTCAAGGACACAACGGACATGACGAGGATGGCGGAAGACGGGAATCAAACCAGGAAGCCTCAAAGTTGCCGGCACGGGCGCTCTAACAACTAAACCATGCTGGTTGGTATAATAACACAAGGTTAATATTCATTTCCCAAAATGAGTATTGTTGGCCCTTTTTAGATAGTTATTTACTGGGTTATATAGGCGGAATAGAGGAGCTACCAATGGCTGTTTTAAGCGGACTTTCATTTAAGAGTTGGAATGTATGAAAAAGAAATACATCTGTCTCTTCATAATGATTGTGAACTATAGGCACTTTTTTTTTTAAAGCGCAGTATCCCTTTAAATAAAAACAAACGTCAGCTTGTATTTATTCCGACCATAAAACTAAGTAAATATCAAAAAAGCGCCAACAATACTCCATTTACACTTCATAACCTGGATATAAATCAACTATTAGCAATATTGGTATTATAAGCGCTAACGTTATGGACCTACATTTAGCTGCGCATCGATCAGAGGGATAACTTCTTTCCGTAAAGAATTTGGTTTGTCTTTCAGCTGTCTTGACACATAATTTGACCTTGAGAAGGCAGCAACGGTGTTACATATGCGGGACAGACCGCTTGCCACACGATCAGTTTCTAAATGCAAGTTGTGGCCAAAACAGAGAATTCAAAGGTGGTCAGCAAATGCTATGCTGCTTTTCGTAGCATTATCTGTTGTGATACCAGACATGTTGGCCCTATTGAAACCCCAGGAGTCTTTGACAATATCTTCTAAGGTAACAGTGTCAAACGTGCGGGCCTGACCTGCCCCGCGGACCGTACTTTTGTATGGCCCGCGGACTGAGCCGAAATTGTTTAATGAAACAAACAGCTGATTTAGATGTGTCCACTAGATGTCGCAATAACAATTTGTATATTTGTAGATGCTACATATGTAAAAAAAAAAAAAAAACACGATACTGAACAAGGAAAATTAAACTACATAACACTAATTTGGTTGATATTTTTTTTTATTTTCATAGCTTGAAAATTAACACCAATGAGTTGACTGATGAACATTATCACAAATTATTCAGAAAGTATAAATAACAACAAATAAAGATAGGATACTATTAACGGCAATACGTAAGTGTAAAAAAGCCCCAACATTATGATTTGTACATTTTCAGAATGTACTTGTTCTATTTTTAAACAATAAAGACAATCTGAAGTTGTCTTTATTTTTAAGTTATTGTGCCGTGATTTTACCAGTCGGACCCACTTGGGAGTAGATTTTTCTCCATGTGGCCCCTGATCTAAAATGAGTTTCACACCCCTGTTCTAAGTCGTCCTCCAGAGTGTTAGCCGTGTGGTTAGACTGCAGTGCAGACCATCCTCTGCACCAGAAATGCATTTTCCAGGATTTTGTGATGAACTACAGTGTTACGGACATGTATGAGCTTACCAACCATCAAGTTTAGAGGTCAGTGGTACAGGAAAATAATGGCTTTTTTGTCAGCTGTGCGCTGATGATAGACCTTGAGGGGAGGCCATGTTGTTTGTCCAGTTGTAAAATGTGTCTGAACTCAGCGTTCAACTGTAAATATTGACACTTGATCCATACAGATGTACTCAGCAACTGCTCTGTAAAGCCTCTTTAGCATCTTTGGAATCCTTTAAGTATTTTGCATGCTGCTTAAAACAGGGGCGGAACAGAAAGCATGAAATGCACCAGGTGGGTTAAATAAGTATAGAGAATGAAGTAAAATAATAATAAATTGAGGCACTTATTTTAAAAATAATTTAAAAAATGGTTACATGCACCAATTTTTCCCCTGCAGAAATGGCCGCCTTGTGTGTTTCAACTCACAAAACAGGCCCATAAATTAATACATTACAGCAGCAGTCCCGTGACAACATGCCAGCAAACCTCCTAGTGGTTAACAGCATTTCCACCATACACAAGTTGCAGTGCCCTGAAACAAGATTAATGTGGAAGAGTTGTTTCATCATTTTCCCACAACTTAAATCACGTCAGCCACTAAACCTCCCCCACTCCTCTGGATGTGACCACAGGTCACATACACATCACCACAGAGATGCGCTCTTGCACATCATGAAATTTAAAGCATCAAAGCAGGATATTTGAAACAGATATTTTCCTCTGAAATGGAACATCACATTTGTCAAGGTCAATTTTTTAAAGCTTCACAGAAGGAAAAGGTAAATTACTGTGACATATTCACAGTTGATTTATTATTTATGTAGTGTAAAATAAGTAATATTCCTGGTGAAGAGAGACCCATCAATCATTCATCTTCTACCGCTTACCCCTCTCGGAGTCGCGGGGGTGCTGGAGCCTATCCCAGCTGCACTCGGGTGGAAGGCATAGTACACTCTGGACAAGTCACCACCGGGCCAACACAGATAAACATACAACCATTAACACTCACATTCACACACTAGGGACCATTTAGTGTTGCCATTGAACAGATCCCTAGGTGCATTTCTTTGGAGGTCGGTGGAAGCTGAGGTATCCAGAGAGGACCTTGAGGCTGGGAATTTATTTCAGCTTCTTCTTTCTGTGATGCTTAAGAACTAACCACTCTGGCCAGTACACCCCCCCAAAGCTTAACTTATGCAGAGAATACATGAAAAGGTACAAGTCAACATGGACAACACGGAATGTGCTTTGCTGGCCTCTTGTGGTTAAAATAGGAAGTGCAATCAGTCAAAGAACTGTTGGTTGGAACCAGAACCGGATGTAGGCATAGTCCAGAAGATGCTATGCCCCATTGCCCAGAAGATGCTATGCCCCATTGCCTTGAATCTTCACCCCATCCCCCAATAAAAATAATAATAAAATATGCGGTCGTGATGACACAAAGCTGAGCTGTATTTTACGCGACTCTTATGTTCAGTCATCTTACACTCACCCATAGTAATCAAGGGATGCACTTTGCCCCGTTTTTATTAACATGAATAAAATATGATCAATAGAGTCTCTCACCTGGTGAAACTCATTGCGGCTGGACTTAACTGGCATCTGTCTGCTCTGCCTTGTCTGCTGTCACTTCCGCAGCGTGGCGACAGCTAGCTAGCTACAATTGCCTAGCTCTGGTAATCTGACTCCAAATGTGACTTTTTATCACAATGACAGTTCTTCTTGAAAATACAAAAAATAACAAAAAAACAAATAAAAAAAACAATTGGGAAGCTTCGCAAATTTTTTTTGTGGGAAATACATGTGGCTATCATGTCAATGAGGTACATGCTAACTTCGTAAGATTAAGTGTCATTGAGCAACTTTGTACTCTTGTTAGTGTAATATTGTTCTCAAAACATTGGTTGTGTATGAAACATAGGGTTACAAACTCTCCGAAAAAAAAAGGGATACCTTGCAAGGCTGGTCAAACCAATTATTTTTGCCTTTTTATTATTTGTGCTAACAGAATTTTATATCTGCAAAAGTTAAATGGAGGCAACTGGATTCTTACTTGTTGAAGACATTTCAGAAGAGTCCAGTTGCATTGATACACCTTTGTGGATTATATGACTGATGATCTATACATACACATATTTGTAATACTATTTGACTCCAACCAGAATTTCAACAGATGCACAGGTTTTGGAGTAATACAAATAAATGTCAAAACAATTAATTGTTTTATACACGTTTGGCAAAGTAAAATTAACTAAAACATTTTTTTTCTAAAATAAAAAATACTTTTTTTCTAACTTGCCATAATAAAAAAAAAAAAACGTGTTAGACATTTGTAGTGCTTATCATTAAAAATAATACATTCAGTGTATTTATTTTTTATTTTTAACAAAACAGGTTTCTTCAGCACGGATGTAATTGTTTTTATTCTATTAAATATGAATTGATATAAAATATTTAATAGAAGCATAACGTACGAATTGAACATTTCTAAAAATACTAAAGGTAGAAGCAAACAATATTTGACCCTTTGGTCAAATATAGTTGGAGAGCTTCAGTGTCTGACAAAGCTAACAAACCGTGCCACACCGTACTGTCTGTCTTCACGTAAGTACTTAAATGTCAGCCAATTCACAATGCTTGAGGTTTTTTAAAACGTCTTAAAATGTGCAACCTATTGTAAATGACGTGAATATTACTTAGGAGATTACTATGACTGTTTACTTTTGGGCTTCACGGTGGCAGAGGGGTTAGTGCGTCTGCCTCACAATACGAAGGTCTTGCAGTCCTGGGTTCAAATCCAGGCTCGGGATCTTTCTGTGTGGAGTTTGCATGTTCTCCCCGTGAATGCGTGGGTTCCCTCCGGGTACTCCGGCTTCCTCCCACTTCCAAAGACATGCACCTGGGGATAGGTTGATTGGCAACACTAAATTGGCCCTAGTGTGTGAATGTGAGTGTGAATGTTGTCTGTCTATCTGTGTTGGCCCTGCGATGAGGTGGCGACTTGTCCAGGGTGTACCCCGCCTTCCGCCCGATTGTAGCTGAGATAGGCGCCAGCGCCCCCCGCGACCCCGAAAGGGAATAAGCGGTAGAAAATGGATGGATGGATGGATGTTTACTTTTGCTCTAAATAGCTTCTCTCTTACTTCAACGTATACATCTCCTTGAACCTTACATGCAGTTTGACTAATCAAAGTGTGCAAACCTTTTACAATCAAACATAAAATCCAACCTTTTTAGGTACAGCTATAGAAACTTATTGTAGACCTCTAAACTTGACTTAAGCCACTCTTGGTATTCATAAAGCACAATCCTTTTACTTTACGTCTTCCTAATAACCTTAGAATATTCTCTGCCTGTTATTTGAGAGTGGTGATGTCAATGGCGTTGTTTCAAACTGCAGTAACATCACTCACTGAGCTGCCGAGATTTTTGTCGTGTTCTATGAGCTCTCGCTGTTGCGGGGGTGGTAGAGAACATCGTCATTAATCACATCTACAACCAAATAACATCTTATACATAAGAATCAATATTTATCACAAAACAGTGATGGGCAAGCTACTTGAAAAATGTTGTACACTGAGCTACAAGTTAATTAAAAAGTTGCTACGCTACAGGAGAAGCTATCCCTAGAGAATTGCAGTAAACTACACGGCAAAAGTTGCCTGCTACATCTAAAAGCATTAATATTTATGTACCCACGTGTATAATATCAATGTTAATGTAACAGAGTGTACAAGCATTTGTACAATGGTACAAATGACCCAATAAGGGTCCATTACTATTAACAACCTCTAGAGGTCCCCACACCCCACTGTATGTATTTATTTAGTATGCCTTTTATCAGCCCACCCCTAAAAAGGTTATTCATTTTCTCTACCTACAGTAAAAAAAAAAAAACAAAAAAAAAACCTCCATATCTTCACAAACAAAAAAAAACAATGACTTGTGTTGTTTGGAAACAGTTTGGTAATGGTTATGTGCAGTAAAACTTTCCATGAAATCAATTCACCTTAATGTGTGTTCCTAAATTTGGGTTGGACGTCTTCGGTGAAGAGAGCAGTTGTGATTTTGGTTTACAGCGTAAACAAAAAACAAACAAATTATGCAGTTGTACTTTGTTGACCTTCAAGGCTAAATCCAGGAGGCTTAACAATGAGGGTGTTTCATGCCAAACAAATGTGTGTTTTGATCTGTAATGTAAGGACCACAACAATTTTGTAAAAGACAGGCTTCAGTCATAATTGTACACTTAAGACCCATAACTTTGGTTTGAACGAATGCACGATGTGGGGCGGTATAGCTCGGTTGGTAGAGTGGCCGTGCCAGCAACTTGAGGGTTGCAGGTTCGATTCCCGCTTCTGCCATCCTAGTCACTGCCGTTGTGTCCTTGGGCAAGACACTTTACCCACCTGCTCCCAGTGCCACCCACACTGGGTTAAATGTAATTTAGATATTGGGTTTCACTATGTAAAGCGCTTTGAGTCACTAGAGAAAAGCGCTATATAAATATAATTCACTTCACTTCACACTAATCCGGTTGCATCTTAACTTCAAATGGATTAGTTTCAGACAACTGACTCTTAAGGTATAATCAACAACTAAAGTCATGTTTTGGAAGCTGCATCAGATTAAAGATGTGCACATCATGGTGCAAAGTTGAGGATGCGGTAAAAACTTTGGGATGTAATTATTTTCAATTTTAGCAGTGTGTGTGTGTGTGTGTGTGGACGAGAGTTCGACTTCCAACGTAGAACGTAGAAACAGACACACTAATTAAAAATTGCAGTCCATGCATTTCCTATTTTAACAAAAATGGCCGAGTGAGTATCATGTTGGCTGCACAGTCAGGAGATTAAGGGTTTAAATCTGTTTCCATCAACCCAGCCAATTACTCCAGGGAAGTTCCCATTATCATATTTTGATTAAAAACAAAATCGAGGAAATTGATGTAATCCTTTCACAGTGCAAATGATGCTTTGCAGTCTAAGCACATTACTTAACAGACTGTTAGTGTACTCACACCATATAAATTTGCCGTTTACCAAGCAAAAATTTCAAATGCCAAAAAGGTAGTTGTAAAGGAAAAAAGGTATGTACAGTGTGTCTAAAGTATTCACAGCACTGAACTTTTTCCACATTTTGTTATGTTATAGCCTTATTCCAAAATGGAATAAGTTAAATGTCCTCAAAATTCTACAAATACCCCAATGACAAAATTTAAAAACACTTTTTGTAGAGCTTTTTGCAAATGTATAAGAAATCCCAACCTTTGCTCAATACTTTGTTGATACACCTTTGGCAGCAATTACAGCCATAAGTTGTTTTCAATAGGATGTAGCAAGCTTGGCAGATCTATCTTTGGGCAGTTTTGCCACCTCCACTTTGCAGCACCCCAAGCTCCATCAGGTAGCAAGGGAAGCGTCGCCGCACAGCCATGTTCAGATCTCTCCAGAGATGTTCAAATCTGATTTAAGTCTGGGCTCTGGTTCAAATCAATCAAAGATTATTTATACAGTCCTAAATCACAAGTGTCTCAAAAGGGCTGCAGAAGCCACAACGGTTGGGCCACTTAAGGATATCTACAGAGTTGTCCTGAAGCAATTTCTGTGATCTGTTGGCTGTGTGCTAAGGTTTGTTGTCCAGCTGAAAGATGAACAGTCGCCCAAGTCTGAGTTCAAGAGCACTTTGGAGCAGGTTTTCATCCAGAGTGCCAATATAGGAGCTCCTCTATTTCCCTCATAAAATTCAATAACCAGCAGTATTCCATTTACCTTTCGTGATTTGAATATTAACCAAGTATTCTGTTCTGGCCTGTGATGAGGTGGCGACTTGTCCAGGGTGTACGCCACCTTCCACCCGAATGCAGCTGGGATAGGCTACAGCACCCCCTGTGATTCCGTAAGGGACAAGTGGTAAAAAAAAAAAAATGGACGGATGGATAGTCATTTTGTTATAAGCACTAACTACTTAAAGCGGGGTCATGATCACTACTGTGTGTCCTTACGTTTACACCTTCGAGAGGTCTGCTGCTTCCTCACTTTCTGTAAGTCTCGATCATAAATAATGTATCTCACAGGGACAGAAGAAATTTGAGTAGGTATTACGACATTTTCGGATCCATTTAGGATCCGAAAATGGCCAAAACACTAAGACACTTGGTCCCACCTCCCCACCCCGTTTTTGTGAGGATTATGAGACATTCTGGGGTGGAGGGGGTGATTGTGGGCGGAGCACTGCAGCAAAGTTTTCTGATCTGCTATGAAACACTAAGAGCCCCCACCCAAAGAATTAGCAAATAATACCTCCCACCCCAATTGTGGCCAAAACGCTTATGACAGGATGCAAGAAAATCAGAACCTATCCTGTAAGACACAGGTCATTTAAATGTGTTAAATAGGCTGGGGCTAATATTTACCCTATCAAAACTTCAATATACATGTTATTCATAGCAAAATGCACAAAAACCAATCAACTCAAACCATCATTTGTTTTTACACAGATTTCTAGGATCAACACCTGAAAAAACTCTTTCTAGAAGATAACAATCGAAGACTGTATAATAGGGAAATAGGCAACACTAAATTGATTGTCGGGTTGTGTCATAAGGTGTGAGTGGAGCTCGGCAACAAAGTTTGATGATTAACAAGTTTTCGGAGACCCTGCTTCAGACAGCAGGAGGTATCAGACCCTGCAGCTGATCGTACCTTTTGGTTTTGGGGCAGCCCATGCGAGGATGCGGCGCACGAAGCAGAAGTTGAGGATTTTCTTTGAGAAGCATTTGCGAAAAGGCTGCACATTCCTTTGGCACTGGTTCTCTTTGGTACACATAACATTCACCATGGTAATGACCAAATGTGGCACCGACCCAAGCTATACAATGACATTTCTTTTTTTTTTTTTTTTTAAACCTCAGGAAATTCTTCAAACTAAATATAAAGACACTTTTCTATAAGAATTGTCTTTCAAAGAATTTGCTTACCTTGCAGGCTTTAAAAAATATACGATTTACCGCACACCCGACTCGCAAAGTGATCCAGAGCCCAGCAACAAAGTGTGAAAAGGTAGAAGGAGGAAAACAAGGAGGGAGGAAGGGAGATGAGAGTGAGGAAACAAGAGCGACAACTAGAGGTCTGCTAAAGGTGGTAAAACACCACTAGAGGGAATTAGCACTCCCAAAGTGTTGGCTTCTATTACTTATTTTTAAATAAGTATTTTGTTTTAAGTGTATTTAAGTTAATGCACCAGCAGCTTGTGGCATTGAATGATCCTTAAGACAAACCATATTGTTGCTGTATTACACAAATAATTCTTGCATTGTCATGATGAACATTAAAGCATGGGAATAGATACTATATATAAGAGGTGTGCTTCGGTTTCTATTCCCTTCTGCAAAAACACTAGTGTTGGCGTTAACGCACATTGTGTGTCTTTACGCATAGAAATCAGAAAGGATGTGCAATTCTGGAAGCCCGCAGATTTTATCGATTATCGCTTTCCACCAGTGTTTTGTTTTGTTTATATTTGCCGGGTCAAATTTCTTTACTCGTTTATTGCGTTTTTAAAAAAAATCGGTCGTAAATTTTGATTCGCCAAAAGTTTTATCAATCACAAATACTGCCTCAGTTTGCACACGGACAACTTTACTGCGAGGGGCTGTCAAAACAAAGAGTTCATGGTAAACACTAAAGGTGAGTGTGAAGTCAACCTTTTTAACTTCATCCTGTGCCATTCCTCATCGTTCAAATATGGAGACAGGCTGGCTGTTAGCTTCAAGATAACCAGCACCCGATCAGGCTCTTCCACCCCAAAAACATTTTGCAGGTCAACAAACGGGGCAAATATTTGCCTTTTGAAGTGTTAATGTTCGAGGAGTGTTCAAAAGGAGTCTATTGGAGAAGTGGTTGACAAGTTAGCAAGTGTCGCTCGCATTGCAGACATCACCATCATTGTTTACTGAAGCAGAGATGCTGACTGTGCGTTATGACAAACGCGCATTCATAGCCTGGCTCTGCTTTTTAAAATCGATAGACTTATCAGATTTAATAAAAATTTTTATAATCTATAGCAGGGGTGTCAAAAGCGTGGCCAGGAGGCCATTTGTGGCCCACAGCACATTCTAAAAATACTATTAGAATAAACAAAAACATAAAAGTGGAATAAAAAAAAGCTTAGAGGTGAATTTTAATTTAGAAAAAGTTGCAATGTTGAATAAAACAAAGGTGTTTTTTTTTATTATTTAAAACGGTCATTGCTCAAAATATAATATTGAATCAAAATCAATGTTTTTATGAATTAACGTGTCCAAGGCTTTGATTACTTCACATCAAATATTCCATTTTGAAAAATAAATGTAGAAAATGTTGCATATTTTGTGTTTGTCCTTAGAAAAACAGTTTCCTTTGACAAAAAGGCCAGAAAACAAAACAAAAAAAAAATATATATATTTTTTTTTAAACTTAGAATTGACGGATAGATCTGAAGTTGATGTAGAGTCTACAGCAGGGGTGTCAAACTCATTTTAGATGGAAGGCCACATGGACAAAAATCTACTCCCAAGTGGGCCGGACTGGCAAAATCACAGCACAATAACTTAAAAACAAAGACAACTTCAGATTGTTTTATTTGTTTGAAAATACAACAAGCACATTCTGAAAATGTACAAATCATAATTTTGTCGGGGTTATTTACACTTACATGTTGCGGTTAATTCTACGCTCTCTTTTTTTTGTCGTTATTTATCCTTTCTGAATAATGTATATGATAATATTGTATTTATGGTGCAATTGCCGTTTTGGCGTCATATGCTATGTTATTTGTTTAGATCGGGGGTGTCAAACTCATTTTAGGTCGGGGGCCACATGGAGAAAAATCTACTCTCAGTGGACCGGACTGGTAAAATCACGGCACGGTAACTTAAAAATAAAGACAACTTCAGATTGTTTCCTTTGTTTAAAAATAGAATAAGCACATTCTGAAAATGTACAAATCATAATGTTTTTTTTTTTTTTTTACACTTACATGTTTGTGTTATATTTTTATTTGTTGTTATTCATACTTTCTGAATAAATTATGTGATAATGTTTATCAGTCAACTCATTTGTGTTCATTTTCAATTTATCAAAACAAGAAATATCAAAATCTAATTACAGCAGGCCCTGCGATGAGGTGGCGACTTATCCAGGGTGTACGCCGTCTTCCGCCCTATTGTAGCTGAGATAAGCACCAGCAAGCCCCCGCTACCCCAAAGGGAATAAGTGGTAGCAAATGGATGGATGGATAATTACCGCAAGTTATTGATGTACTTTGCTCATTTTCCACGACTAGTGCACTAACATAATGTGGTTTATTTTTTCAACATATGTAGCATCTACAAAGATACAAAAATATTACTATTGCGACATCCAGTGGACACATTTAAAACAGCAGTTTCTTTCATTAAAAAATGTCGACCAATTGTTATACTCATCCCGCGGGCCGTATAAAACTGTTTGCGGGCCTGATCCGGCCCGCGGGATGTACCCTTGACACCCCTGGTCTACAGATTTAAGCGTTACATAATACATGTATGCTGTGGCACACAATTATAATTTGACGGAAGCAAAAATGTTACACTTTTATACTGAAATAGAAAGACCTACAACTTATTAAACTAAAAATATGGACAAAAATACCGGCAGAGTTAAAGTTTAGATCCATGAAGGAAAGAAAACTGTTAATTGTTTATAACTGAATACATTTACATATGCATAAAAATGTGTTTTCTTTTGTATTATTCTGTTAATGAATTAAGTAACGTGTATGACAATCTTTTTCCAAAACACAATGCAGAATGCGAGTTAAAAGGATAATGCATACATTTATGATTTGCTTTCAAAACGGTTACAAAAAAGTGGGACCTCAAAAATGTACTGTGGGACCCCATTTTTATGACTTGACTCACAAACTGAAGGAAAATATTCCACACACAGTTTCAAGGACATAATTGACACAATAGATAGAAATCCCAACTCACTGTTCTTCACGAAAGGTACACGAGGAAATAGTCATGAAAAACTGCAAATCCAAGACTTCAAATCAATTGTAACGCGATTGATATGTAAACAATAATAAAGGTTATTGCAGAGATCTCAGGACCATTAATGTGTATCAGTAAGCCATCATTTAAAAAAAAATAGGCAAAATAGCTTAAGTTTTACCAATTTATAAGACTGGAAACAAAAACCAATTTACAAACTATAGACCGTGTCTTCACTTACACCATTTTTATAAATCTTTGAGAAACTGTTCAAGAACAGATTAGAGAGTTTCATAAACAGAATACTCACTGAGAATCTTTATTGACTCAGCTAATCGATGGCATTAATTGAAATAGAGGGAAAACATTTAAATTACCAATGCAATAGATGGTAAACAATGTGCAGTAGCAGTGTTTATTGATCTAACTAAAGCTTTTGACACATTTAATTACAATATTTTTAATAAAAAAATTAGAACGTTACAGCATTAGAGGGTTGGTCTTAAACTGGATTAGAAGCTACTTAACCAACATGAAGCAATACGTGAAGCTAGATGAACACACGTTACAAAATATATCACTAAATATATTCTGTGGGGTACTGCAGGCAGTGTTGGGTTAGTTACTGAAAACCAGTACCTAGTTAAGAGTTACTAGTTATTTTATTACAAAAGTAACTCTGTTACTAACTGTTATTTACACCAAAAAGTTATGTGTTACTGTGAAAAGTAACTGGTTACTTCTTTTAAAGCTCCCATTAATGCCCTTTTAGCCTTCAGTACTGTTATTGCACTGGAGAGTAATACAATCTGTGGATCAACTTAAATGCATTTGCATCACTGAACTCTGCTAAGCAATTAGAAAAATACATAGTTGAATATAGAGAACATACAAACCCTTTATTTATTGAATCCAAAATATTAAAATTTCACGATATAGTGAATTTGCAAACAGCTACAATTTGGTACAAAGCAAACTATAACCTGCTACCCAAGAATGTACAACAATTATTCTCGACAAAAGGAGAAATATAACAGAGAAAAGTTTTATTTAAAACATTTGTATGCACATACAACACTTAAAACCTTTGGTATATCAGTATGTGGAATTAAATGATGGAATGGATTAAGAAATCAAACAATGTACTAATATGATCCATTTTAGGAAACTGTTCAAACACAAATTTACTGATAATCTGAAATCTGATAATTTCACTGATAATCTTTTTGAAATAAAACTTGATTATTATTGGAGTATATTGTGAATAAATTAAGAACACGACGTGAACCAAAGTGTTAACAATTGCTCTGTAAAAGAAAATGGGTAGAATTAAATAAGTTTTGCTTCTTCCTACTCCTTTTCGAACATACTGAAAACTGGAAATTATTATATAATTGTATGCATGTTTAAAACACTCAACTCGAAAAAATAAATGTTATTTTTTTAATGGTACTTTTACCACATATAGAAGATGATTGAACATAAATTAACGTCTAGTTTTTACAGGACATGACAAATAAGGCACTTTTAAAAAGAACAATACCCTTACACGTATTAAACTAGGTCTAAAAATAGCAAATCAGTCCTACCTGAAGACGAGACAACAGCGTCCACGCGGGCAGAGATGGTGTCCACTCTCCTTCTGTCCATTTTTAGAAGGAAACACGTTTCAAAAGAAGTAAGACTTGAACTTGAAGTTGATAGTGACTTGCAGGTCCAGATGACTCTCGTTGATTTGAGGCATTGACGGATAGCGATAGCATATGCGCATGCGCGATAACCTGACGTCAATCAAGGCTAATTCAGGGGCGGGGCCAAAGGTGTAAACAATAAGGGTAAAGCCGGAAGAAGGCGGGATCTAATGCAAACACCGCTTAATTTAAGGCCCGGTGTAAAGTTTGCAAACAGCACTTTAAGTCTTTATTTTTGTTAACATGCCATCATGTAAAGCAGGGGTCACCAACGCGTTGCCCGCGGGCACCAGGTAGCCCGTAAGGACCAGATGAGTCGCCCGTTGGCCTGTTCTAAAAATAGCTCAAATAGCAGCACTTACCAGTGAGCTGCCTCTGTTTTTAAAATTGTATTCATTTACTACCAAGTTGGTCTCGCTTTGCTCGACATTTTTAATTCTAAGAGAGACAAAACTCAAATAGAATTTGAAAATCCAAGAAAATATTTTAAAGACTTGGTCTTCACTTGTTCAAATAAATTCATTTATCTTTTTACTTTGCTTCTAATAACTTTCAGAAAGACAATTTTAAAGAAAAAATACAACCTTAAAAATAATTTTAGGGTTTTTAAACACATATACCTTTTTACCTTTTAAATTCCTTCCTCTTCTTTCCTGACAATTTAAATCAATGTTCAAGTAAATTTATTGTTTTTATTGTAAAGAATATTAAATACATTTTAATTTAATTCTTCATTTTGGCTTCTGTTTTTTCAACGAAGAATATTTGTAAAATATTTATTCAAACTTGTTATGATTAAAATTAAAATAAAATATTCTGGCAAATCTAGAACATCTTTAGAATCAAATTTAAATCTTATTTCAAAGTCTTTTGAATTTATTTTAAAATTTTTGTTCTGGAAAATCTCGAAGAAATAATGATTTGTCTTTGTTAGAATTATAGCTTGGTCCAATTTGTTATGTATTCTAACAAAGTGCAAATTGGATTTTAACCTATTTAAAACATGTCATCAAAATTCTAAAATTAATCTTAACCAGGAAAAATTACTAATGATGTTCCATAAATAATTGTTTTAATTTTTTCAAAAAGATTTGAATTAACCAGTTTTTCTCTTCTTTTTTTCGGGCGAATTTTGAATTTTAAAGTGTCGAAATTGAAGATGAACTATGTTTCAAAATAGAATTTTAATTTTTTTCCTGTTTTCTCCTCTTTTAAACCGTTCAATTAAGTGTTTTTTTTTCATCATTTATTCTCTACAAAAAACCTTCTGTAAAAGGAAAAAAAAATGTACGACGGAATGACAGACAGAAATACCCATTTAAAAAAAATAAAATATATATATATATATTTTTTTAAAAAAAGGGTATTTATGTCTGTCATTCCGTCGTACATTTTTTTTTCCTTTTACAAGTTCTTTTTAAATATATATATAGATTTATTTTTTTTCTGCGATGAGGTGGCAACTTGTCCAGGGTGTACACCACCTTCCGCCCGATTGTAGCTGAGATAGGCGCCAGCGCCCCCCGTGACTCCAAAGAGAATAAGCGGTAGAAAATGGATGGATGGATATAGATTTATTTGGCTATTTCTGGCCATTTATTTAAGTGTGTATCAAACTGGTAGCCCTTCGCATTAATCAGTACCAAAGAAGTAGCTCTTGGTTTTAAAAAGTAAAGCATCAATGCTGAACAACTATGACATCATGCAAATTTAAACATCTAAAAATAAATCCTGTCAGCTAGGGACATTTATAGTCTCAGAATAATCTGTTTTATGTCCCCAAAATACATCTAAAGGTTTTTTTTGTCATACCCAAGTTAATTTTAGACACAGCTTCTTCACTTATTAAAAAATGATCAAAACCGTAAAATGGTGTACACATACATGTTTGTGATGTATTGGAAAAAGTATTATAAATGGAATCTATATTTTGTATCATTCAATATATTGTATTATTGTATTGTGGTAGTTAAAGTGTGATTAAATTAAATGCATTTTGACAAGCTATTATTGACATACATTATATTTATTTATATTGTATTTATCCTGCTTGTTATTAAAATACATATTTAAAAACATTTTTTAAAGTATATAATATGGTTATATTATTTTATATCATAATGAAAAAAGTAATAAAACCAAAAAGGCAGTGGTTCTCAAACTTTTTTTCACAAAGTCCCACTTACGAAAACACTTGGCTCTCCAACTACCACCGTAATGACCAACATTTAAATACACTTGCTTAGTAGGCCTAACTACTAAAAACAAAGCAGATGTTTTATTCAACAAGTATATTTCATGTTTTTGGCCACAAAAACATTGCACACAGTTTGAACAGCAACACTGTGTTTGAGTATTTAATTAGGTGATTATACGGCACACCACCTGAGTCGTGTTTTGAGAGAGTATTGCCACTCTGGTTTTAGGCCCTTGGTCAAAAGGCACTCATGTGACTACGTGAGGCCATGTTTGCTACCAATATTGAGGCGATTTTATGCGTTTGCGGCACTTCCTCGTTAGTTTTTCGACGTGTAATAAATCCCTGTTGTGCAGCGTGGGACTGATTGACCCGCCAGAATTATGGAAAGCTTTTACATCGTTTTATCCACAACCTGGAAAGAAGACAATATGGAAAGTGAAGGTTCCTTGTCCGCACTGGAGAGCCACCAACTTTGGTGTCTTGTGCCAGGTAAACACATGACACAGCACTCAGCATCAAGGGTAGGAATTGGTGGCTAAATCATCAAAAATAATTCTCAAGTGCAGCCACCACTGCTGCTCACTGCTCCCCTCACCTCACAGGGGGTGGAACGAGTGGATGGGTAAAATGCAGAGGGTAATGTCACCACACCTAGTGTGTGTGACTCTCAGCGGTACTCCAACTTAACAACTGCGTTTTGTTCAGGAGAGAACACACAAAAGGTAATAGAAATAATAGAAGAAATGCACAAAATAAAAAGATGGTTTGACAAAAACAGACTACCTTTGAATTTTTGTGAAACTAAAATAATGCAATCAAGTAACAGGAGAAGAGAAAGTCAAACACAAATAGACAGAGTAAACACTGAAAGAGTAAAAGAAACCGTATTTTGGGTGTAATAGATGAGAAAATCAACTGAAAATCTCATGTAAAAACATACATTAAGTTGCAAGAAATACTTCAAACTATGTTCTGGACCAAAAAACACACTCCATATTCTTTACTGCTCGCCAGTGTTACCATATCTGAATTATTGTGCAGAAGTTTGGGGAAAAAGTACAAAACTACACTTTTTTACTTATCATGTTACAAAAAAGAAAGATATGTTAGAACAGGTGTCCCAAAACTATGGCCGGCAGGCCTGATCTGGCACGCCAGTGTCTACAATTCAGCCAGCAGGAAGTCCCAAGTAGAAATAAATGAATAAAAATGTATAATAAATAAAAAATAATTTAAAAAATATATATATATTTTTTATTAGTACTATTTTTAAAAATCTGTCCTTTCTAATCCATTTTCTACTGCGTGTCACTCTCGATGTGTCCTAGCCGCTCAGGCAAATCATATTGTCTAAAAATGTATTTTCCCATCGATAAAGTGACATCATCAGCAAAGTGCGCAAGGAATATATATATATATATATATATATATATACATATATATTGTGTGAATGTGAGTGTGAATGTTGTCTGTCTATCTGTGTTGGCCCTGCGATGAGGTGGCGACTTGTCCAGGGTGTACCCCGCCTTCTGCCCGACTGTAGTTGAGATAGGCGCCAGCGCCCCCCGCGACCCCAAAAGGGAATAAGCGGTAGAAAATGGATGGATATACATATATATATATATATACACACACACATATATACACACACAGCAACACCACCGGCCAAATTATGTTAACCCAATGAGGCTCAAAAAGTTTGGGGACCCCTGATTTAGAATACATAATATTGGCTATCAAGAAAATGATTGAAGTTTAATTATCTGGTGCATTTGAAAACAATTACATGTACAAAGTAAAATGAGGGTAATAAGTAAAATCTTTGGTCGTTCTGCGTATTTTTTTAACGTTTATTTTGCCGTCGGGTGTGTTAGAAAGCCTGCTGGTGGCAGGAATGCAGCAGCAGAGTGCACCAAATGCGGCTGCAAAATTATACATTGACAAAAAAAAAAAAAAATGTTTATTGTAATTTTTTGAGTTGAAGTATGTTTAGAATATTTATCCAAATTATTTTTGCTTTACTAAGTCGGCCGCAACGCATGCTTCCGGGCACATGTCCTTGGTAGCAACATGACGCCGTTATATTCTGTTTATACACGACTCCGTGTATCACTATTAGTTTGCGTACCACAGTTTGAGAACCACTGGGTTAATTTGCATGTTACACATTAGAAGTTAAAGGCCTACTGAAACCCACTACTACCGACCACGCAGTCTGATAGTTTATATATCAATGATGAAATATTAACATTGCCACACATGCCAATACAGCCTTTTTAGTTTACTAAATTGCAATTTTAAATTTCCCGGGAGTTTTTTCTTGAAAACGTCGCGTAAAGATGACGTGTACGCTTGACATCCCGGGTTGTTAGGAAATATGAGCGCTGCGCGCACACACAGCTAAAAGTCGTCTGCTTTAACCGCACAATTACACAGTACTTAGGACATCTGTAATGGTGAATCTTTTGCAATTTGTTTAATTAATATTGGAGAAGTCAAAGTAGAAAGATGGAGTTGGGAAGCTTTAGCCTTTAGCCACTCAAACACAGGGTGATTACTTGTTTAAAATTCACGGAGGTGAAACTTTACTATGGATCACAGCGAACATGGATCCCAACCAAATGTCAACCAGCAGGTTTCGGTGAGAAAATTGTGGTAAAAAGTCGCTTCTTACCGGATATCAGCTGAGCATGTGCCGCCCATACAGCTGCCGTCGACTTCCCTGAGACACTGCGCGTCAACACACCCGTGGACGTACACCTCCGACTATCAAGTGCTGTTAAACTCACTAAAACACTCGCAACACAATAGAAAGATAAGGGATTTCCCAGAATTATCCTAGTAAATGTGTCTAAAAACATCAGAATCCGTCCCAATTTTTTTTTTTTTACTTTTTTTTTTCTAGTCCGTCGCTATCAATATCCTCAAACACGAATCTTTCATCCTCGCTCAAATTAATAGGGAAATTGTCGTTTTCTCGGTCCGAATAACTGTTTTTGTTGGAGGCTCCCTTTAAAATCAATGTGAATATATGAGAAGCCCTCAACATGTGACGTCATAGTCTGCGACTTCCGGTAGAAGCAGGGCTTTTCTCTTAGCACCGAAAGTTGCGAACTTTATCGTGGATGTTCTCTACTAAATCCTTTCAGCAAAAATATGGCAATATCGCGAAATGATCAAGTATGACATAGAATGGACCTGCTATCCCCGTTTAAATAAGAACATCTCATTTCAGTAGGCCTTTAAGTTACAGCTTGTTTTAACTGCTCAACTCGTGCTGGTAAAGATTGGCAAACACGTTTAGCGAGCTATAAAGGTTTGAATGCAAACAATAAAAGTACTAACTTTGACAAAGTGTTTTAGATTGTGTTCAAACTTGGGTCTTTCACCTCCTCAGATGTAGCGACCATTGAACACATGACGATTTGAGAAGCTATACCAATGTAAAAGTTGCATATTTTCCATAATCATAAGCTAATAAAAGTAACTTACAACACCATGACCAGAACATGCTATAAAAATCTTCAAGAAAGAAGCCATAGACACATTTCACACACCATTGAATTCTTTTAATCTCCAAAGCTTGTCGTCTTTTGTTTCACGCTGCAGACAACAGCACAATATAGAACAACGGGCAACGCACACAGTCGTGCAAACATGGAGCGTGGCCAAATCCTTTCTAAATCTCATTAACATAAATTAAAACAATCTTGTTAAAAAAGAAAAATTAAATATATATATATATGAGCTTCGGTTGAAAAAAAAAATCAACACACACAAGTTGCAATCATTTGTTCAGAACAAGTTGATAATAACAATTCAAACAGTTTAACATCATCAGTGATTTCCTTAAGTCCTGACAACATGTTCTTCAGCTTTGGCGTAAAGCTTCGCATGGTTACCGTGGTCACATGGAGGAGTAACTACACAGCCACTGATGTCATCATGTGGATACAGTTAGCATTTTTGCCATAAATATTAGTCTTCACCTAATTGTACACACGTTTGTAAACACGCGCACACACACACACACACACACACACACACACACACACACATGCGCATATTTCCCCTCTTTGTTGGTAAAGTGCAAGGCAAAGATACAGTAAACTTTGAAATGTACAACTCACGCGCACACACACACACACACACACACACACACACACACACACACACACACACACACACCTGGAATGTGTCGCTCTGCTTGGCACAAGCACCACTAAAGCCTCCAAGGTGAGAAAGTGGGACACAATGGATGCAGTCTAACCAAAAGGGCTGGAAGTCAGCATAGAAAAACGAACAAAGAGATAACGACGACGTCGACTTTTTAAAGGCTCGTAATAATATGGCAGTGTAGCGTCACTACAGTAAAGGCTAGTATTGTCTAAATCTTAACGAGAGCAAATAACTGAACACACTTTTTTTTTTCTTCTGATGACAAATAACCCGAATCTAAGACGGTTTTGGCTTATATAGTCTGAAAAGGCAGGTTTTCTTGAGATGATTCATGCAAACCAGCAGGTGCCTGGTAAACAGGTTCAAAAGTAAAACAGGACTTGACAAAGAGGGGTGGTCTTATATTGGGGTCAATATGATGCAGCCCTGACCATAAACATCTACTGCGACGCTCATATATTGGCGTGATCGTCGTCATGTTTGGCCTATTTCTATCCATTATTTAGTCTAATCGTAGTCTTTAAAAGGCAAAGGGGAAGCTGCAAAGCCACTAGAGATTGTAAGAAGCGTTGGCAAAGCATAAAAATTAAAAAAAAAAAATCTCACATTCGTGCATCACATCTACATTCAGTAGTTTGTTAGCGTGTCCTGAATGGCCACAGATGACCTCTTGAGTACCTGTCGGAGGCCACGACATACTAAGAACCACTTTAGAACCATCACACCTTCATGTTGCATGTGTAAATGATCGTTAATTATATTATTATTTCAACAATTCACAGATCAACACACAAATACATTCAGTATGTTACTTCTTTTTTGCAACATTTAAGATATTCTGCAAGTCTGAGGTTGCATTGGCAGTAGCAACGAGAACCGAGTCCCACCAGAGTCCGAAGGCTGCTTTCGCTTTCCGACGTTGGACTCGAGAGGTCCAAAACAAAGATGGCTGTGCTCGGCATGCAAGGAGAGCACCGTGTAAACACTCAAGTTTGGAACAAACCAAAAAAAAAAAAACCTCACTTAACTAGAAGTTCTTTCACCACAGCAATGCAAGCGAGGCTCCTTTGAAAAACAAAAACAACAGGAAGTAAAACAACGATGGTCCCACCTCTGTCAGCCCACCTGGTCGCAGCAGGGAGGATAACGACAGGGCGGGGCCGAGGGCATCTCTTCACCTCTGGTTGCCAAGGTGATGGAAAAGATCTCCCTCAGTTGCCCGACAATTCTGCTTCAGGAATTTTGATGTCCCACGTTCCTAAAGTAAAAGTCACAAATAACTAGTAGTGCATTTCATTTATGAACTTTTAGAGGTTTTTAAGCTTCCGGACACAGACAGAGCGAGTGCAGCACAGTATGATTAGTATGGCATGATGCAGCCACAGGGCAGCACGGTGGAACAGGGGTTAGTAAATCTGCTCACAATACAAAGATCCTGAGCAGTCCTGGGTTCAATCCCGGGCTCTGGACCTTTCTGTGTGGAGTTTGAATGTTCTCCCCGTGACTGGGTGGGTTCCCTCCGGGTACTACGGCTTCCTCCCACTTCTAAAGACATGCACCTGGGGATAAGTTGATTGGCAACACTAAATAGTCCCTATTGTGTGAATGTGAGTGTGAATGTTGTCTGTCTATCTGTGTTGGCCCTGCGATGAGGTGGCGACTTGTCCTGGGTGTACTCCGCCTATCGCCCGAATGCAGCTGAGATAGGGGCCACCGACCCCAAAAGGGACAAGCGGTAGAAAAAAGGATGGATGGATGCAGCCACACACACACACACACACACACACACACACACACACACACACACACACACACACACACACACACACACACACACGTCCCATGTGCAGAGTTAAAATTGTTTACCAGTCCTTACATGCCCCAAGTTGTTCTAGTAAAAAGAGATTTACAAACCCCGTTTCCATATGAGATGGGAAATTGTGTTAGATGTAAATATAAACGGAATACAATAATTTGCTAATCAATTTCAACCCATATTCAGTTGAATATGCTACAAAGACAACATATTTGAAGTTCAAACTGATAAACATTTTTTTTGTGTCCAAATAATCATTAACTATAGAATTTGATGCCAGCAACACGTGACTACGAAGTTGGGAAAAGGGGCCAATAAATACTAATAAAGTTGAGGAATGCTCATCAAACACTTATTTGGAACATCCCAAAGGTGTGCAGACTAATTGGGAACAGGTGGGTGCCATGATTGGGTATAAAAGCAGCTTCCAGGAAATGCTAAGTAATTCACAAACAAGGATGGGGCGAGGCACACCAATTTGTATGCAATTTGTCGAACAGTTTTAGAACAACATTTCTCAGAGGTATTGCAAGGAATTTAGGGATTTTACCATCTACGGTCCGTAAAATCATCAAAAGGTTCAGAGAATCTAGAGAAATCACTGCACGTAAGCGATGATATAACAGGCCTTTGATCCCGCAGGCGGACTGCATCAAAAACCGACAGTGTGTAAAGGATATTACCACATGGGCTCAGGAACACTTCATTGGACCACTGTCAGTAACTACAGTTGGTTGTTACATCTGTAAGTGCAAGTTAAAACTCTGCTATGCAAAGCAAAACCCATTTATCAACAACACCAAGGAACGCCGCTGACTTCGCTGGGCCCGAGCTCATCTAATATGGACTGATGCAAAGTGGAAAAGTGTTCTGTGGTCTGACGAGTCAACATTTCAAATTATATTTGGAAACTGTGGACGTGGTGTCCTCCGGAACAAAGAGGAAAATAACCATCCGGATTGTTATAGGCACAAAGTTCAAAAGTCAGCATCTGTGATGGTATGGAGGTGTATTAGTGCCCAAGGCATGGGTAACTTACACATCTGTGAAGGCACCATCAATGCTGAATGGTCCATACAGGTTTTGGAGCAACATATGTTGTCATCCAAGCAACGTTATCATGGACGCCCGTGCTTATTTCAGCAAGACAATGCCAAGCCACATGTTACAACAGCGTAGTTTCGTAGTAAAAGAGTGCGGGTACTTTCATGGCCCAGTCTAGACCTGTCTCCCATCGAAAATGTGTGGCGCATTATGAAGAGACCCCGACTGTTGAATGACTGAAGCTTTACATAAAACAAGAATGGGAAATAATTTCACTATCAAAGCTTCAACAATTGGTTTCCTCAGTTCCCAAATGTTTGAGTGTTGTTAAAATAAAAGGTGATGTAACACAGTGGTGAACATGCCCTTTCCCAACTACTTTGACACATGTTGCAGACATGAAATTCTAAGTTTATTATTATTTGCAAAAAAAAAAAAGTTTATGAGTTTGAACATCAAATATCTTGTCTTTGTAGTGCATTTACTTGAATATGGGTTGAAAAGGATTTGCAAATCATTGTATTCCGTTTATATTTACATCTAACACAATTTCCCAACTCATATGGAAACAGGGTTTGTATGATAAATGTTCACTGTGACTTCTTTTTTGTTTGTGACACAGGAAGGCAGTAACTTACTAATAGGCAATGAAACATGAACCACCTTCCTAAAGGTGGTAAAAAAAAGAAGAAGCTTGTTATCAGTGGATCACAGCATGAACAGCCATTTGGTTGCAGAGTGAGAGAGGGGCAGATGGAAGCCAACAGTGCCATCACGTGGCCAACTGACAGAGACGCACATCATGGCTTTGGAAGGCCATTGCAGGGTCTGACTTTTTCATACATGTTATTTCAATAACATTCAATTAAAGTCATTCAGATTACAAATATATGTTGAGTATGTGTCCTGGCCAAGAGGTAGGAGCACAACCACACAAGTAGAATGATAAAAACACACGATTGGGAGAGAGAAAATTCCATCTGTGTGCGCGTCAATAAATTTCAGCAATGACATGTATTAATGCCAAAGCTGCTGATTAAAATAGATGTAATTAATTAATTTAAAAAATGATAATGATGTGTGTATTTTTATGTCAGAGATATATTATTATAACTAGGGCTGGGCGATATGGACGAAAAAGTATATCTCGATATATTTTTACTTAAACTCCATCCATCCATCCATCTTTTTCCACTTATCCAAGGTCGGGTCGCGGGGGCAGACGCCTAAGCAGGGAGGCCCAGACTTCCCGCTCCCCAGCCACTTCGTGCAGCTCTTCCCGGGGGATCCCGAGGCGTTCCCAGGCCAGCCGGGAGAAATAGTCTTCTCAGTCGCCTCCTAGCGGTTGTACATGGCCTAAACACCTCCCTAGGGAGGCGGTCTGGTGGCATCCTGACCAGATCCTTAAACTTTACTTAAACTCGATATTCAATAAATATCTCAATGTATTTTCTAGTGAAAATATACATATAAAGATATACATTTTTGAGCAAGATTTCACTGAAATTGAAGTGAATGACAATTGTACTGTGAACAGTTAGTGGCACTTTTATTAACCCAGTTAGTCAAGATGGGTATAAACTGCATACTAGGGGTGTAACGGTACGTGTATTTGTATTGAACCGTTTCGGTACGGGAGTTTCGGTTCGGTTCGGAGATGTACCGAACAAGTTTCCACACGGACATATTAGGTAGCGCACCGCAGGTTGTGTAAACAATGCAGAGCGAGGCACAACACACGACAGGCTAGCAGCGACCGGGATAGGACAACATGCAAAAGCCAGAGCTGGAAGACCCTCTTGCCTCGTTAAGATCTCCCGTTTGATAAACACTTTGTCTGCGCGGTGCGATACAACAATGGAGGACGTAGGTTTGCCGACATTGTTCAGCAGCAGTAGGGTACGCTTCTGCCAACACGTCAAACATGCTAACTCATTTGAAGCAGCACCACCGCATTCAAGCAGACTCTCCTAGGCGAGTCAGGCAGGGCAGAAGCAATAACACAAGTTTTTATAGCAGCATATTTAAGAACCATCCATCCATCCATTTTCTACCGCTTGTCCCGTTCAGGGTGACAGGGGGTTGCTGTATTTCATTAAAAACTAGATTTTGACCCACTTCTAAGGTGGAAGATCAATAAGCCCATCTATCCTCTTACTGCCAAGTTAGCCAGGCTTGTGGTTGTTTTCTTCCTGTACCGAAAATGAACCAAACCATGACCTCTAAACTGAGGTACCGAACCAACATTTTTGTGTATCGTTATACCCCGACACCATTAAGTATAAAATAAACCGTTTAAGTAGCACAGAATACACAATAAAAATATAACAGAAAATATACTTTCTACATAAAACAAATAAACATGGCTCTCCAAATAGTACACAATGTATCAAATATACCAAATTTGCAAAAAGCTACAATTTTGTCCAAAGCAAACTATAAAATGCTACCCAAGAATGTACAACAGTTATTCTCAACAAAAGGAGAAATATAACCTTAGAGAAATGTTTTATTCAAAACATGTGTATGCACGTACAACACTTAAAACCTTTAATTAAATTATGGAATGGATTAAGAAATCAAACAATGTACTAATATGATCCATTTTAGGAAACTGTACAAAGAAGAATCACCATGAACTTACTGATAATCCTATTCATCTCACCATATGAAATAAAACGTACTTCACTTATATGATTATCATTGGAGTATATTGTGAATAAATTGAGAACAGGAAGTGAACTTGCAGGCTGGCACTTTTTAATTCCCAGTCGACGATGTAATGGACTGACACACACGTACAGTTCTGGTCAGCGCCAAGTAAGTGACTTGACTTAGTTGTGCTGCTACGATCTTCCTCACTTCGGCATACATTTTTGGCAGCATTTCGCGTGCGAAATGTGCCCTGCTTGGCAACTCCAGAATAGTTTTAATTTTGGTCTTACATGGTAAACAACTCAAATTACTGTTTTATCCAGAGGCATACATCTGTCCATATGTGGCCAAGTAGATACATTGTGGGTTTCCTGGGCGTTGTTTACATCGCTAAAAGAAAAATCTAAAGAAGAGAATCCCTCTGCCATATTCCACTAGTTTTTTAAATATATATTGTGCCCGCTTGAATATTACCTCTTCTTTTCGAGGACTATATCGTTGCCATTTAGGATGTCTGTTGTGATTTCCCTTCCCGGTTCCATGACCCACCCTATTTTGTCTATGGTTGGCCTGTCCCTTAATTTCAACCAATCATGACTCATCTTAGTAAACCACCAACCAATAATGGATGTTCTTTTATGTGCAAGCACGTCTTGGAAGGAGGAAGGGGAGTGTTGAAAGGGAGTGGGAAGCAAAGGACAATCAAGGAACACAACAAATAAGCTGTGTTTGGTAATTTTAACGTGAAATAAATATCGATATTACGACATTTTCTTAATTCATATTTTGTTTAAAAATGAATCGATATATCTTCCAAACTTGATATATCGCCCAGTCCTAATCATAATATATCTTCTAGATGAAAACATTTTCAATTGGTGTTTTCGTGTCTCTGGAATGATCGAGATGCACCATTAGAGCACCTCAGCGCATGCCAAAAATAGGTTATGTTTTTCTACATTGCACTTCAAAATAGCCTAGAAAAGGTGATATCTATGACATTTGTGTAATGCATGTCAACAACACACCACAGGCTGGACTATATGATGCCGTAAATATGGAGGGAAATGAGTGTCTTCATGGTGACAGCCAGAATACACGCAAACACCTCATTTAAATAGCACGGCCTGCCCCACTTTAGCACTTGTTATCAATCGTCAATGCATTCTGAGTGGATCACACACAACACAGCCACTATTAGTAGACACACACACACACACACACACACACACACACACACACACACACACACACACACACACACACACACACACACACACACGTGGTAATAGCTTGCACATTCTTGTGGAGAGGCGGAGCCGACGGGCCGACAGCAGGGTAGGGCAAGCCATAGCCCTACTCAAGATGGCGGCCAGGAGGCGGAGGATCGGAGAGGCGGGGCTTGCTGGGAGCGACGCCACCACAGTCTGAATCAGGTCCGTGACACACACACCAGCTCACAATCTGCCTATCTAATAGCAGTATATAAAAGGGGAGAAGGAGGAAGGAAGGAGGCAGAAGGAGTAGAAGAACCAGACGAGCGAGAACGACAGAGCGAGCCGAACAAAGCGACAAAGACGTGGCAAGACTGAAGGCAAGAGAAGAGCGAGCAGGAGAGGAGCAGCTGAAAAGCGATCCGAAGAAAAGAAAAAGCTTTATTTAAAAATAAACAATAGTCAAACCTGCAAAAAAAATGTCCTTCCTTGATGGTCCATGCAACCCGCACGATGCGGCCCCTCACAGTGGCCCCCAACGCGGAAGGACCAATCAGAGGCGAGGGAGGATGATTTCCTCTGGGCGCTGGTTGCCCCGTTCAGCGAGATGGTGCCAAGCAGTCGTAAAAATAGCCAGCTCATGCAGGCGCTGGCGGACAAGATGGGGAGAGGCGGCGAGTGCCCCCCCAAAGAAGAGGTCAAGGAGGACGCCAGTGAAGTCTTGGCTGAAGCGTCCCACCTGGAAGGCGGGGCTGGGGAGGCTGCAGTGGCGTCTGCAGAGCAGCAGGGCGAGCTGTCGGCCAAAGAGAGGGAGGACGAGCTCGCCTTGGTAGAGGAGAGGATTAGAAGAGCGGAGGAGAAAAGATTTGTTGAAGTAGAAGAGGAAGAAGAGGATGAAGAAGAAGTCAAAGAGGATGAAGAAGAAGTCAAAGAGGACGAATAAGAAGTCAAAGAGGACGAAGAAGAGGATGAATTTGGGGATGAAGAAGAAGAAAAAGATGAATCAGATGACGATGATGATGAAGAGGATCATTCCAATGATGAAGAAGAAGATGAATCGGATGAAGAAGAAGAATCAAATGATGAAGAAGAAGATGAATCGGATGATGTAGAAGAAGATGAATCAGATGATGAAGAAGATGAAGCGGATGATGAAGAACAAGAGGAAGAAGATGATGATGATGATGAAGACGAGCATGGTGAGGATGAACTGGAGCATGATGAGGAGGAGGAGGAGGATGAAGAGGACAAGGAAGACAAAGACAAAAGGTCGAAGAGGATGAAGAAGCAGATGTGCAACAACAAGACAAAGAGGTGACAGAGGAAGAGGACAAGCTCTCCTCGGTGGAGGAAGCAACAGAAGAAGAGAAGACAGGTGGCCATGGCAGTTTTTTTTTCCCGCCCCTTCAAAAAAGGGAGGGTGAGTAGGCTCAACCAGGAAAAGCCCGGCTTGAGTTTGGCAATGGAGGATTGTAGAGAGGCGGAACCGACGGGCCGACGGCGGGGTAAGGCAAGCCATAGTCCTACTCAAGATGGCGGCCAGGGGGCGGAGGATGCAGCGGAGCGGAGAGGCGGGGCTTGCTGGGAGCGACACCGCCACAATCGGAATCTGGTGCGTGACAAACACACACCGGCTCACAATCTGCCTATCTCCTAGCAGTATATAAAAGGGGAGAAGGAGGAAAGAAGGAGGCAGAAGGAGTAGAAGAAGCAGACGAGCGAGAACGACTGAGAGCAAACCGAACACAGTGACAAAGATGTGGCAGACTGAAGGCGAGATAGGAGCGAGCAGGAGAGGAGCAGCTGAAAAGCGATCCTAAGAAAAGACAAAGCTTTATTGAAAAATAAACAAGAGTAAAACCTGCAAAACCAATGTCCTTTCTTGATGGTCCATGCAACCCGCACGATGACGGCAAGAGGCCATTCACAATGCTATTTAGAAGTTTTTTGTATATTAGTAGAACAGACTTTAAATTGTTTTAAATAATAATAATATAATAAGGGATTAGATTTATATAGCGCTTTTATAGACTCTCAAGTTAAATTAATCCCACTTTATCACAGTTGTTACAAAAGTGTTACTAACTTATCTGTGCTATTTTAGTTGACAACATTGCGGGGGTCTACTCCGCCAGCGTTGTTTGTCGCCCACTGCTTGTTGTCAAAGTACTAGTAGTGTTCTCCCCGGATTATAAATAACCTAATGTAAATAATCAAATGTACTTGTAATGTATTTACTTGCTCTTATGCTATCCGAACTCGCTATGTTCTCTGCTGGCTGTGCATGTCCTACTAAGTAAGACCTACACTGTTTCAAATTCCATTTCTCTGTTGATGCAACTGTTGATGACTGAAGTACTGATATCAACCAAAGCTCCTCATTCCACCCCCCAGATTGTAAATAATGTAAATGGGATGACTGTATTATGCTGATAGTATATATTTGTACCATGAAGTGATTAACGTGGACCCCGACTTAAAAAAGTTGAAAAACTTATTCGGGTGTTACCATTTAGTGGTCAATTGTACGGAATATGTACTGAACTGTGGAATGTACTAATAAAAGTATCAATCAATCAGTCAATCAATTCTTGTTTTGCTATTAAATAAAAAGAATTGAAATATTATATGATATTTAAATTTTTTTGTTCTTCCATGACAAGAAAATACAACACTGCAATTTATCAAAATTGCATTGGTTTTCATCTAAAGTCCTGCCCGGGTGTATTTTGAATCGAAATTTGTCAGCGTGAACTGACATATGCGTTGACCTGAGGACCATATAACAACAGGATAGCCTTTCAGGTCATATAAGGCAGTGATTCTCAAACTGTGGTAGGCTCCATCTAGTGGTACACCAAAGAATCACTTGATTTGTGTTTTCCATCCATCCATTTTCTACTGCTTATTCCCTTCGGGGTCGCGGAGGGCGCTGGAGCCTATCAGTTACATTCGGGCGGAAGGCGGGGTACACCCTGGACAAGTCACCACCACCTCATTGCAGTTATTTTACTATATTCAAACAAGCGTTACTGCTCAAACAGTGTGTAATGTTACAGTGGCTAAAAATATTAGACATACTTAAATACAATTTCTGCTCTGTTTTTAATAAAGTTTTAGGCCTACTAAACTACTGTATTCTAATGTTGGTCATTATGGAGGTACTTGGCGAGCCAAGTGTTTTCTGAAGTAGTTATTTTTGAAAACAGTTTCAGAACCATTGCCATAAGGTATATAAGCATGTATTGTCAAAATAAAGTGTGTGATTAATCTGCATCCTACATGATTAATGCAATATTTTTTGTGAATAATCATATGTGTTAACTTTGAAATTTGCCTCTAGTTTTTGTATACATTCTTTTATTGGATAGCAACACATCCACACGACAAAAATAGTCCAACCGCCCACATATCATGACGCAAACTCAAGTGCCCAGATAAAGAATCCTACGCGTTGGTGAATCAGTGTTGACGTGTTATTAATACACTGCAACTTTGTCTTTATTTCAAAACATGCTCGCACTCCCCACCTGGAAGCCAGCTTCTTTGCCCCTATATCACATCATCCCTGGTTGACTGTATTTTTTGCTAACTAACACAGGTACACCACAAGTCTCTGGGCATCTTTTTACTGAGTACAACAACAAAATAACCCAAAGTGTGGCCAAACACATTGGCAAGTGCCAGCACTTTGATAAAGAAGGTGGAACACTATAAATTCAAAAAATAAAAAAATGTTCTCGATGAAAAGTGTTTTGCATTAATATGTTTGGGTTTCTGAAAATGATTACTTTCTTGTAGGAAAAACTGCTTCTGTTTTTGTACAGATTGCTAATGTAAAGCGCAGTACCACTATTTATAGAAATAAAAAACTGGTTCCATATGAGTTGGGAAATTGTGTTTGATGTAAATATAAAACGGAATAAAATTATTTGCAAATAATTTTCAACCCATATTCAGCTGAATATACTACAAAGACAACATATTTGATGTTCGAACTGAGAAACATTTTTTTTTGCAAGTAATCATTAACTTTAGAATTTGATGCCAGCAACACGTGACAAAGAAGTTGGGAAAGGTGGCCATAAATACTGATAAAGTTGAGGAATGCTCATCAAACACTTATTTGGAACATCCCACAGGTGTGCAGGCTAATTGGGAACAGGTGGGCGCCATGATCGGGTATAAAAACAGCTTCCCAAATAATGCTCAGTCTTTCACAAGAAAGGATGGGGTGAGGTACACCCCTTTGTCCACAACTGCGTGAGCAAATAGTCAAACAGTTTAAGAACAACGTTTCTCAAAGTGCAATTGCAAGAAATTTAGGGATTTTAACATCTATGGTCCATAATATCATCAAAAGGTTCAGAGAATCTGGAGAAATCCCTCCACGTAAGCGGCATGGCCAGAAACCAACATTGAATGACCGTGACCTTCGATCCCTCAGACGGCACTGTATAAAAAAACGACATCAATCTCTAAAGGATATCACCACATGGGCTCTGGAACATTTCAGAAAACCACTGTCACTAGATACAGTTTGTCGCTACATCTGTAAGTGCAAGTTAAAGCTGTACTATGCAAAGCGAAAGCCATTTATCAACAACATCCAGAAACGCCGCCGGCTTCTCTGGGCCCGAGATCATCTAAGATGGACTGATGCAAAGTGGAAAAGTGTTCTGTGGTCTGACGAGTCCACATTTCAAATTGATTTTTGAAATATTCAACATCGTGTCATCAGGAACTAAGAGGAAGCGAACCATCCAGACTGTTATTGACGCAAAGTTCAAAAGCCAGCATCTGTGATGGTATGGCGGTGCATTAGTGCCCAAGGCATGGGTAACTTACACATCCGTGAAGGCACCATTAATGCTGTAAGGTACATACAGGTTTTGGAACAACATATGCTGCCATCTAAGCGCCGTCTTTTTCATGGACGCCCCTGCTTATTTCGGCAAGACATCGCCAAGCAACATTCAGTACGTGTTACAACAGCGTGGTTTCGTAAAAAAAGAGTGCGTTTACTTTCCAGGCCTGCCTGCAGTCCAGACCTGTCTCCCATCGAAAATGTGTGGCGCATTATGAAGCGTAAAATACGACAGCAGAGACCCCGGACTGTTGAACGACTGAAGCTCTACATAAAACAAGAATGGGAAATAATTCCACTTTCAAAGCTTCAACAATTCGTTTCCTAGTTCCCAAATGTTTATTGAGATTTGTTAAAAGAAAAGGTGATGTAACGCAGTGGTGAACATGCCCTTTCCCAAGTACTTTGGCACGTGTTGCAGCCATGAAATTCTAAGTTAATTATTATTTGCAAAAAAATAAAAAATAAGTTTATGAGTTTGAACATCAAATATCTTGTCTTTGTAGTGCATTTAATTGAATATGGGTTGAAAAGCATTTCCAAATCATTGTATTCTGTTTTTATTTACATATGTCACAATTTCCCAACTCATATGGAAACGGAGTTTGTTTATTAGCATTTCCAGCACGAATATTCAAGCTAAGAATCTGGTATGGACTAACATTTTGCAGCTGATTAGTAAAAATAGTAATAATGTTATGCAGTTGGTGAGGTTCACATTTTAAGGTATGAGAGAACCATGCATTGACATTTTAGTAAAATAATAAAAACAGGTCCATATCTTAATAAAAATGTGGGCCCCCAGAAAAAATATAAGGCTTGATTTTAGGTTTGGTTACTTTATTTTAAAGTGGAACTCTACTTTTTTCTGTAATTTTGTCTATCATTCACAATCCAACCATTTGAAAATAAATGCTAGCAAGAGTCAGCTAACAACGCAGGTAATTAGATCCTTTGTCCTCCAAAAAAATAAAATAAAAGAATAAATGTATATACATGCTGTAAGTATAGATGTAATGTAGTAACCGGCACATTGATAATAAAATGAAAAATTAATGTATTTTGATCATTTTAAGCATTGCTTAATAATGTATTTTGGGCACATTAATTTAGAGAGTGCATCATAAAGTTCACTATATCCTTCAACAACAACTAATACTACAAACAGCAGACTTTATGAGAGACAAAAATAACTCCTTTGGGACAAATAATGATCCCGAACCTTAATTTTTTAAAATCTGAATATAAGGAGGGTGAACTACAAGTTTTACAAACTGAGTGACGAGCAGCTCAAGCTCTAGTGAAACACTAAACCATCATGGAGCAGTATTGCTAAGTGCTGACCAAGAAATACAAACTTAACATAATAATACTGTGGAGAGGGGCGTGTCTTACGCGTCCCCTGCAGGCGGAGCAAGTGCAGCAGCCGGTCGTGAAGCAGCAATCAGGTGAGCAGATACCTCAGCTGGGACGAGTTATCTAATCACCTGTTTCCTTTATTAGCAGCGTTGGAAACCATGAGGGGGCTGGCAAACTGGGAGTGAGAGCCAGGCGGAGGAGCACGCTGTTGAGCGTGAGAGACAGAAGCTGAAAAACTGAAAAAGAACTCTGAACAATATAAACTGTTGTAAAAAGTGTAAACCACTGAGCCAAGGTGTGGTGTTTCCTGCAAAGGAACGGAGGATCGTGGTCGGAGATCTTCACAAATACTATTACTTACGATACAATGTCGGCTCAAAGTGGGATACTAACTGATGGGACGTTTATATCTTTCAGCACAGGACTTGTGTTTACGTTTCCATAAAGAATTCAGCGTTATCTTCACTCCACAGGCAAACAATGTGAGCGTCTTGCTGTTTCTTCCTCAAGATGTCCATTTATCCATCCATTTACTACCGCTTGTCCCATGTCAAAATTTAATTTCAAAGTTGCCCGACTTCTCGGCTTATGGCCATGACCTTTTGCCATGCATTTGAGAGGCCTGAGTTTTAATTCAGCACAAACTTTTATCAAGTCACAGGCAACGCAGCAGCTCAGTACCGTTTATCAATAGACGTAAGTTACCTCTGTGATAAAGGCGCCGTGTTACTAAAAGAAGTTCAATGTCCCTAATACTTGGTTAATATGCAGGAGATGGCATGTAAATGGAATATTGCAGAGGGTTTTTGGATGTGTTTTACAAATATTTACAGGCAGAATACATAACCCAATTTAGCTGCATTGTTAGTCTAGTACAAGCATTATTTTACAGATTACAATGCACAAAAAAGAGAAAAACATGCGCGTTCTAGTCTCACAAAGAGATTGAGGTGGTACGGTATATCAGTATTAGTAATTTACCACGATACTAATGAATAATTTTCGCTACTATATCGCCTCTGAAACGTACTGGTCCTGCACATGATCCTGTAACAACTTGGTATCGGATTGATACCCAAATTTGTGGTATCATCCAAAACTACAGTAATGTAAAGCATCCAAACAACAGAAGAATAATTGATTATTACATTTGAACAGAAGTGTAGATAAAACATGTTAAAAGAGAAAGTAAGCAGATATTAACAGTAAATGAACAAGTTGATTAATCATTCATTTTCTACCACTTGTCCTTAATGTTGACAAAATAATAGAATGGAAAATGACACAATATGTTACTGCATACATCCATCCATTTTCTACGGCTTATTCCCTTTTGAGGTCCTGGGGGGCGCTGGCGCCTATCTCAGCTACAATCAGGCGGAAGGCGGAGTACACCCTGGACAAGTCGCCACCTTATTGCAGGGCCAACACAGATAGACAGACAACATTCACACACTAGAGCCAATTTAATGTTGCCAATCAACCTATCCCCAGGTGCATGTCTTTGGAAGTGGGAGGAAGCCGGAGCACCCGGAGGGAACCCACGCATTCACGGGGAGAACATGCAAACTCCACACAGAAAGATCCCGAGCCCAGGATTGAAACCAGGACTGCCGGACCTTTGTATTGTGAGGCAGACGCACTAACCCCTCACCACCGTGAAGCCTTACTGCATACATCAGCAGACTAATTAGGAGCCTTTGTTTGTTTACTTATTTTTAAGAGAGACAAGTTGTCTTGTATGTTCACTATTTTTTAAGGACTTAACTCCAATAAGAAACATGTTTAATGTACCCAAACATTTTTGTTAAAATAAAGCCAATAATGCTATTATTTGGTCCCCTTTATTTAGAAAAGTACCAAAAAGTACCAAAATCTGAATAATTGTATTACTGGTACTGGTACCAAAACATTGGTATCGTTACAATACTAATAAAGATTGTGAATGATCGGCAAAAATCCTAAAAAGTGCAGTTCACTTTTAAGGCAGATGCCATGGTTCTGCATGTTATACCTTGTCATGCCAGTAGAGAGCAGCAGAGTAATGCTCAAAGTAGTACAAACAACCGCTGGTTGTTTTCTTTTTCACCTACTTACCATACTGTCTTCATAAACCCCTGTTGGTCTGATAGGTCAGATAAATGTGTAAGAACCTGAGAGAGAGCTGTTGGACTTCTGCTTGTAGAGCATCTCCTTCTCCTTCTTCCCCCTGGGCAGGATCTTCAGCTTCATGCTGCTCTTACTGCTGCTGCATGGACGGACTGACTCCTGCGCCAGGACGGACAATCACAATTGTACACAATGTAAGTGAAAGGAACGTGTGTGTGTGTGTGTTCTTGTATTTTTACTCTTCTTGAGACACCAACAAGGAAAAAGCACCTTCCATATGAGGACCGGTGAACCGAAATGATGGTTCCAATACAGAAAAACATTGCATCTTATAGAGAATGTCTTATTTACACTCTTGGTGGTGAAATCTATCAACATTAGGGCGATCCCAAAAAGGAGGGTTTTTTCAAATTGACTGTGTCAGTTTTAAAAGTGCTCGCCCTCTGGTCATTATTTGAAATAAATGTCACGGTCCGGGCGCTTCAGTGCGCATTCACCCGTGCGCTGGACTGAGCACAGCTCCTAGAGCGCGTCCCAGACCAGCGGCGGTGAACAGCTGCAATCAATCGCCGGCAATCGGCACACCTGGACTGATGATCAGACCCCGCTTTAAAAGCCTGCACAACTTGCCATCCCTCGCCGAAACATAATCTTCTGTTGGCGTACAGTAAGTCATCATCGTGCCTTATGCAATCTTGCTCGCTCTGTTTTTCTTCCCCCGTCATTTTGATTGTCTCTTGTCCACCTTGTCGATCCGACTGCAGCCCTCCGTTCCCGTGTTGACGTTGCTGTGTGTCTTGTCATTTCTCGTTGTCGTTCCCCTGCTTCCCGGACTGCCTCTTCGAACTCAATCTCCCACTTGGACATGGACCTCTAAACGCCTCTCTCTCAGTCCCACGGACCTCCCGCTTGTCACTCAGACCTTCCTGTCTTGTCCCCGCTCTCGATTCAACACTACGGTAAAACACTAAAGTAATTCCCACACCTAGTCTACACCACACACTCCTGGATATTAGTTCACACTCCATTTCCTTCGTTTGTATTATTATTGTTTAGTTATTATATATATTGTATGTATATATATATATAATAAGGTATAGAGCTTTACTGCCCCCTAGTCGAACTGTGCTGTCACAACTCCCTTCATCCATAACAATAACAAGTGTGTGTAAAAAATTACTCCGGCTTCCTCCCACTTCCAAAGACATGCACCTGGGGATAGGTTGATTGGCAACACTAAAAAATTGGCCCTAGTGTGTGAATGTGAGTGTGAATGTTGTCTGTCTATCTGTGTTGGCCCTGTGATGAGGTGGCGACTTGTCCAGGGTGTACCCCGCCTTCCGCCCGATTGTAGCTGAGATAGGTGCCAGCGCCCCCCGCGACCCCGAAAGGGAATAAGCGGTAGAAAATGGATGGATGGATGTAAAAAATTGAAGTGTCCCCCTCTGGTCAACATATGAAATAACAAGTGTGTATAAAAAATTGAAGTGCTCCAACCTCTGGCCAACATATCTAATAATAAGTGTGTTTGTGCTCTCTTTGTCTTGTCTGTCCAAACTTTTTTTTTGAAGCCTCTTTCTTTGCGCGGTCCTCCAAATCAAAGCGGCAGTCGCCTACCAGGGCCCCAACTTCCTGCCCCTCTGTTGCGAATTTGTCGTGATTAAATGTAACGTGTTTATGTGTGCATTGCACGAAGGTTTTTTTTTCCACTCCAGACAAGGCCCCTTTAGGATCCCAGTCTAGATTGTATTTTTTTTACTTATTTTGTTCCCCAGGGTTTTACCTTTTCCCATCTTTTACGAGGCGCCTCGTGGCGACCCATTGGCGTACCTGTTCTGTAACACTGTACACTGTTTGTTTGTCTAATCTTGAACGGGTTTGTGCTGTAAACAAAAATGTCGTACTTGTTGCAATGACAATAAAGACCTACCTGACCTAAAAAATTTAAATGTGCCGCCCCCTTTGGCCAAAATTATTCAAAATAATAAATATGTATATAGAGACATACTGTAATAACTTAAAGTAAATAATGAAGATTAAAAACCAAATACAAACAAAAAATTAAAAATAAACTAAAAGCTTGCCTATTTTATATTTGCATAGTTGGTATATATTATTAATGTTATGGATACAAATCTTTATACATCTGGAAAGGGTGGTCCTAAAGAGGTAGGCATTTTTCAGAGGTCTCAAGAAGGTAAAAAATACAAGAATGTGTTCGTGCATGCATGTGGGCCAGGTCTCACCTCCTCAGTGCAGTTCATCAGTGGACAGATCCAGTGGATGTCTTCTAGCTTATGGAGCTCGCCACTCAAACTGTTCAGGGTCACACGGAGCTCCTCTTCCTCGGGGGACTCGGACTGGGGAAGACAGAGCGGACTGAGTGTCACCGGGAACACAACAGAAAGTTGTCACACGGTGGCAGCCGTGGGCAGGCGGCGAAGAGAATTTACCAGATGTTTTCCATCCAGGAGCATGGTGGTCTCTGCCTGCAGAACTTTGCTGCTGTTGACGATTTCTACTGCTGTGCTGCGACTCAGACACTGCAAATAAGAACATCGTATTATATAGTATACAGGTGTGACACCAAGATGGCTATAGCTGAATTTGAGGTATCACGAGTAGTCAGCATCTCTGCATGCGCTTTAAAAATGTTGCTATTCGGTTCTTGGTGTGAAAGTTGTGCACGTTACACCCGTCGTATTGTTTGATGAACTCAGCAGTGCTATAAATGCTAGACAAGAAATTTGGTCCTTTACCTCCTTTATTTAACCAGGTAAAATTAAATTAAAATTTGAATTCCGAGAGTGACTTGGCCAGGAGGGGAGCAACACAAAGTTACAGAAATACGTATTAGAACAAAAAAAACAGCAGCAGACACACACCTCAGTTAAAAAATACATTACTGTCATTTTAACATAAAAAAATGTGATAAGTCAAATCAACGTATAAAATGTTTCTGTAAAAACAAGTACAATGCTTAATAGAAAAAGTTTATCCAAGTTTCAAAAATGACCCGAAATTCCCCCAAAGACATCAGTTCAAGTGACCTTAGAAGCTTTGTAGATTATCCCATAACCATGGAGCAGCGTATCTGAAAGCTTTTTTTCCAAGATGTGTGTAGGCTGTAGCAGTGTTTTTCAACCACTGTGCCGCGGCACATTAGTGCCGCGAGATGCAGTCCGGTGTGTCGTGGGAGATTATCTCATTGCACCTATTTTGGTTGAAAATATTTTTTGCAAACCAGTAATTATGGTCTGCAAACTGTGTTGTTGTTGAGTGTCGGTGCTGTCTAAAGCTCGGCAGAGTAACCGGGTAATACTCTTCCATATCAGTAGGGGGCAGCCGGTACCTAATTGCTTTGTAGATGTCAGAAACAGCGGGAGGCAGCGTGCATGTAAAAAGGTGTCTAATGCTTGAACCAAAAATAAACAAAAAGTGAGTGCCCCTAAGAAAAGGCATTGAAAGTTAGGGAAGTCTATGCAGAACAAAACTAAAACTGAACTGGCTACAAAGTAAAGAAAAACAGAATGCTGGACGACAGCAAAGACTTACTGTGGGGCAAAGATGGCGTCCACAATGTACATCCAAACATGACATGACAATCAACAACGTCCCCACAAAGAAGGATAAAAAACAACTAAAATATACTTGATTGCCAAAATAAAGTAAATGCGGGAAATATCGCTCAAAGGAAGACATGAACTTGCTACAGGAAAACACCAATAAAAGAGAAAAAGCCACCAAAATAGGAGCGCAAGACAAGTACTAAAACCCTATACACAGAAAATCAGCAAAAAAACCTCAAAATAAGTCACGGCGTGATGTGACAGGTCGTGACAGTACACCTATTTTGAGACAAGAGCTATAGTGATGCATGTTGGTGAAGGTTTAAAGTCATATCCAACAAACGACTTTTTACTGTCAACTGAGTTTTGTTTTTTAATGATTTCTGTTGGTGGTGTGCCTCCGGATTTTTTCAAGTCAAAAAATGTGCCATGGGTCAAAAAAGGTTGAAAAACACTGGGTTATAGGAACAAACACGCTGAGTACATCCTTAATATGTAGCGACTGGAATCTCGACACATAAAAGAACTGTTATCTGTGCCCCGGACCTCTGGCCAGGGGTCGCCGCAAGCCGCCTTACTTATCAGATGGTGGCCAGTGTCTGAATCCATGAGTTTTAGTTTTAACTGTACAAAATTAGCCAAAGAGCTAGCTTAAAAAAGTAGCATGTTTACATAAAAATGCTAACACTTGGCATGTGTGGTAACAATAGCATGATAACAGTTTGCATGTTTTATATACCATACCATTTCATATATGACTCAAATTTGTATGGCTGCGGAAATAGAAAAAAAAAGTGTAAAATTACATGAAAAAGTTAGCAAGCTTAAGTTAGTTTGCTAACATGATATCATTTGCAAGGTAACAGGTAACAAATATCAAATACAAAGTTATATAACTGGTTGCAAAACTAGCACAAAAAGTTAGCATTCTATAGTGTGTATGGTAACAGGTAACAAATGTTATATACCAAGCTATATGACTCTGGTTAAAACAGTTGATAAACTAACTCAAAAGGTTAGCATGTTAGCAAGCTAAGATTAGCATGCTAACAGTTAGCTTGTGTCACATACCAAGTTATAGAACTCTAAGGTGTACAGCTAGGGAATTAGAATCTGCCGTACTTATTAAATGGTGGTCAGTGTCTGAATCCTTAGGTGAAACTGTACAAAATGAGTCACAGAGCTAGCCTAAAAGAGTAGCATGTTCCATAAAAATGCTAACACTTAGCATGTGTGCTAACGATAGCATGACAACAATCAGCATGTTTCATACACCATACCATTTCATATATGACTCAAAAGGTGTATGGCTGCAGAAATAGAAAAAAAAGTGTAAAATTAGATGAAAAAGTTAGCAAGCTTAAGTTAGCTAGCTAGCATGCTATCATTTGCATGGCAACAGGTAACAAATGTCACATACAAAATTATAGGACTGGTTGCACAGCTAGCTCAAAAAGTTAGCATTCTATTGTTTGCATGGTAACAGGTAACAAATGTCAGATACCAAGTTATATGACACTGGTGTAAACAGTTGAAAAACTGGCCGAAAAGGTTAGCATGTTAGCAAGCTAAGGTTAGCATGCTAACAGTTAGCTTGTATCACATACCAAGTTATATGACTCTAAGGTGTACGGCTGGGGAATCAGAGTAAAAAGTGTAAAATTAGCTGAGACACTCAGCACTTTAATGTTAGCATGCTAACATTAGCAAGCTAACAGTTAACAAGTGTCACATACCAAGTTATATGACTGTACGGTAAACGGTTGCAAAATTAGCAATGGCCTATTTGCCTTTGCATAAAAAGTGCAATGGTGGACAAGGTTGCCACAACCAGTAATGTGATCAACAGTATGCAGTTTTTCAAAGAGCAAGTCTTCATACAAATACCCTTCCCTACCATGAATTGATTAACGTGGACCCCTACTTAAACAAGCTGAAAAACGTATTCGGGTGTTACCATTTAGTGGTCAATTGTACGGAATATGTACAGAACTGTGCAATCTACTAATAAAAGTATCAATCAAAATCAATCAATCAATCAATCAAACCCTACTGAACATGTATGCGGTGCAATATACTTGTTCATAAAAAGCCATGTGGTCAAAGAGAGCAACATTTTCTTGTTCATTCCTTTATGCATTAGTAAGTTTTTATGATATATGTCAGATAGGTATTGCTTTCCAGACTGTTCACATAGAAATGATGCATTGGCTTCACATGCACAAACAAGTAATGTGTCGGTCCGTCAGGGCATCTGTCGACTTGTCTGGACTAATCTGCCTACTCTGCCCGGCGTCCCTACCTCAGGACTGGACAGCTTGGCCTCGGTTAGTACCACCGCGCTAGCATTGACCGGGTGTGCCAACTCCTGCTCCACCACCTTGTGGGTCTTGGCGGCCTCCCGGATCCTGGGGAGGAAGGGATGAAGATTGTTCTGACACCTGTGGGTGTTGCCAAAACATTTTTTAAAAGAAAAAGCACTGACTTGTTAATGAGCGTGCCGGCCACGATGCCCAGCTGTTGCACCTGAGCACACTCCTCCTCCGTCAGGTACTCCATGGACTGCTGGGAGTCAAGGCGGGGCCTGGGGTTAGCAATGTCGGTCTTCATCTTGTCCTCCCAGGACTTGAGTGTGCTCTCGAACGCCTGCAGGCATGTGGAGCAACTTTAAACCGACGTAACAGAAATAAACGCTGAAAAGAGACATTAACCTTAATTAACTAAGGCAGTGGTTCTTAACCTTGTAGGAGGTACCGAACCCCACCAGTTTCATATGCTTATTCGCCTTCTTTAGTGAAAAATAACATGTTTTTTTCTTAATTTAATCTTAATTTATAAATATTAATCATGAGATTATGTAATTGTATTAAATAAATAATATTAAAGATATATTTTTCAGGAATGTAAACATGATTTCATGTTTACATCTCATTGTGCAACATGTGAATGTTTAAGTGGGAACTAAATGCGATATCTGAAAGGGGTAAAAATTATTTCCAAAGCAGGAACCCCACCCAAACATACAATACTAGAAGACAGCTCCTGAAAATACAATATGTTTTGTTATTGTCATTGTAAGTGGGTCAAAACATCTATATTAGAAAATAACCTCATGGAAATGACTGCTGTCATTTGATTATAATAATAAAACATTTAACTTGTTATTTAGTCAGGTTTGGGACAGGAGTGCTGCTGGTGTGGCCACAGTGCATGTGCACGTCTGATGTCGCTCACATGTGCTCCACTGAATGCTCAATAAGTTTTTGCGTTTGCTCACACATGGAAAATTAGAATGGAAATTGTTTGGGGATATCTATAATGCGCCTATAGGGAAAAGTTGTAATTTACATGATGAGTCGGGTGTGTCTTGACCTCCACGGTGGAGGCTCCGCCGAACCCCTGAGGCCGACTCACCGAACCTCTAGGGTTCGATCGAACCCAGGTTAAGAACCACTGGACTAAGGACAGGGCAGCATGGGGAAAGAGGGGTTAGTGCATCTGCCTCAAAATACGAAGGTCCTGAGCAGTTCTGGGTTCAATCCCGGGCTCAGGATATTTCTGTGTGGAGTTTGCATGTTCTCCCCGTGACTACGTGGGTTCTCCGGCTTCCTCCCACCGCCAAAAACATGCACCTGGGGATAGTATGATTGGCAACACTAAATTGGCCCTAGTGTGTGAATGTGAGTGTGAATGTTGTCTGTCTTTCTGTGTTGGCCCTGTGATGAGGCGGCGACTTGTCCAGGGTGTACCCCGCCTACCGCCCGAATGCAGCTGAGATAGGCTCCAGCGACACCCCGCAACCCCAAAAGGTACAAGCGGTAGAGAAAATGGATGGATGGAGAACACATTTAGGGAGGATTAAACCAGCCTGTGAGTTCACCTCCCACCAGTGTTAATTTTGTTGACGGGTTAAAACAAATGCACGTTGGAGAAAACAATTACATTTTTTTTTGACAATTTAGTCGACGAATAAAAATGAGACGACAATACTTGACAGACAAAAATCCAATCATATTTATTTACCGGTAATCTTTAGGGGATGGGACAAGTTAGGAGTCTATCAGAACAACAAAAAACAAGACAGAGTGGTTGGATTTTACATCAGGAAACAAGACTAAATTGTAGGGAAGTACCGATAAACCGTAATGATGACGACAAATATTAACCTTTCAAATTAAAATGATCTAAAACAGGGGTCTCAGACACGCGGCCCGCAGGCCAATTTCGGCCTGCGAGACGTTACTTTTACGGCCCCCACCTTATATGAAAGTTTAACGTTTTATATGAATGGCGCTTGACAGCGTTGTGTTATTTGGGTCCAAAATGGCTCTTTCAATGTTCTGGGTTGCCTACCTCTGCGTTAGTGAAAAAGCAGCAAATGAGTGAAAGCGACAGAGACGTTGCCATGGAGACGAGGGTTTTCTTACGTGCCTGGCTGCAGTCACACCGCAACACCTGTCCTTCAATAATAACAGTCCCCGATAACCTTGACCAATTCAAACCTTTTTTTGTTTTTTTATTGTTTAATTTGCATTGCCTCACACGATGAACACTACATCCATCCATCTATCCATCATCCTCCGATCATCCGAGGCCAGGCCGCGGGGGCAGCAGCCCAAGCAGGGAAGCCCAGACTCCCCTCTCACCAGCCACTTCGTCTAGCTCTTCCCGGGGGATCCCGAGGCGCTCCCAGGCCAGCCGGGAGACATAGTCTTCCCAACGTGTCCTGGGTCTTCCCCGTGGCCTCCTACCGACTGGACGTGCACTAAACACCTCCCTAGGGAGGCGTTCGGGTGGCATCCTGACCAGACGCCCGAACCACCTCATCTGGCTCCTCTCGATGTGGAGGTGCAGCGGCTTTACTTTGAGTCCCTCCCGGATGGCAGAGCTTCTCACCCTATCTCTAAGGGAGAGCCCCGCCACACGGCGGAGGAAACTCATTTCGGCCGCTTGTACCCGTGATCTTATCCTTTCGGTCATGATCCAAAGCTCATGACCATAGGTGAGGATGGGACCGTAGATCGATCGGTAAATTGAGAGCTTTGCCTTCCGGCTCAGCTCCTTCTTCCCCACAACGGATCGATACAACGTTCGCATTACTGAAGACGCCGCACCGATCCGCCTGTCAATCTCACGATCCACTCTTCCCCCACTCGTGAACAAGACTCCTAGGTACTTTAACTCCTCCACTTGGGGCAGGGTCTCCTCCCCAACCCGGAGATGGCACTCCACCCTTTTCCGGGCGAGAACCATGGACTCGGACTTGGAGGTGCTGATTCTCATTCCGGTCGCTTCACACTCGGCTGCGAACCGATCCAGTGAGAGCTGAAGATCCCGGCCAGATGAAGCCATCAGGACCACATCATCTGCAAAAAGCAGAGACCCAATCCCGCGGCCACCAAATCGGAACCCCTCAACGCCTTGGCTGCGCATAGAAATTCTGTCCATAAAAGTTATGAACAGAATCGGTGACATAGGACAGCCTTGGCGGAGTCCAACCCTCACTGGAAACGTGTCCGACTTACTGCCAGCAATGCGGACCAAGCTCTGACACTGATCATACAGGGAGCGGACCGCCACAATAAGACAGTCCGGTACCCCATACTCTTTGAGCACTCCCCACAGGAATTCCCGAGGGACACGGTCGAATGCCTTCTCCAAGTCCACAAAGCACATGTAGACTGGTTGGGCAAACTCCCATGCACCCTCAAGAACCCTGCCGAGAGTATAGAGCTGGTCCACAGTTCCACGACCAGGACGAAAACCACACTGTTCCTCCTGGATCCGAGGTTCGACTATCCGGCGTAGCCTCCTCTCCAGTACACCTGAATAAACCTTACCGGGAAGGCTGAGGAGTGTGATCCCACGATAGTTGGAACACACCCTCCGGTCCCCCTTCTTAAAGAGAGGAACCACCACCCCGGTCTGCCAATCCAGAGGTACCGCCCCCGATCTCCACGCGATACTGCAGAGTCTTGTCAACCAAGACAGCCCCACAGCATCCAGAGCCTTAAGTAAGGAACTCCGGGCGGGTCTCATCTACCCCCCGGGCCTTGCCGCCGAGGAGCTTTTTGACTACCTCAGCAACCTCATCCCCAGAAATAGGAGAGCCCACCACAGATTCCCCAGGCACCGCTTCCTCAAAGGAAGACGTGTTGGTGGGATTGAGGAGTTCTTCGAAGTATTCCTTCCACCGATCCACAACATCCGCAGTCGAAGTCAGCAGAACACCATCCGCACCATACACGGTGTTGATAGTGCACTGCTTCCCCTTCCTGAGGCGGCGTATGGTGGTCCAGAATCGCTTCGAAGCCGTCCGGAAGTCGTTTTCCATGGCTTCCCCGAACTCTTCCCATGTCCGAGTTTTTGACTCCGCGACCGCTAAAGCTGCACACCGCTTGGCCCGCCGGTACCCGTCCACTGCCTCCGGAGTCCTATGAGCCAAAAGAACCCGATAGGACTCCTTCTTCAGCTTGACGGCATCCCTCACTGCTGGTGTCCACCAACGGGTTCTGGGATTACCGCCATACAGGCGCCAACAACCTTGCGGCCACAGCTCCAATCAGCTGCCTCGACAATAGAGATTCGGAACATAGTCCACTCGGACTCAATGTCCCGCACCTCCCTCGTGACATGTTCAAAGTGCTCCCGGAGGTGTGAATTGAAACTTTCTCTGACAGGAGACTCTGCCAGACGTTCCCAGCAGACCCTTACAATGCGCTTGGGCCTGCCAAGTCTGTCGGCATCCTCCCCCATCATCGCAGCCAACTCACCACCAGGTGGTGATCGGTAGAAAGCTCCGCCCCTCTCTTCACCCGAGTGTCCAAAACATGAGGCCGTAAATCCGATGACACAACTACAAAGTCGATCATGAAACTGCGGCCTAGGGTGTCCTGGTGCCAAGTGCACATATGGACACCCTTATGTTTGAACATGGTGTTTGTTATGGACAATCCGTGACGAGCACAAAAGTCCAATAACAAAACACCACTCGGGTTTAGATCCGGGTGACCATTCTTCCCAATCACGCCTCTCCAGGTTTCACTGTCGTTGCCAACATGAGCGTTGAAGTCCCCCAGTAGGACAAGGGAATCACCCGGGGGAGCACTTTCCAGTACTCCCTCGAGTGTACCCCAAAAGGGTGGGTACTCTGAACTGCTGTTTGGTGCGTAAGCACAAACAACAGTCAGGACCCTTCCCCCCACCCGAAGGCGGGGGGAAGCTACCCTCTCGTCCACTGGGTTGAACTCCAACGTGCAGGCTTTGAGCCGGGGGGCAACGAGAATTGCCACCCCAGCCCGTCGCCTCTCACTGCCGGCAACGCCAGAGTGGAAGAGAGTCCAGTCCCTCTCGAGAGAACTGGTTCCAGAGCCCTTGCTGTGCGTCGAGGTGAGTCCGACTATATCCAGCCGGAACTTCTCTACCTCGCGCACTAGCTCAGGCTCTTTCCCCCCCCAGTGAGGTGACGTTCCACGTCCCAAGAGCTAGCTTCTGTAGCCGAGGATCGGACCGCCAAGTGCCCTGCCCTCGGCTGTCGCCCGGCTCACAATGCACCCGACCTCTATGGCCCCTCATATGAGTGGTGAGCCCATTGGAGGGATGACCCACGTTGCCTCTTCGGGCTGTGCCCGTCCGGGCCCCATGGGGACAGGCCCGGCCACCAGGCGCTCGCTATCGTGCCCCAACTCCGGGCCTGGCTCCAGAGCGGGGCCCCGGTGACCCGCGTCCGGGCAAGGGAAATCTGAGTTCATTTTGTTGTAATTCCATAGAAGTCTTTGAGCTGCTCTTTGTCTGATCACTCACCTAGGACCTGTTTGTCTTGGGAGACCCTACCAGGGGACATGAATGCCCCCAGACAACGTAGCTCCTAGGATCATTGGGACACGCAAACTCCTCTACCACGGTAAGGTAGCAGCTCAGAGAGGAGCTACATATACTTCTATATGATGCCGGATAACACTACGGGAGCCGTCACTTTTTTGCGCTCGCTATCCCGGTAATTTCCCGGCTATTATCCGCCGACCGCTGTGTTGCTGTAGGGAGGAAAAGCGGAACGACACACATTGCGGAAATAACAATAAATCTCCATGCGTCGGCTAAATACAAATACATTCCACAACAACATGTCTTTTTCAAAGCCTGCAGTGTAGAGAAGAGTTAGTGATGAGCAAAGACAATTCCAGGAAAAGTGGGAGATGCAATATTTCTTTGTTGAGCACAGGGGCACCCCGACGTGTCTTATTTGCACAGAGAAAGTTGCGGTGCACAAGGGATACAATTTGAAATGTCATTATACAACTAGATATGCTGAGGAGTATGCAACATTTTTTTTAAGAAATCTTTTCTTGCGGGCCAGCCTCACCCAGACTCTGTGTCCAGTGGCCCCCAGGTAAATTGAGTTTGAGACCCCTGATCTAAAAACTGCAAACTGTACTTTTATAAACTCATGGGCCACGGCGGACTTACTGGTGCCAGCTCGCTAGCTTAATGCTAACATGACAACAAGGGATATATGTCTTTCCCCGTTAAAACAACATGCCCAAATCTAAACTTCTATGAACATATTACTTTCTGAGCAACTAAACGTACGGCCCGCGAACAGGTTTTATCCGGCCCGCGGGATGGGTTTGCCAAGTATAAAAATGAGACAATTTTTGAATGAAAGAAACGACTGTTCTAAATGTGTCCACTAGAGGTCGGAATAGCAAATCTTTGTATCTTTGTAGATAATGCTACATATGTAAAAAATATAAACCACATATTAGTGCACCAGTTGAAGAAAAGAAGCAAACTACATAAATAACATCCTTTAATTTGATTTTGATATTATTTTTTTATCTTGATAGATTGAAAATTAACACCAATAAGTCGACTGATGAACATTATCACATAATTTATTCAGAAAGTATAAATAACGACAAATAAAGAGAATACTATTACCGCAACATTTAAGTGTAAAAAAAAACACAACAACATTATGATTTGTATATTTTCAGAATGTGCGTGTTCTATTTTTAAACAAAGAAAACAATCTGAAGTTGTCTTTATTTTTAAATTATCGTGCCGTGATTTTACCAGTCCGGCCTACTTGGGAATAGATTTTCTTACATGTGGCTCCCGATCTAAAATTAGTTTGACAGCCCTGAACAAAACTATTCAGTTGTGCACATTGAACCTACAAAGTGTGCTCTTTTAACACAGTATAATGATGATCAATCTTTCCTCAGCGGAAAATAGATTAGGCGTTTTTATGTTGCGTTCAAGTACCGCTAAACAAAGTAGGACAAACACAACACCTGCCAGAAGTCGTACATAATTAGTACAGATTTTATTTGTTACGCACTTCATTTAACTAAATTTTAAAGTGTTAAAGTACAAATATTTACAGTACAACAATAAAAGATTAGCTACTAAAACAGATAAAACACTGAAGACTAAAACAATTCAGTGAAACAAAGACAAAAAATGCAAAATAAAAATGCTTCTAACAGTGTCTATTTATTTTGGTTATGTTTAAAACGTTTTTTGAGTATGTTACATTCCACAATATTAAAGATAACTTAATTGAATTACTACGAATTACTGTTACTATTAAAGATAGCAGAGAAGGAGCATTAGTTGTGTGCATAGGTGAGCTTGCTTGCCAATCAAGAATAAAACTAGTTTGTTTTTTCATGTGACCATTTTATCAATCAATCATCAATCAATCAATGTTTATTTATATGGCCCTAAATCACTAGTGTCTCAAAGGGCTGCACAAGCCACAACACAAACCACAACGACATCCTCGGTAAAGCCCATGTATTATTCAACATTTGAAAAAAAATGCTAAATTTCAGCTAAAACGACACACAATAAGGTTTTGTGTGAAATGTACTCAGAGTGCTGGCCTTGTTCTGGTTTACGGTAGTTTTTTAAATGTTCTGCAATAATAAATAATAAAAGTGCTTTCAAGACAACTTTAAAGATGTTTGGTCCGCTATACTTTAAAATTACAGAACATTTTTAAGTCAAAGTTAAAGTACCAATGATTGTCACACACTAGGTGTGGTGAAATTATTCTCTGCATTTGACCCATCACCCTTGATCACCCCCTGGGAGGTGAGGGGAGCAGTGGGCAGCAGCGGTTGCCGCGCCCGGGAATCATTTTTGGTGATTTAACCCCCAATTCCAACCCTTGATAGTGCCAAGCAGGGAGGTAATGGGTCCCATTTTTATAGTCTTGGGTAGTGAAGTGAAGTGAAGTGAATTTATATTTATATAGCGCTTTTCTCTAGTGACTCAAAGCGCTTTACAGAGTGAAACCCAATATCTAAATTACATTTAAACCAGTGTGGGTGGCACGGGGAGCACATGGGTGAAGTGTCTTGCCCAATGACACAACGGCAGTGACTAGGATGGCGAAGGCGGGAATCGAACCTGGAACCCTCAAGTTGCTGGCACGGCCGCTCTACCAACCGAGCTATGACCGCGAGCTGTGGACTAAAATGTTGAGGAATTTCATCAACTCAAACCAGACAAAAAATGATTTAGATGATTAAAATATGACTAAACTAAAATACATTAATGTCAAAAGACGACAACTAAAACTAAATTAAAAGCAGCTGTCAAAATGAACACTGCCCCCCACTCTTAGCGTGGACCTGGAGAGAGAACTCTCACAGGCTGGAGCGGCATGAAGTGATCAAAAAGCAACATCATCGCCACGTGTTTGTACACACCCTGTCTCTGGTCAGCATCTGCGCTCGATTCTTATGCAGGATTTTGACGACCCCCGGTGGCTGGATCCAGGCTTCGCCATCCACCTGCACAGGGACGCCTTCCTCCCCCAGGATGGTAATTTTCACTTGGCGGCACTGAGGAACACACAGCAAATGTCAGAGGGCATTTCAAATCCATAGTAAAGTCTTGATGCATACACTTATGTTACCTATTACGCAAAAGTGACCTCTGACCTGATTTTAAAGAAGTAATATGTATTTCGAGACCCGGTTTAAGAACACCAAATATTTTTTATTGGATTAAAAAAAATCTTTAATCACTTGTTTGCTCCAATTTTCAAGGGAAGAGAAGCTCAAACGCTCCCTTTTAAAGTTTCGGCTTTTCATGACGTCATGAGAGAACCTGCTTTAACCCGAATATGATGCTGCCTCTGACCCACCCTAAGCTTGATGAGTCCGTCCTGTATGCATGGTGTAAAAAAGCTGGCTTTGTTAAAGAGGAACTCAAATTATTTTATTTTTCCCGTCATTCACAATCCTTATTAGAGACAAGAACACATTTTGGGTTTTTTTGCATTCTAAATTTCTAATAATTGTCTTGCTTTATACGTGCAGCAATGCAGCTACTGGGAGCAATCCATTCTGCCTTTAAATTACTCTAAAATGCTTCCAAAAACTAAGTTCCATAACCTGTTTAATAACTAAGCTGTAGCGACATTGTTATTGTAAGAATGAACTGACGTACTGTTTTTCTAACGTAGTAACAAATCGCCTTGCAACACCATTTTACGGAGCCGCAAGCAAGCTTCTACGTCAGCAGCTAAATGGCTTTTAAGTTTGTAATGCACAACACAATGCGATTAGGACACCAATCTGTACTGACTGAGAAACATGAACAATCATAATATAATATCTGTAAAGTATTATCCCACATTTCATGTTTTGTTTGTACACCACTAGCTCGACAGTGTACGTAGTTGTAATAAGAAAGCAAGCCATGCTGCACGTATCATGATCAATGATAGTGACTTACTAGATAGACATTTGTCTGGACATTGTTTTTCCAGTTAATTTTGGGTAAGGACACCATGTCTGTTGGCATACCGTGGCTCCAAGTGCCACATTTACAGCATTAAGCCACGCTGGTCCTGACTCTCTCTGCTTCCATCTGCTCCAATTTTTCACCCTCTCTTTGTTCTCGCTTCTATAACCAGCAGTTCATCCTCCGTATATTCAGGTTCAAAAAGATATGGTTGTGATTCATCATTTGTCCAAAAATAGCCATCTTTGTCCTCTTGTACCGAGTCTGCCATGATTAGAACACTCTTTGTTGCCAGAAGTCGGAAGTACGCTGCTATGGGCACTGAAATAAATTCACCAAGAAAATAAGTTCCGGTATTGCTAAAAATGACCAAAATATGGTAAATTTTTTACTTTTTCCACATTATGAATGTGTATGTTACTACAATATACTGTATATATACTTGCAGCGCGTATATAAAAAGGTTGAAGGAGGGTTTTGAAGATGTTTTAGAGGGCTTTGAAGGCTACATTGGCTATTCCAGTAGGCTGCATCTTGCAAGCCCATCCATCCATCCATTTTCTACCGCTTATTCCCTTTTGGGGTCGCGGGGGGCATTGGTGCCTATCTCAGCTACAATCGGGCAGAAGGCGGTTTACACCCTGGACAAGTCGCCACCTCATCGGTGGCAGAGGGGTTAGTGCGTCTGCCTCATAATACGAAGGTCCTGCAGTCCTGGGTTCAATCCCAGGCTCGGGATCTTTCTGTGTGGAGTTTGCATGTTCTCCCCGTGAATGCGTGGGTTCCCTCCGGGTACTCCGGCTTCCTCCCACTTCCAAAGACATGCACCTGGGGATAGGTTGAATGGCAACCTTTTTTTTTTTTTTTTTTCCAAGATGGCGCTGCTGTAGTGGCTGCTGTAGGCAGGAGCTCTGTGCTCTTGTATCATCATTTTGTGTTTCCCTCTTGTTTTCATGTGTTATTATATTTTTTTGCCTTTTGGTCCGGGACCCTTTGGGACTGTGTGACAAGGGGTGTCACTTTCGTGACCTCTGTGGTGCTTTTTTTGTGGACTTCTGGATCTGCCTCCCGGGAGCCTTTTGGCCATGGAGACCAGCTGCTGGGTCTCTGCCACACCGGAGTCGCTTTGGAGGGACTGGAGGAGATGCGGATGAGGGGACAGGGCTGCGGAGCTGGCACTGAGCGCTGGGACGGAGAGTCTTCGCGGTGTCTTGGCTGGGTGAGCAGGTGTCGGACACCTCAGTCTCCTTGGACGTATCATCGCTCATCCATGCGGACTGGACACTGGCCGGGAGTGGAGTCTGCTGTCCTGGTTGCTTTGTTGGGTCTGCTCCTGTCTCTGGCCATCCTCCCTCAACCCCAGCGGACGATGGCGTGGAACACCGCAGAGGCCACCACAGTGGATATGTTTCTTTTACTTTTTATTCATAGCTGTATGTAGAAGTGTCTGGTTGTATCTGCTGCTTTAATGTCTTTAATGTCCTATGTGTTCTTTGATGTTTGATGTTTCCCTCTTACACAAATGTAAGAGGGGTGTGTACTATGGCTATGAGTTGTTGTTTTTTTCCCTTGGCCTCAGTCTGCACCCCCTCTCCAGGGCCCAGGCTAAGACCGATTTTTTTTATTTTATTTTAATCTTCTATTTTTTTCTCCCCCCCTTGTTTACCTGTATCTCATCTTTTTTTGTAAGGGGCGCTGGAAGCCGGCAGACCCGTCAGCGATCCTGTTCTGTCTCCCTTTAATGTTTGTCTGATCTTGAATGGGATTGTGCTGAAAATTGTAATTTTCCTGAAGGAACTCTCCTGACGGAATAAATAAAGTACTATCTAATCTAATCTACTATCTAACAGTAAATTGGCCCTAGTGTGTGAATGTGAGTGTGAATGTTGTCTGTCTATCTTGCAAGGGATTTTTTTATTTTTTATCTTTACAATCCTAAAAAACAAAAAGACTTGTATTCTTGTCTTTCATAATTATTGTGAATGATATACGCAAAATTCCCCAAAAAGTTGAGTTCAGTCTGATTGATTGAAACGTTTTAGTAGATTGCAAAAAGAAGAGAATACATTATATGAAACAGTACAGTTTACACAGTACAGTACATATTCCGTACAATTGACCACTAAATGGTAACACACGAATAAGCTTTTCAACTTGCTTAAGTTAGGGTCTATGTTAATAGACTCATGGTAGTCAGCTACAGGTGTGAGAGCTGTAAGTTTGGTCAATTTGCTTTTCTTCAGCAAAGTATTCACTTCAGAATCAGTTTCAGTCACGTGACTTAATTTGTTAAAATATAGCAGCAGAGGATATACCTTAAGTTATAGTAGACCTTATGGTATTACAAAGGTAAGATTGAATGTAAAACATTTCTATTTTACACTGTTTAGTTCCCCAAGAGATGGTCAGAGACATGGCAGTTTGCTTAATAGGAAGTTGTTCTTTGTGTTGCCCAATGTGTGATTGTGTGTCATTTTTGTGTTTGCACTGGTATTGTAGTTAGTGTTTAGTAAGATTCAAGACAGCTTAACTAATAGCTGCCAGTGTGCACAGGCCACAGTTACACTAACGTATGAAGTTAAGTGTGAGGGCTACAAATGACTAAAGCCAAAGACACACAAAACCGTGTTCCAAGTGAGGCATACCAAAAGCGCTTTTAAACATTCTATGTAAAAACTAAGACGGAGCATCCTTTATCGCCACTTAATTACATTGTTTCAAGCTAAACATTTATGATAAAGTGTTTTAGATTAAACTACTACATGAGAAACGTTTTTGTGTCACCTTCACTTAGTTTAGTTGCTTGCCAGCGCACCTGTTTTCTATTTTTAATCAAGTATATTTATGTTCACCTTTTGCTCTTCGTCAGCGCTGCATGATTGCTTTTTTTGACCGTCCGGGGATGAGTTACTTTTCTGTCGCTGCGTGCCTTGGTTTTATTTTTGTTTTTTGCTTTCACATAAAGAAATTATTTGACTCGCCTTCTGTCTCTACATCCTGGGTTACCCCATCAGCCGCATGCGCCACCGTAACAATACCAACATAATAATGATGGCAGTTACATTAACTAAAATTATGTACATATACACAGTTTACACCTGGCATGTATACTGTGTATATGTACATAATTTATCCATTTGTTCAACGTAATGTTTTATATACATTTTATATATCTTTTATTATTGAATGTATCAAATGTGTTGAATATTTAATGGACCACAATAGAAACAAACCTTTTGGCTTTTTGTACCGTCCATTTGCCTTTTTAAAGCATTACATGGATTCAATTATTTGAGATGTCAATAAACTTCTCGATCAATCAATCCAACTTGTTATGTGCAGTTTTAAATAGAAGTTCTGGTTCTATTAGTTAAAACAATAAATATAAAAAGTCGCTAATGTAACCAAGCTGAATGCCAAATTGATATTATTGTGTGTTAAGGAAGTATGTGCTTCCCAGTGTAAAAGAGGCCAGCCAGGGTGGCTTGGCCAGGTGTACATTGGTAAACAACTTCACAGAGTGTGCGAGCCATTGGGTTTCAGTAAGATCAATACACATCTCTGAGCTGCTACACAAGCATTTTGTTGTTTTTGTCAAATTATAACTTTGCTTTATTTGATGTTGTCTTGGAACTCCCATAGCAAACAAGACATGTGGCAAGTTTCATTCTAAGGGGATCTACTTTCACAATTTTGTAAGGAAAATATACTGAAAACACCTTATTTGATGTCCATACATCTACAAATATCCAAGGTCTGGACAAAGGCATCCATTACATCATGGTCAGCCAGAAAGAAAGAAGGATGGCTGCCACATAAGAGTTATGAGAGCAGCAGACTATCTCACAGCCAGATCTCACATAAAAGGTCACAATTTACAAAACCAACGAAAAAAAATGAAATAAGACACCAAAAAGCTGACCATAGGGCTGGGTGATATATCGATATACGCGATATATCGCGGGTTTGTCGATATAGAAAATGACTATATCTCTATATTCGAGTATACGTTCTCACGCAGTTGCTTGTAGCTGCGGGCATTACATTACAGGCTCTTCCCACTCTGTCCTGTCTGTCCTTCTCACAGACAAGCGTACCTTCTTACATACGTCACATACTGTCGCGTCATACGTCACATACGTATACGCCCTCGCAGAGCAGAGATGGAGCAGCATGGGTGACGTTAAATGTGATGCTAGTGGAGCCGTGCGAGTGGTAATACGAGACAAAGAAGGTGCGAATGAAGGAAGAATTCATTCCAAAGAAAAAAAGCAGGGGGTTCATTGTCTGGCGGTGGTTTGGTTTTAAGTGGGAACCGAAATTTGTCAAGTGTGGGCCAACAGCGTTGCTATAAAAAGTAGCATTACTGCTAATATGTAGCATCATTTGAAAAGTCACCTGCTAGAGAATGAAGAGTGCTTGAAACTCCGCATGTCAACATCTCCGTTCGGTGCCACACGCCCACACCATCAAAATGCTGAGGCAAACATTTACAACAGAATTTAATAACGTCCGTAGTAACCTACTACATAGCAAAGGCCGAAAATGCATTTTAAAAGAAAAACATATACATGTCGCACTGGACAATAAATCGCATTTTTGGGGGAAATTTATTTGATAAAATCCAACAGCAAGAATAGACATTTGAAAGGCAATTTAAAATAAATAAAGAATAGTGAACAACATGCTGATTAAGTGTATGTTATATGACGCATAAATAACCAACGGAGAATGTGCCTGGTATGATAACGTAACATATTATGGTAAGAGTCATTCAAATAACTATTACATATAGAACATGCTATACGTTTACCAATCAATATGTCACTCCTAATCGATTAATCCGATGAAATCTTCTTCTTCGATGTCGCTTCTAAACAACTCTGCCAACTCCAAAGGTATCACCGCATCCTCTTGTTGTTTTCTACTACACATTTCACTACGTCCAGCTTGTAATCTGCAGTACATGATTTCCTTTTCTGTGCCATTTTTGTTCAGCCCTTCTCAGTTTTTATAAGTTACCGCCAACGTTGAAATGATCCATTTTAATAGCTATGGCAGTAGCATATAGTATAAAGCAGTTAGCATCCCATGACTCACAATGCACTTCTGCCATGACCCTCCCCCGCCGAATTATTTTTGGTTGACGTGTGTGTGACTATAGCTGACATTTTCTTCGTCTCTTCCGCGAATGAGATAAATAATATTATTTGATATTTCACGGTAATGTGTTAATAATTTCACACATACCCTGTAAGTCGCTCCGGAGTATATGTCGCAAGCCCGGCCAAACTATGAAAAAAACTGCGATTTATAATCTGAAAAATACGGTACCAGTAAATGAGATATTTACACAGAAAGATTTGTAAATGTTTATGTACATACTTTGATTGTATCCAAACTGTGCCTGCAACGCAGCATTAAAATGGCTGATCAAACAAAACAGAACAGTCATTGATGTCTGTATTCATCCTTTATGAGATGAATAAGATTGTCTCTTTTTTTAATTAAGTTCTTTTTCCATTTTCACACATCTTTGAAAGAGATCAAAGGACTCACTAGGGTGGCGGTAAAGACATGCGGACAAGGAGCCACGGGTTGCTGACCCTGGGTTAGTTTGAGATATGAGTGTTTTGGGTTGCAAGCTAAGTTCTCAAACTAATTGAGCTCGTTAGTTGAGGTACAGCTGTATCTTGGAAACTCCATCTGCGACAAGATAAGTCTTTACAAAACAATTGAGAAGGATACGCGCTGCTTCTACTGCTTTTGGCAAACTATAAACCAATGTGCAGAAAGGCCCAGGCATCCGTTTTCAAACAAAACGTAAAGTCACCCGTACTCCTCAGAAACCTACACACTCAACAAGTGGCAAATGTCAAGCTGTCCCATTTTTGGCGATTGCTAAAAATCAAGACAATACCCAAAGTGAAAGTCAGACAAGTGCCAACATTCCAATTTTTGCAGCCCTGCTGACCAAATGCCATTTGGAGATTGGTTTTACATTATTCATAGGGGCAATTCCAGATTTCAGTTCCAGCAAAAGAAAAGGAAGATAGGTCAACCTAAACTGCGCTATAAAATTGTGTTTAACGCCACCTGTCAGCCGGCAACAAAAATAATCCGCAGAAAACAGAGCCGCACCGCTAGGGCTGCCAGTGCTGTTGAACATTTGGAAAAAAATGTATTGAACGCAGCAAACGTCGAGCACATGGCGGCCAAATTATTTAACATTCACTCCAATGCCAGCATTGTGGAAGCTCCTATGCTGCCCGCATTGGAATCATTTCCCTCAAGAAAATGTGCTTACTCTTCATACATGACTACAGATGAGTAGTGTTAAATGTCCACGTCAAGCAATAGTCCCACTGTTTAAGTTTTTGTTGAAAAAGTAAAATTTCAACTGCAAACAAATTAAAATTGCCTCTGACTGAAGAAACAAAAAGATAAATCTTCCAAGTCGGTTGACTTTTTGGCTAATGGTATTAGATGCTGGCATTATTTAAAACAATTGAATGCAAAATGTGTCAATGATTTTCATTAATTCACATATAGACAACACCACAGTAGTGGGACTCATTTCTGGGAGGGATGAGTCTGCCTACAGAAATGAAGTGGAGCAGCTGACTGGGTGGTGCAGGGAAAACAACCTGGTCCTTAACACAACCAGGACAAAAGGAGCTGATCATGGATTTCCGGAAGAAAAAAACGATTAACATCCTCCCACTGAACATCACTAGGGACTATGTGGAAAGGGTATCTAACTTCAGGTTCCTGGGGATCCAGATCAAGGAAAACCTGTTGTGCAGTATGAACACCTCAGTGACCATCAAAAAGGCACAGCAGAGACTTTACTTTCTGAGACTCTTCAAAAAGAACCATCTGTCACAAAAAACTGCTTGTGTCCATTTATCGCTGCTCAATAGAGAGTGTGCTGACACACGGCGGCAGAGAGAAACGCACTTCAGAGGGTCACATAAACTACCATGAAGATCACTGGCTGCTCTCTCCCCTCCCGAGATGAACTGTACGGTGCCAGGTGCCTCAAATAGGCCCAAAACATCATAAGGGACCCATCTCACCCTGGACGTAAACTTTTTGAACTGCTGCCCTCGGGCAGGAGATACAGGACAATAAAATGCCAGAAAAACAGATTAAAGAACACTTTTTACCCGAGAGCAATAGTGTTACTGAACACAAGACAAGAATGACTGTGCATCTGAGCTGTGCGCTTGGTATTTTTATGTATTTATCTATGCTCTTATTTTTTCTGTGTTATTATGAATTAGCACTAAATTAGTTTATGCTTACAATTTTGTTGTACGATGTACAATGACAATAAAAATATTTTCTATCCTATTCTATACATTGTGGAAACTCAAACTTATTCTAAATACAGTAGGAGAAAAATTACATGCAGTGGAACCTCAATTTAGGAACTGGAGAACGAATACATTTTTGTGTACGAACCTTGTCTCAGCGTCTGAATGCTTCATCCGAGCACAGGGGAGCCATTTTGCGCTGGAAGTGCAGTGATCATGGTCGGACTGATCGATCTCCAGTGTTCATTGCTTATTCAGTCAGCAGACTGCTACTCTGTGTACTTTTTAAGTGTTTTGTACTTTAAGTGTTTTTTCTTAGCCTTTTTGCACTTCCCCATCTCCCACTGTGGACAAAGAGGATTAAAACGACAAGGTAACGTGGATTTTATTTTTTATTGCTAATTATTGTAGTGACCTGGCTGTTACAGTGAAGGGGTTTTATGATTTTGAACTGTGAGTGCACCACAAGGCTAGTGACAATGTGTGTGTGTGTGTGTGTGTGTGTGTGTGTGTGTGTGTGTGTGTGTGTGTGTGTGTGTGTGTGTGTGTGTGTGTTGGCTGCATAAGGAAAACAGTTCAGCCTGTTGTGTTTTTTGCTTTGTTAAGAAAGGAATAGCTGATCCATAACCTTCTTGTTATGTTTGTATAGTATACGGAACGGCATAGAACTTTATATTGTGTTGAAAGTGTATAAACTTTTGCTACAATATGGACTTTTGTTGAGGCTGGAACACATTATTCATGTTTACATTGTTTTTAATGGAGACATTTTTTTTCTACTTACAAACTTTTCTATTTATGTACCAAATTAAGTTTATAAATAGAAGTTCCACTGTAACATGAGATTTTTAATAGCAGTGTGTGCATGCGTGTGTAACCTGGGCGATGCGGTGGTGCTGCAAGTTGATGACTCTGGACATGGCCATCTGCATGCTGCCAAACACGGCCACCACTTCCAGCTTCTTGTCGTCAAAAGACGGTGCACCAAAGTTCTGCGGAATTAAAAAAAAAAAGCAAGCCAAAGAGTTGGAGCTGGCAAGAAGGTCAGGCTTCCAGTTTTAAAAACCAGAAGGTGCTCACATTGTCTTCCTTGGTGCCGCCCCAGAAGTTAATGCCGCCTGCATAGCTGGGAATGTTGAGCACAGCCAGTCCCTGTAGACTTGGCAGAGACATGGACACGCCATCACACTAGAGACAGAAGATTATGTTAAGTTTGGTTTGCTCTCTTGGAAAGCTTGGAGAGTAAGGTGTGTGCAGAGTTCCAACCTCAAGCTGAACCCTCTGCTCCAGGTTTTTGTAGGTCTTCTGGACAAGCTCTTTCGTCCCCAGCACTCCGTACCACATCATGTTCTTTGTTCGACTGCTGCAGATGAACAAACACACGTCATGCTTCTGCTGCCATCAGGTTAAAGGGGAACTGCACTTGTTTTGGAATTTTGCCTATCATTCACAATCATAAGGGAAATGAACACATTTTTTAGATATATATTATATATATATATATATATATATATATATATATATATATATATATATATATATATATATATATATATATAGCTAAATGGCAGCGCCCTGACGGGCTACAGACGCTCATGGTAGAAAGAGAACATTTGGCAAAAAATACCGGACAATTCTGCAAATTTCATGGCTGGCTTACAGCATGGACACTCCGTGATCACTTACGACTGGACAGATCGGGCCGTTTTGGACTGAAAGATGCGTGTACGTTGGACCACCTCGCTAGGATGGGAATACTTCGCCGGCTACATCCAGGGGCTTTGACGCAGCGGAGTATAAAACCAGCGGGGACCGGCAATGGAAGACACGCAAGCGGTGTGATCGACAGCAGAAGCGCGGATACCGAGAGGGGCTAACAACAAAGCAAAAGGCTAATCCCCACAGAACACCGCTTCCTTCCATCCTGAAGCTGGACTTAAATGGAAGACGCGAGCCTGCTAGTCTGGACGATGAGTCAGTTAAATTAGAACAAGTTTTTCTGCTATGACTGTGTCAGAGTTGAACATGCTGAGGTGGCAAATTATGATGCGTTCAGTTTATCACAGTACCAAGCAAACAATTAGAAAATTCCCGTCATATCAATTCCTAGATATGGTCCTGTTTATTTTAAGTGCACTACGCATAATAAACACAACATTATTAATATTGCTATTACGGATAATTTGATCAAAAACTCCTAAAAACAGCCCACTACCTATAATATGGGCTTTTTAAACATAAGATTATTGTCTCCCAAAACGTTATTAGTTAATGAGGTCATTAGAAACAACAATCTTAACGTCACCGGTCTCAGCGAAACCTGGCTTAAACCAGACGACTATTTTGCGCTAAATGAGGCATCTCCTCCTAACTATACGAATGCGCATATTGCCCGTCCCCTTAAAAGGGGTCTGGGGGTCGCACTAGTATACAACGAAAACTTTAATCTTAGTCCTAACCTAAATAATAAATATAAATCGTTTGAGGTGCTTACTATGAGGTCTGTCACACCGCTGACTCTATACCTGGCTGTAATCTACCGCCCCCCAGGGCCCTATTCGGACCTTATCAATGAATTCTCAGAGTTCGTTGCTGATTTAGTGACGCACGCTGATATTTTAATTAAAATGGGGGACTTTAATATCCATATGAATACCCCACCGGACCCACCGTGCGTGGCGCTCCAGACTATAATTGATAGCTGTTGTCTTACACAAATAATAAATGAACCTACGCATCGCAACGGTAATAGGATAGACCTAGTGCTTCTCAGGGGTATCATCGTTTCCAAAGTTATGACAGTCCCGTGTACTAAAGTAATAACCGATCATTACCTTATAAAATTCGAGGTTGAGACTCATGTTCGGCAAGCTAATAATAATAATAACTGCTATAGCAGCCGCAACATTAATGCTGCCACAATGACGACTATTACTGGCCTACTGCCCTCGGTAATGGCACCATTCCCAAAGTATGTGGGCTGTGTTGATAACCTCACTAACAACTTTAACTACGCCCTGTGCAAAACCATTGATAGTATAGCACCGCTGAAGTTAAAAAGGGCTCCAAAAAGGCGTACCCCAAGGTTTATAGAAGAAACTACAGCTCATAAATTATCATGTAGAAAGCTGGAACGCAAATGCCGCGCGACTAAACTTGAGGTTTACCATCAAGCATGGAGTGATAGTTTAATAACTTATAAACGCATGCTTACATTAGCTAAAGCTAAATATTACTTAAATCTCATCCGCCTTAATAAAAACGATCCTACATTTTTGTTTAGTACGGTAGCATCGCTAACCAAACAAGGGACTCCTTCCAGTAGGTCCACCCACTTGGCAGATGACTTTATGAAATCCTTTAATAAGAAAATTGAACTCATTAGAAATTAGATTATAGACAATGCGTCCCAGCTACAACTGGGTTCTATTAACACAGATACGACTGTATATACGGCGGATACTGCCCTCCAAAATAGTTTCTCTCGTTTTGATGAAATAACATTAGAATAATTGTTACGTGTAAATGGAATAAAACAAACATGTTTACTTGACCCACTTCCTGGGAAACTTATCAAGGAGCTCTTTGTATTATTAGGTCCATCAGTACTAAATATTATAAACTTATCACTTTCCTCTGGCACTGTTCCCCTAGCATTCAAAAAAGCGGTTATTCATCCTCTGTCTAAAAGACCTAACCTCGATCCTGACCTCATGGTAAAATACCGACCGGTGTCTCACCTTCCCTTTATTTAGAAAATCCTCAAAAAATACAAAGAATTGTACATCAAAGGAAAAAGTACATCAAAGAGACACGACCTAACCTTGATCCTGACCTCATGATAAACTACCGACCGGTGTCTCACCTTTCCTTTATCTCAAAAATGCTCGAAAATATTGTTGCAGAGCAGCTAAATGAACACTTAGTGTCTAACAATCTATGTGAAACCTTTCAATCCGGTTTCAGGGTAAATCACTCTACGGAGACAGCCCTCGCAAAAATAGCTAATGATCTATTGCTAACGATGGATTCTGATGCGTCATCTATAGTGCTGCTCCTCGATCTTAGTCCTTTGATCCGTGTTTTGATACGCTCTAATAAAATATTATGATCGACGGTATCAAAAGCAGCGCTAAGATTGAGGAGCAGAAACATAGATGACGCATCAGAATCCATCGTTAGCAATAAATCATTAGTAATTTTTGCGAGGACTGTCTCGGTGGTGTGAAGAGAGGGAACTTTCTCACACTCTCACTGTTCTCATGTCATCTCTTTGACAGACTCACCAAAAATGAGCTCCAGAAGGATGACATCTGAGGAGGCTTTATCACAGATTTTTAACTGGAATAGTGATGTAGAGGAAGAGATTTCAGAAACAGAGGATTTTTCAGAGACAGAGGACAACGTTGTTGCTGATCCAGATTGTCAATTTTCCTACGATGAGGAGGATTCAGAGGACGAGTCTGCCGTTGTTCCTCCAACAGATCAAAACCAAGGAATGCAGCAATCATCATCCGCAGAGGAAACATGGGCATCTAAGGACGGTAATATAAAATGGTCAACATCACCACACCCAAGGCAAGGCAGACTATCATCTTCCAATGTGATCAAAATGACTCTTGGTCCTACAAGATTTGCTGTCACACGAGTTGATGAGATTCAATCAGCATTTCAGCTCTTCATATCCCCACCAATAGAGAGGATTATACTGAAAATGACCAAAATGGAGGGGAGACGTGTGTTTCAAGAGAAATGGAAGCCACTGGATCAGACTGACTTGCATGTTTACATTGGAGTTCTGTTATTAGCTGGAGTCACAGGTCAGAGGAAGAAGTCACTGCAAGTCTATGGAATGAAGAGAATGGAAGGCCAATCTTTCGTCAACAATGTCTCTGGAGGCATTCCACATGATATCTCGTGTGATCCGCCTTGACAACTGCGACACCAGAGCTGGTCGACGTGAAAGAGACAAACTAGCTGCGATCAGATATGTGTGGGATAAATGGGTTGAAAATGTACCTTTGTTGTACAATCCTGGTCCCCATGTTATTGTAGATGAGCACCTTGTTCCATTCAGGGGGCGCTGTCCTTTCCGACAGTACATGCCCAACAAGCCCGCCAAGTATGGCATCAAAATATGGGCAGCCTGTGATGCAAAATCCAGCTATGCATGGAATATGCAAGTATACACTGGAAAGCTACCTGGAGGAACATCTGAGAAGAATCAGGGGATGCGTGAGGTGCTGGAAATGAGTGAAGGGCTGCAAGGTCATAACATCACATGTGACAATTTCTTTACATCCTACCGCCTTGGAGATGAACTTCAGAAGAGAAAGCTGACCATGTTGGGAACAGTCAGAAGAAATAAGACAGAACTTCCCACCGAAATTCTGAAGATGCAGGGCAAACCTCTGCATTCCTGAATATTTGCTTTCACTGAGAAAGCAAGTTGTTTCATACTGCCCAAAGAGAAACAAGAATGTTCTTGTAATGAGTACAATGCACACAGATGCATCTCTGAGCACAAGAGAAGACATGAAGCCACAAATGATCCTGGATTATAACTCTACCAAAGGAGGAGTTGACAATCTGGACAAAGTCACAGCAACATACAGCTGCCAGCGCAAGACAGCCCGTTGGCCTTTGGTGATTTTCTACAACATTGTGGACGTGTATGCTTACAATGCCTATGTCCTTTTGGACTGCAATCAACCAGAAATGGAATGCCGGCAAATTGTACAGACGTCGGCTTTTCCTGGAAGAACTCGGCAAAACACTTGTCACTCCCAAGATCCAGACGCGAGCCAGGCCAGCTCGATCCCCAGCAGCTGTCATTGAAAAGGTCAAACTCAGGTCACCCAACCCATCCTCACCCAACCAACATCCAGTGGACACAGGTGGAAAGAAAAGGAAAAGATACCAGGTGTGTCCCTCGCAGTAAAACAAGTACCTCTTGTGTGAAATGCAAGAATTACATCTGCAGAAAGCACACAGTAAAAATCTGTCCATCAAGTGGAGCGCATTGAAAATGTTGAAGAAAATTTGGAGAACATTGAAAATGTTGAAGTTTGCTGGGATGAAGTTAAAGTTAAAAAGAAATGTGTTCATGAAGAGGGAAAAACATAGCCCTTGTGCTTTCTTTGGTCAAGGAAGGAGGAAGGGACGAAGGAAGGAAGGTAGGAAGGAAAGAAGGGAGAAATGAAGAATGGAAGGAAGACAGAAAAGAAGGGAATAGAGGAGGATGAACAGAGAGAAGGAAAACAGGATGAGAAGAAAGAAGGAGAGAGCATGGCAGGAGGAAAGAAGCAGGGAAGAATTGTCATTTTGACCCGAGAGGAGGACAAGAGGATTAGACTAAATATTTCTTAAATATAGTGTTGGAATTAAAAATGTATTGTATGTCGCTTTTCTAAATGTTTATACAATGTAAAATAAAGTGGTTATTGGTTTAACCTGTTTTCTTGACTGTTTTGAGTGCAATTACACAGTATGGGTCAAAATGACCCGCAACATAATCAATGTCATTTTTCCAACATAATACAAGGGCTGGGGGGGGGGTTTGCCCACGTATGCAGTCCTCTCCAAGGTTACTCATAGTCATCATTGTCACCGACGTCCCACTGAGGTGAGTTTTCCTTGCCCTTATGTGGGCTCTACAGAGGATGTCGTTGTGGTTTGTGTTATGGTTTGTGCAGCCCTTTGAGACACCAGTGATTTAGGACTATATAAATAAACATTGATTGATATATATATATATATATATATATATATATACATACATACATACATACATACATATATATAAATAAACATTGATTGAGTTATATTATTTATATATATATACATATATATATATATATATATATATATATATATATATATATATATATGTATATATATATATGCATATATATATATATATATATATATATATATAAATATATATATCATATATAAATAATGTTGTAACATATATGTTCACAACCATATGTGATATGTACAATATTTACCATATTTTGGTCACTTTAGGCATTACCAAAACTTATTTACTGGCCGCTTTTATTTCAGTGCTCATAGCATCCCACTTCCTACCTCCGACAACAAACACCTGTGTGTTCTAACCATGGCAGACTTCGTAATAGACGACAAAGTCGACCATTATTGGACAAATGAGGATTAACAACCTTATCTTTTTGAAACGGAATAACACGCTGCACTGCTGGTTAAAAAAGTTTAGCGAGCATGAAGAGGATGAAACGGAGCAGACGAGAGAGTGTGAAGGTGTAAAAGTGGCGCTTGGAGCCAAGCTATGACGTCAGAAATGGAGTGCTTACCCAAAATCAACTGGGGAAAGCAGTTAGCTCGACCATAAGGACAAGTTATCCATCGAGTGAGTCACTATATTAGTGATCATGCAGCACGTCATGCTTGTTAGTACAACTACATACACTGTTGAGCTAGCTGTGTATAAACAAAACATGAAATGTGGACATTACAGCTAATACCGTAGCATACCGTTGCAAGGCAATGTATTACTATTCTAGAAAAAACAGTGCCTCAGTTTTTGCTCTAACAATAACAATGTTCCTGCAGCTTGGTTATAATACAGGTTATGGAACGTAAATTAAGTATTGTTGGAGGTGTTTGAATGCATTTTAAGCGTGATTTGGAGGCAGAACGGATTTCTCCAATTAGCAGCATTTCGATCCAAGTAGAACAGGAGTCAGCAACCCACGGCTCTGGAGCCGCATGCGGCTCTTTAGCCCCGCCCTAGTGGCTCTCTGGAGCTTTTTCAAAAGTATATGAAAAATGGAAATGATGAGAGGAAAAATATATATTTTTTGTTTTAATTTGGTTTCTGTAGGACAAACATGTCACAAACCTCCCTAATTGCTATAAAGCACACTGTTTATATTAAACATGCTTCACTGATTCGAGTATTTGGCGAGCGCCGTTTTGTCCTACTAATTTTAGCGGTTCTTGAACTCACCCTAGTTTGTTTACATGCATAACTTTCTCCGACTTTCTCAGATGTGTTTTATGCCACTTCTTTTTCTGTCTGATTTTGTCCACCAAACTTTAAAGTTAAAGTACCAATGATTGTCACACACGCACTAGATGTGGCGAAATTATTCTGTGCATTTGACCCATCACCCTTAATCACCCCCTGGGAGGTGAGGGGAGCAGTGGGCATCAGCGGTGCCGCGCCCGGGAATCATTTTTATAACGTTGTGCATGAATGCACAAAGGTGAGTTTTGTTGATGTTATTGACTTATGTGGAGTGCTAATCAGACATATTTGATCACTGCATGCTAATTGATGCTAACATGCTATTTAGTCTAGCTATATGTACAGTACATACTGCATTACTATGCCAAATTTGTAGCTATATTGAGCTCATTTAGTTTCCTTTAAGTCCTCATAATTCAATTCATATCTCATGACACACTATCTGTATGTAATATGGCTTTTAATTTTTTTGCTGCTCCAGACAGATTTGTTTTTGTATTTTTGGTCCAATATGGATCTTTCAACATTTTGGGTTGCCGAACCCTGACGTAGAACGAGCCCATTATTCCAAATTAGAATACAACAAAAAACTAAAACGTGTTCTTGGTCTCACATAATGATTGTGAACGATTCCAAAAATGTGCAGTTCATCCATTTTCTACCGCTTATTCCCTTTCGGGGTCGCGGGGGGCGCTGGCGCCTATCTCAGCTACAATCGGCCGGAAGGCGATTGTAGCTGTTTGTTGTTGTTTAAATTGCGCAGTTTTTTTTTTTGTTTTTTTTTGCCTACCTGCACTTTTTGGGATGCTCGTCCCTCTTGTTGTTGAACTCCAGTGAGATCTTTGCGTCCAGACCAATGCCAAAGTAGTTGTTCATGACACACTTCTCCCAGCATTGTCTGCAGGCAAGCAAAGAGCCAATGGAGAGGAGTTAGAAAAAGCGGAATGTTAAGAGGCTGCAAAGCCACACTTACACAGAGTCTTCGTTGAAGATGACCGCGTTGAGGCTCTCTTGTTTGTCCAGGGCGACGGGTGAGGAAGGGCTTGCAGTTAAACGCCCTGGACACAACAACACTCTAATTGAAAAGTAACTCTCAAATGACAAAATTGCATTGTACAACCCATCAAATAAGAGCGGTAAGGAACAAACTGCTCAGTCAGCATTACCAGCGCTTAAGAGCTGATTGTAAACTTCAGTACAACAAGTGTGACATGCGTGACTTTCACAACTGGGCCGCTCACTCTTGATACTAATAAAGCTGCCATCTGCTGAATGCCTATGTTTTAAGTACATCCCTTTTGCCGACCAAATGTAACAGAGGACAGCCGGGGCGGCCAGGCCATGTGTACGTTTGTAAACTTCAGTCTCGGACAACTTCAAAGAGTGCGGTAACCATTGGGTCAGCAGCTTGGGCTTTTAGACTCATGGCTAGCACACCTACTGCTCATACGGGCAACATGGGTTAACGCCCTGTTCGGAAAGGTGGCAGTAAAGGAAGATCAGATACACAAAGCAGAACCACGACACTAGCACTCAGCAAATATTGGAGACACTGTGGTTCATTAAAAAGGTCTTAAATAGTTAGTTTTGGTTTATTTCAAACATGCATACAAAACAATTACATCGTAATGCATCAGATTTTTACAGTTGTTTTATTATTAGAGAACGTCCGAAAAGGAGTAGGAAGAAGCAAGGCTTATTTAATCCTATCCCTTTTCATAACAGGCAGTTTTATCCCATTTCTTTTTTCGCTGTTTTTAACAGAACAGTGTTTAAATAAATGAGTGAATACATCAATATACAATAAGTAAGTAAACAAATAAAGATATTTAAACAAATAATAATTACAGCTATTTATGGTTTACCTAGGAGATATATAGAGCATTTAATGTGATCATTTTTAACACTTACGCCTCTCTGTATCCTTCTGTTCCTCGCTGTTTTCCCTTTTAATGGAGGATGAGGAAGGAATCCGATACAAGTGAGTGTGTCGGGTCTGCTCGTCCACCACTGCAAACATGTCACAGGTGAGCGGGGTCGCTGAGACGGAGAGCGTGACAGACGGCGCCACCAAAAAAGCGAACATCACTCCTCTCTCACCTTTCTCTGCTTGTTCGATGATCTGCCTCAATGCCTTTTTCAGGCTGTTGGCCCGTAGCATCAGCTGCTCCCTGGAGCGGTACGTTTGACAATTGGAGCCTGTGTCGCTGCCATTTTTATCGGGTCCTGAGCCGCCATCCTCCTGGCTGGGCAAGGAACCTGCCGGAACTACCTGAAAGCAATAGAAGATGACAGGTGAGGGTTGTTTTTTACCGTTGACGTAGGTTAGGGCTCCCTTAATTACCTGAGCATCCGCTTCCTCACTTAAGGCTTTCACCAGAGAATCCAGCTTCTCATTCAGCAATGCACACTGGGAGATAAACAAATGTGCACATTTTCAATGCCTAAACATTCTGCAGGATCCAAAATACACGACATGCACTTATGGACACGTGTCTTGATTTAAAATAATAACGTGTCTCCTCTCTAAGCTGCCACCATATCGTGGTAGAGGAGTTTGTGTGTCCCAATGATCCTAGGAACTATGTTGTCCGGGGGCTTTAAGCTCCTGGTAGGGTCTCCCAAGGCAAACAGGTCCTAGGTGAGGGATCAGACAAAGAGCAGCTCGAAGACTTCTATGAAGAAAACCAATCAAGAACCCAGATTTCCCTCGCCCGGACACGGGTCACCGGGGCCCCCCTCTGGAGCCAGGCCCGGAGGTGGGGCAAGATGGCGAGCGTCTGGTTGCCGGGCCTGTTCCCTTGAAGAGGCAACGAGGGTCCCCCCCTCCAATGGCGCTCACCACTCATAGCAGGGGCCATAGAGGTCGGGAGTGACGTGAGCTGGGCGGCAGCCGAAGGCAGGGCACTTGGCGGTCCGATCCTCGGCTACAGACGCTAGCTCTTGGGACGTGGAACGTCACCTCGCTGGGGGGGAAGGAGCCTGAGCTAGTGCGCGAAGTAGAGAAGTTCGGGCTGGATATAGTCAGACTTACTTCGAGGCGCAACAAGGGTTCTGGAACCACTTCTCTCGAAATGGGCTGGACTCTCTTCCACTCTGGCATGGCCGGCAGTGACAGGCGACGGGCTAGGGTGGCAATTCTCGTTGCCACCAAGCTCAAAGCCTGCACGTTGGAGTTTAACCCAGTGGACGAAAGGGTAGCCTTCCTCCGTCTTCGGGCAGGGGGGCGGGTCTTGACTGTTGTTTGTGCTTATGCACCAAACAACAGTTCAGATTACCCACCCTTTTTTGGTACACTCAAGGGAGTACTGGAGAGTGCTCCCTCGAGTGATTCCCTTGTGCTGCCGGGGGACTTCAACGCTCATGTTGGCAACGACAGTGAAACCTGGACAAGGCATAATTGGGAAGAATGGCCGCCTGGATTTGAACCCGAGTGGTGTTTCGTTATTGGACTTTTGTGCTCGTCAGTTTGTCCATAACAAACACCATGTTCAAACATAAGGGTGTCCATATGTGCACTTGGCACCATGACACCCTAGGCTGCAGTTCCATGATTGACTTTGTAGTTGTGTCATCGGATTTGGATTGGCAGACCGGGGTGGTGGTCCCTCTCTTTAAGAAGAGGGACCAGAGGGTGTGTTCCAACTATCGTGGGATCCCACTCCTCAGCCTTCGTGGTAAGGTTTATTCAGGTGTACTGGAGAGGAGGCTACGCCGGATAGTCGAACCTCAGATTCAGGAGGAACAGTGTTGTTTCCGTCCTGGTAGTGGAACTGTGGACCAGCTCTATACTCTCGGCAGGGTTCTTGAGGGTGCATGGGAGTTTGCCCAACCAGTCTACATGTGCTTTGTGGACTTGGAGAAGGCATTCGACCGTGTCCCTCGGGAGGTCCTGTGGGGAGTGCTCAGAGAGTATGGGGTATCGGACTGTCTTATTGTGGCGGTCCTCTCCCTGTATGATCAGTGTCAGAGCTTCAGAGCTTGGTCCGCATTGCCGGCAGTAAGTCGGACACGTTTCCAGTGAGGGTTGGACTTCGCCAAAGCTGCCCTTTGTCACCGATTCCGTTCATAACTTTAATGGACATAATTTCTAGGCGCAGTCAAGGCGTTGATGGGTTCCGGTTTGGTGGCCGCGGGATTAGGTCTCTGCTTTTTGCAGATGATGTGGTCCTGATGGCTTCATCTGGCCGGGATCTTCACCTCTCACTGAAATGGTTCACAGCAGAATGTGAAACGACCAGAATGAGAATCAGCACCTCCAAGTCCGAGTCCATGGTTCTCTCCTGTAAAAGGGTGGAGTGCCATCTCCGGGTTGGGGAGGAGACCATGCCTCAAGTGGAAGAGTTCAAGTACCTAGGAATCTTGTTCACGAGTGGGGGAAGAGTGGATCGTGAGATCAACAGGCGGATCGGTGCGGCGTCTTCATTAGTGCGGACGTTGTACCGATCCGTCCTGGTGAAGAAGGAGCTGAGCTGGAAGGCAAAGCTATCAATTTACCGGTCGATCTACGTTCCCATCCTCACTTATGGTCATGAGCTTTGGGTCATGACCGAAAGGATAAGATTACGCGTACAAGCGGCCGAGATGAGTTTCCTCCGCCGTGTGGCGAGTCTCTCCTTTAGAGATAGGGTGAGAAGCTCTGTCATCCGGGAGGAGCTCAAAGTAAAGTCGTTGCTCCTCCACATCGAGAGGAGCAAGATGAGGTGGTTCGGGCATCTGGTCAGGATCCCACCCGAACGCCTCCCTAGGGAGGTATTTAGGGCACGTCCAACCGGTAGGAGGCCACAGGGAAGACCCAGGACAAGTTGGGAAGACAATGTCTCCCGGCTGGCCTGGGAAGAGCTTGACGAAGTGGCTGGGGAGAGGGAAGTCTGGGCTTCCCTGCTTAGGCTGCTGCCCCCGCGACCCGACCTCGGATAAGCGGAAGAAGATGGATGGATGGATGGAAACGTGTCTTGCTAAACCCTTCTGGAGTGTTGTACAATTCCAACTTTATGAGAACACTTCCTGAGACCAGTGTGCAGAAAAGCATATCTAAATGGGTTTGGCGAAAAGCAAAAACCTCAAGAACTCTCTACAATCTTGCAGGAAAGTCCTCACAGAAGATTGGAGTGTACCAAAATGTTAACATTTTTCCAATGCTTTTTTCGAAAAGCGTGTACCATGTAGAATCTGAGGTTTAACACAATTCACCTGCCCACAAATGGCTTTGACACAAACCCTCATACACACACTCCAGGATATAAACCAATTACCTTTTTTGCCATAGCGTCCGCCTCTTCCTTGTTCTCTGTGGCCCTCTCGTACGCTTTGCCCACCTCTGCCACAAACTCGTTGACCGTCCCACACAGGAACCTGGAGAGGGATTCCAGCAGGTCAGGTGACACAGATTTGCTTCGAGCAAAACCACACGAGCCAGGACTTACTTGGCGGAGGAAATGACGTCGCTGTGTTTGTCTGAGTCCAGGATCTTGGCCAGGTGAGACGCCACAGAGTCTGCATACTGAGTGATGTGAACCTGAGGATAAAAAACATGCTGATGATAATTTGGAATTAAAAGCATCCTCATGAATAAAAATAGTATACCTGCAGTGGGGAATCGAGGGGGATGTCTTCCCTAACTAATGACATGTGTTTAGCGGTGGCGGGGACCTCGTATGTCATCACGCTCCACCTGACACACACAATGAATTAAATGAACGTTCTTTAATCAGAATCTGTGAGAAAAATAATAGATGCTTCAGTTTCACGATGGAAACCCACTTTAGTTGTCCTCAATATGTCTTTAATTCACCAGTCTGTCTCATTGGATCTGCCCCTAATGTCCCACTTACCGGTCCAGCATTTTGGTGGTAGCCCTCTCCAGCTTCTCCAAGATCTGCAGAAGCTGAGCGTCGTCATCACAGAGACCCCCCCAGCCCAGGACTCGGGCCAGGTCGTTACCGGTGCCCAACGGCAGCACGCCCAGCTGGCACTACCCGACCAAAGGAGAGAGAAAACTCTTTTTTAATCCCAATATTTTAACTTTTTTTTTATTTAACGTTTTTTGACAGTTGTTAAAGTACCAATAATTGTCACACACACACACACACTCACACACTAGGTGTGGCAAAATTATTCTCTGCATTTGACCCATCACCCTCGATCACCCTCTGGGTGGTAAGGGGAACAGTGGGCAGCAGCGGTGACCGCGCCCAGGAATAATTTTTGGTGATTTAACCTCCAATTTCAACCCCTTGATGTATTTCAAGTCTATTGTTTACCATAATTTTACTGTTTAAATGGTTCTTTTGGCAATACCATAGGTGCTGTGATTATAGCCAAAGCATGTATTGACTTAGAGGACAGGCGGGGCTTTAATTGGAAGCAGGCAATAATTGAAGAGACGCTGTTAAATATTTTATCTGAAATAATCATTTAGGGTGCATGAGAAAGTGAATGGGGAACGTCACTCTTTTTGATACCATCATTTATGGATATGTATGTATGTTGTACAAAACAGCAGCAACAGAAGCATTGTTACTATGGTGGAAAGGAACATTAACAGCACTGATAAGTTAATTGTAAACAACACTACACTGAAGTCTTGATCTACTGAAGTTTTGCGTGTAGAAAAAAATAGTCAAAACTTGATAGCGCACGCAAACTGATTTACTAAACTTGTGTGCAGAGGATTATGTTTCTTAAGTAAGCAAAATAAGGAGTGCAAATTATTTAGCATCTCTGTCTTCACTAATATGTAAAATATTTGCTGATCATTAAAACGCCCACAATACTAGGAAGAAAAAATGCACCCGCACTGTGATTTATCAAGTTCTGTTCTGCAGCTGATGTTTTACGAAATTAGTTCGTCTAGAAAGGACACGCAAAAAGACTGTTGATCATAAATAGCTGTGAGTAAGGAGGTAGCTAAGTCCTACGTATGCTTGTCAACATTCATGGAATGTGAAAAATTACACATAAAGTCTATTCCGCAATATCCTTTTCAAATTTTTTAACTGCTGGTCTACTCAACAGGCTGATTAACACCAATTGAATTGATGTGTTTGTGTTTGATGCAGGCGTTTTTTGTGACTATCTTTTTTTCATACATATGAAAAAAAAACTCCTCGCAAAATGCATTTTCTTGCACCTTTGACATTCCAGCGCACGCTCATACTTAGTGCCAGCAAAAAAAAAATAATAATAATAAAAAAATCTCTCGCTCTATATATATATATATATATATATACATATATTAAATATGTGATGTATCGTATTAAATTTGTATACATGTTTGAAATAAAACTTCGACAAACAAATCTTAAGTGCCATAAAAACTTGGGTTTTGTTGCAGATGCACTGCATGACTGCCCCAAAATTGCTTATACAAAGTGGTAGATGTTATAGATGTCCGCTGCATGTTTAAAAACAAAGCACGTTGTCACAGGTTTAAGAGCATGATGACATAAATGTGCATTAAATGAATGTCTCTGTGGCAAAAAAACTAAATTTAAATAGGGCGGTCTGCACCACTTTTGCCCTTGTTGTCAATTGTACATGCAGTCTTAGAAGCTCACACCCACTAATAGTAGACACAATGTTATAGTTTGCGCACGCTGTTTAGCGTGTTGTATTTGGAACTTAGATTAGGTTCTTCATCTTTCTTTCTAAATAAAAATATAATCCATGTAGCTGTGGTTTTTCCTAAATGAATATTATTTTCTTTTTTGATGCCACAAGCCATTAATCGTTGGGTTTTTTGGTCATTGTAACCCTTTTTGAAATAAATTCTACAATAGATGAACTTTAATAATTCACCTTGACTTGTGATTCAAAACACAGTTTCTCATCAATTTGTAGGTAAACATTGATAATTGTCAAAAGGGTCAGTTGTTTAATATCATGAAGCAATTATACATTTATATTGTTATATGTTCCACAGTGACGAAGGTGCTCTGACTGTGACGTGGCCCACAATGAAAATTAATTTGACACCCATATGCGAAATGATTACATGCCGACTTGATAGCACAGGCAAAGCTTATCTACTAAGCTTGTGCACAGGGGATTGTGTCCCTTAAATCATAATGAGCAAAAAGGGCCGCAAACCATTTGAAATGTATACACACAATACCTGTATATGCTGATTATCAGAACGCCGACAGTAGTAGTAGGAAAAGATGCAAATATAATTATTCAGGGATCACAAATGTGATTTATCAAACTTAAAACCATTCAGCGGCCACTGTTTTGTGTCTATATTTATATATATATAAATGTGTGCAAACTGTCACAATTTCACACAATCGGCCTTGCCGTCGTCAGATGATCGCAGCAATATGACCGAAGATGGGGAAAATTATTATTCTGTGGTCCTGTTGACCTTCTGCATATATCTTTAAAAAATTTTAAAAAGACATATTTGTCCAGCAGGTCCATTTTTAATCTGATGAATGGAACAAACACAAAAATCATGTATGCTGGCGTTATTTTTAATGGCGTTCCTTTTTATGCCCCCAAAAAAATTATAACATGCATTTTCTTGGCTCTGTTATTTCAGTGCACTATCGCAGTCATTGCTATTGTTGTGCAAAATCACTGATTGTGTGGTCTCCCAGAACAAACTTTTGGCTATTTGCTATGAATAGGTTATTTTGTCTAGATTGCATTTTAAATTGCAGAAAGGGTGGTACAGATTATAGGTGCGTGCTGCATGTTCAACTACAAAACACCGAAGATAGGAGAGCATGATACCATGAATGCGGAGGGAAAGGAGTGTTTCCACGGTGACAGTCGGTATAGTACATGCAAAACCCTTATTTCAATTGGGCGGTCTGCACTACTTTTGTACTTGTTATTAATTCTACATGCAGTCTTCATAGCAACATGCCCATAAATATATAGATAGATAGAAAGACAATATAACATACAACCATAAACGTGGATGCATAGGCAATAAGTGCAATATATTTATCTGTAATCTATTTATTTATATCTGCACCTTATTGCTCTTTTATCCTGCACTACAACGAGCTAATGCGACAAACTTTTGTTCTTATCTGTACTGTAAAGTTTAAATTTGAATGACAATAAAAGGAAGTCTAAGTCTCTAAGTGTAACTAGTAACACAATTTTATAGTTTGAGCACACCAATTAGCATTTGACTTCCACACTGTCCACAAAGTAGCAACATTTCCAGGTGAATTCAGAGGTAAATGAAGTTAATAAAAACTATGGTATACCAGGAGGTTGCCCACAGCCATGAAGTGTTTTTTTTTTTTTTATCTCAGAAGCTAATTGAATTGATGCATTAGTTGAAGTATTTGCTGTATTTTAGTAAGAACAGTGCTCTCTCCTGGCTCTCACCTGTTTGTGAAGGTTCAGTTTATCAAGTTCAGAGAGCACCCAGCCCACGCTGCCGTCTCCCCCGCACACCAGGATGCGGAACGTCACAAACTTCTGAAAGATGCGCAAGCTGGAATGGAAAAATATGCAAAGTGGGCGGGAAAAAATGAGGAGTAAAAACATTGTGTGGATAGAAAATTGGGAGGAAGAGGCCCTTACCCGAGTTCGGGCCCCCCGTTCATGAGGTCGAAGACTTGCGCTGGGTTGAGGAGTTGTTTGAACTTGCGCAGGAACTTGACACCCTGGTTGTCCCCACTCTTGGAATTGACCAGTACCAGAAGTGGACTCGTGCAGGATGCTGAGGTTGCTTTCCAGAAGCCTGCGCGCAAGCAATTATAGGCAAGCATACAAATGTAACACAAAGAGATGTTCAGTGTGTGAAATGAGAGGCGTCTTACCGTCAGAGTCGATGCTGTTAAGTGCAGTGGGAGGGATGATGGACACTCTACACTGACCCAGGGGGCACACTTTGGCCATTTGTTCTTTACAGCTGCTGTGGACCTGCACACGCACAATAAGCAGTTTCCATAGTAATTTCATATTCCAGTACAATCTCAAAAGGTCATTACAACCCTCACAAATGCAGCAAATGTCACTTCACTAACCTTTACAAATACCACACTGATTTATTTGTGTGTGTTTGCTTGTGTGAGGGTCAGAGTGTCTAACACATCTGACCATTTGCACACTCAGCACCTATGCCGACGCACTTCTTACGAAGTGGAAGAGTGGGATGGAATTCTCATCAATATCCGGCATTTTGATTTCGAGCCAAAATTGCCTCGCCATTGATATGGGGTAACCTTGTGCCAGTGAACAAATACTTCCGAGACACGTACAATGGCCTTGCACCAGAGGCAGCGCCAGTCCTGTAGTCGCCTCACGCTGCCGCAGTTCTTGTCGCACACCACGCACCTGGCGCTGACAGGCAAGTTACCCTCCAGCCACTGGTGGGGCATGGACACCTGGTGAAAATTGGTACGCCGTCAGATACCAAGCAATGTGCAAACATAAGCACGCACGCACGCACACACACACACACACACACACACACACACACACACACACACAAACAAAACACACCCCGTCCTCATCTTCTATGATGTCATTCCCAATGGAGGCCAGTGTGGTCCACTTGCAGTTATTGGTGGAGCGAACTGCGCATCGCTTGTGAGCTTTAAACTTGCATACTTGAGGAACATAGAAAGCAGAAGTATGTTTTACAGCCTGAAAAGATTGGTTACAATGTGTGTACCTTCACAGGACAGGCCATGGGAAGTGACGCCGGGTAGAGCCTCCCTGCAGACATTGCAGAATGTGGGGCGTGCGTGCGAGCAGGCGTACCAGTTGTGCATCCCTGAAAAATGCTCCATGTTGAACTGGCTGGCCTGCAGAAGATAGCGGTTATTACAAAAAGTACTTGCCCATTGATTGATTGATACTTTTATTAGTAGATTGCACAGTTCAGTACATATTCCGTACAATTGACCACTAAATGGTAACACCCGAATAAGTTTTTCAACTTGTTTAAGTCGGGGTCCACGATAATCAATTCATTGTAACGTCGGAGGCATACAAACAACTTGAAGACCTACCTCATAGATTTCCCACTTCTGGACAGACTTGAGGGCCCCAATCCAGTCTTCCATTTCTTTCCTGTTCTCGGCACATAGCATCAGTTTGCGAAAAGGAGTAATGACCTGAGAAAGAAAGGTGTCAGAAACATAGCCCGGCTCCATTTAGATGACAAAATCATGATGGCCAGCTGCTCACGGTGAAACTGTTGTTGATGTTCTTGGTGCTGGTCTCAGCTACGCTGGCGTCTGACAAGTCCACCTCGTCAAATATAAGAGACTAGAGAAATAAGAGGATTAAATAGTGTTTCCTGCATGGCATTGTTTGAAACCTGAACGTTCAACCGCCATGCTTTCAGGAAGTGGTTGATGGTACCTTGCAGTCCTTGGCGTAGTAGAGCGTCCTCCCTCGGAGTTTGAAGTAGCGCCTTTTCCACCTTTGGAAGGAGCTGGTCTGCTTCAACA